>NC_141187.1:24410000-24792500 GCF_055505025.1 Bos grunniens | reverse complement strand
GAAAAAAAAGGAGCTGCAACACAGAAAACAAACTTACAGTCACCAAAGGGGAAACGTAAGGGAGAGATAAATCAGGAATTTGGGACTAACAGATATGCACCACTATACATAAAATATATAAATAGCAAGATCTTACTGCATAGCACAGGGAATTATATTCAATACCTTGCAATAACCCATAATGGAAAAGGATCTGAAAAGTGTATGTATATAATACACATACATCTGAAAAGTGTATGGTATACACTTTTATATACTGAATCACTTTGCTGTACACCTGAAACTATAATTTTTAAAAAGCCCTCTATATAAATACTAAAGGTTTCTGAACATGAAAAAAACAAAAGGAGCTTGAAGATCACTAGCCATTATTTCTTCAATTTATGGGTAAGGAAACTAATGCTCAGAAACTTCAGAAACTAATATCACAACTAACTACGAAATTCAAACCCAGTTTTCCGACTCCCAAGGAACATTTCCCCATAATCTTTAAAAAAAAGTATTAGAATTTTACATCACTGTTTGAAAGTAATACAGCATGCATTTAATTTCAAGAACACAAGTTGAGTCAAAGCTAATATGTGGACCCATAATCATAATAGGAAGGCTGTAGTCGCCAATAATTACCCTTCAGTGTTCAAGTTTAAATAGAATTTGATTCATTAATTCTCCATGCAGTAGATTAACTAAATTATGTAAATTAGTTCTATTTGCCCTTCAAAGTTAAGCTAGCACATAATTAATCATTCAACAATAGAGAGTGAGTGGGGCCTGAGTTCTAATCTAGACTTCTTTGTGTGAATCAGTTGTATGGCCTTGGGCATGTTTCTTAGCACTCCCGTTTCCTGTAAAAATCAAATCGTAGTAGCGTATCTGTTGGAATGGTTAAAAAATGTATACAGAACCAAGTGCTAAAGAAGATGACCAGCAACAAGGTCTCTCACACATCCTGGGTAGGAATACAAAGGGGTGGTACAACCACTCTGGAAACCAGTTTGTTAGTTTTTGATATAATTGATCCTATATTCATCTTATGATCCAGCAATCACACTGCTGGCTATTCACCTCAGAGAAAGGAAAACTCATGCTCACAAAATACCCATACACAAGCATTTACAGCAGTACTATTCACCATTGGCCAAAAATGGAATGAGGGCAAGTGATAAATAAGCAAACAAATACATACATAATTGCCTCAAGAGATATGAACACTATATAGAAACTACCTCTCTGAGAATTGAATATTTAAGGTATAGAGCGGTATAAGCAGGACTGGAGGGGTAGACAGAGGTTTGAGAAGGCAGGATTTTGTGGTCATCTTAAAGATGGAGGTCTTTATCTAAAATCACTGGAAAGTTGCTTCAAATTTAAGTAACTTTAAATATCAACTTAAATATCAGCTTCCTTTTAGTATATTCAAAAGATCACTCTGGCTGCAAACAGATGGGAGAATATAGGGAGCAGTAAGAAGTTGTAACTGTGCAGTACGTCAGGGATAGTGGTAACCAGAAGATGGTCCAGGCTAATGGGTAGGTAGGAGATCAACTCTGGTGCAAGAATGGACCGGACTTTATGAGAGATCTTATGAAAGAAAGAGTTATCAGGTATAACACCCAGCATCCTGATTCAGGCAATTTAATTGATATGCCATTTACTGAGATATTTTTTTGTTTTGTTTTCTTGTCACGTGTGGGCATTAGTTATAAGTAATCTATTGGGAAAATTAACATAGTGTAGTCAAGGTGTTATTTTGAAATCTCCTTAATTATTTTTTCCTTAATAGAGCTTTCAAAATCTTGAACATGATGTGCTAACTTAACTGGTCCCACTTAATTAATAACTCTCCATTAATTCCTCTTTTCTTTAAGAAAGAAAGTGCCAGATTTTATTTTTCTGCCCATAATGTCATAACAACCCTCCTTGTAACACTTGTCATTAAAAACAGGAGTGGATAAAAATGGACACACCAAGTAGAAAATCATTCCAAGTTGATAATTCTCTATGATTTGGGGTTGGGAGAGAATAGAAGGTAATTGTTTCAGAGTCTTTAAACACCTGGAGCATGGTGTTATTTATGACCATTTGAGAAAAGACAAATGAGTTTTTCTGAGAACTCCTGCAGTGAAGGTAGATAACTCCTTCCACTGCTCTGTCCACTCGTTACTTCTGAAGGCTCGTATGTCTTTTCAATGTGGGGGAGGGTTGCATGTGTGTATATGCTGCAGAGGGTTTAGGAATGGAAGGGGATATACAAAGGCATCCCGTTTTTGATTCAAAAGTCAGGATATAGAAGGAATGCTGTGCTTTTGCACTTCCTTTCTTTCTGCTTTCCTTCCTTCTTCTATTCTTTTTTCTTTGCTTTTCTCCTCTTCCCCCACCCTCCTCCCCGTCACTGCCAGACTCTCATTTCAACACTTCATTTCCTCTTTTGTTATGTTCTTTTCCAACTTCACCCAGACTGTACCTTATGTCTGGAGTAAAACATAGTACAACTAATGAGAAATAATAATACTAGCTAACAGTTATGGCACTGGGCCCAGTACTTCTTAGATAGTATCTTTTGACAAAGTTTGCTGATCTTTGGCATATGCTGTAATCCTCTAATGTCAAACAGCCATTGTTTCAGAAAATGCAGGGTCTTTCTCTTAAAGTCAATTCAGTAAAAAGTACTTCAAATAATTTTGCAGAGTGAATAATTCTCTTTCTAAATGATTACTTAGGTTTCACAAGAGACATACTCTTATTATATTGATTTTGGGAAAGTGTGTGGTCCTGTTTTACTACTTGAAGATAACATGGGTATAATCCTCTGTTACTGGATCCCTCTCCTTCTCTGATGGGCGGAGTCTAATGTTTGACTAATTTATAGGGATTTATGGGTAACACCTGGTTTTTGGTTTGGGAAGCCGTTATAAGAATTGCCACAAGGAATGTGCAACTTGCCTGAAGAGCCTTATTGAATCATACTCAGGAAGTAAACAAAACCACTGGTGCTTTGATACGAGGTAGTTGTAACCCTCAGAAACCAACATTCCCACCACTGGTGTCTCCTTAAATCCTTGAAGAGGATCTGAACCCCTATAGGTAGTATGGAATTGAAGGCAATGGCATCTTTGTCATTTTGGTTTCAAATAGTCCTGAAGAGTAATGTAATGGCCATAGATTAGTGGGAAGTAGTGCCTAGAGATGTCTGAAACAGTTGGTCCAATTAAATTGCTTGATCCTCCAGAAACTATTATCACTGGTGTGATTTGTAGTGGGGAAGACTTGTCTGGCCCACAATTTCTAGTAAAGCTCTATCTCAGCTCTGATAATGCAATACTCTGAAACTAGTGTTTTATATAGAGTCTGGCACATAAAGTAGGATTGAAGAAATGAATGTCAGATGATTTCCATCTAATGTGATTGAAAAGCCCAAAGAATCTCCCCAAATGTTCAGCAAAAACTTTTACTTTCCTTTAGATTTATAAAAACCACTTAGGGAGCCCTCTTTTCAAATGCACATATTACTGAAAAGTCTAACTAACGTGCTAACAAATATAGAGTTAATATCATCATGTGTTTCAGTTTACCAAACTGAACCCAAAAATTCTATGAAAGAAGATATCATCTTCACCTTCTAAGTATTTGAATATTAATACTGAATTTGGAGAGAGTATAGAAAACTGAATTTCTTATTCCATGCTAGTGAAAGTGTTAATGGCACAACCATTCTAGAAGTCTGTTTATAGGGGACTGGAATGCAAAAGTAGGAAGGCAAGAGATAACTGGAGTAACAGGCAAATTTGGCCTTGGAGTACAAAATGAAGCAGGTCAAAGGCTAATTTTGCCAAGAGAATGAACTGGTCATAGCAAACACCATCTTCCAACAACACAGAAGACTCTACACATGGACATCACTAGATGGTCAATACCGAAATCAGATTGATTATAGTCTTTGCAGCCAAAGACGGAGAAGCTCTATACAGTCAGCAAAAAAAAAGACTGAGAGTTGACTGTGGCTCAGCTCATGAACTCCTTATTGCCAAATTCAGATTTAAATTGAAGAAAGGGAAAACCACTAGACCATTCAGGTATGACTAAAATCAACCCCTTACGATTATACAGTGGAAGTGACAAATTGATTCGATGGGTTAGATCTGACAGACAGAGTGCCTGAAGAACTATGGAGGGAGGTTCATGACACTGTATAGGAGGCAGGGATCAAGACCATCCCCAAGAAAAAGAAATGCAAAAAGGGAAAATGGTTGACTGAGGAGGCCTTACAAATAGCTGAGAAAAGAAGAGAAGCAAAAGGCAAGGGAGAAAAGGAAAGATATAACCATTTGAATGCTGAATTCCAAAGAATAGCAAGGAGAGATAAGAAAGCCTTCCTCAGTGATCAGTGAAAAAAATAGAGGAAAACAATAGAATGGGAAAGACTAGAGATCTCTTCAAGAAAATTAGAGATACCAAGAGAACATTTTATGCAAAGATGGGCACAATAAAGGACAGAAGTGGTATGGACCCAACAAAAGCAGAAGATATTAAGATAAGGTGGCAAGAATACACAGAAGAACTATACAAAAAAATCTTCATGACTCAGGTAACCACAATGATGTGATCACTCACCTAGAGCCAGACATTCTGGAATGCAAAGTCAAGTGGGCCTTAGGAAGCATCACTATGAACAAAGCCAGTGGAGGTGATGGAATTCCATCTGGGCTATTTCAAATCCTAAAAGATGATGCTGTGAAAGTGCTGCACTCAGTATGCCAGCAAATTTGGAAAACTCAGCAGTGGCCACAGGACTGGAAAAGGTCAGTTTTCATTCCAATCCCAAAGAAAGGCAATGCCAAAGAATGCTCAAACTACCACATAACTGCACTCACCTCACACACAAGGGAAGTAATGCTCAAAATTCTCCAAGCCAGGCTTCAACAGTACATGAAACTTGAACTTTCAGATGTTCAAGCTGGTTTTAGAAAAGGCAGAGGAACCAGATATCAAATTGCCAACATCCGTTGGAACATCAAAAAAGCAAGAGAGTTCCAGAAAAACATCTACTTCTGACTTATTGACTATGCCAAAGCCTTTGACTGTGTGAATCACAACAAACTGTGGAAAATTCTGAAAGAGACTCCGTGGACTGTGGCACGTCAGGCTTCCCTGTCCATCACCAACTCCTGGAGCTTTTTCAAACCCATGTCCATCAAGTCATGATGCCAGACAACCATCTCATCCTCTATTGTCCCCTCCTCCTCCCACCTTCAGTCTTTCCCAGCATCAGGGTCTTTTCCAGTGAGTCACTTCTTCGCATCAGGTGGCCAAAGTATTGGAGTTTCAGCTTCAACATCAGTCCTTCCAATGAATATTCAGGACTGATTTTCTTCAGGATGGACTGGTTTGACCTCCTTGCAATCCAAAGGACTCTCAACATCACTCATTATCAGAGAAATGCAAATCAAAACCACTATAAGGTACCATTTCACGCCAGTCAGAATGGCTGTGATCAAAAAGTCTACAAGCAATAAATGCTGGAGAGGGTGTGGAGAAAAGGGAACTCTCTTACACTGTTGGTGTGAATGCAAACTAGTACAGCCACTATGGAGAACAGTGTGGAGATTCCTTAAAAAACTGGGAATAGAACTGCCTTATGATCCAGCAATCCCACTGCTGGGCATACACATTGAGGAAACCAGAATTGAAAGAGACACGTGTACCCCAATGTTCATCACAGCACTGTTTATAATAGCCAGGACATGGAAGCAACCTAGATGTCCATCAGCAGATGAATGGATAAGAAAGCCGTGGTACATATACACAATGGAGTATTACTTAGCCATTAAAAAGAATACATTTGAATCAATTCTAATGAGGTGGATGAAACTGGAGCCTATTATACAGAGTGAAGTAAGCCAGAAAGAAAAACACCAATACAGTATACTAACACATATATATGGAATTTAGAAAGATGGTAACAATAACCCTGTGTACAAGACAGCAAAAGAGACACTGATGTATAGAACAGTCTTTTGGATTCTGTGGGAGAGGGAGAGGGTGGGATGATTTGGGAGAATGGCATTGAAATACGTATAATATTATATATGGAACAAGCCACCAGTCCAGGTTCGATGCATGATACTGGATGCTTGGGGCTGGTGCACTGGGACTACCCAGAGGGATGGTATGGGGAGGGAGGAGGGAGGAGGGTTCAGGATGGGGAACACATGTATACCTGTGGTGGATTCATTTCGATATTTGACAAAACCAATACAATACTGTAAAGTTTAAAAAAAAAAAAGTCTTCTCTAACACCACAGTTCAAAAGCATAAATCCTTCTGCACTCAGTTTTCTTTATAGTCCAACTCTCACATCTATACATGACCACTGGAAAAACCACAGCCTTGACTAGACGGACTTTTTTGGCAAAGTAATGTCTATGTTGGTCATAGCTTTTCTTCCAAGGAGAAAACGTCTTTTAATTTCATGACTGCAGTCACCATCTATAGTGACTTTGGAATTCCCGCCCAAAATAAAGTCTTTCACTGTTTCCATTGTTGCCCCATCCATTTGCCATGAAGTGATAGGACTGGATGCCATGATCTTAGTTTTCCGAATGTTGAGTTTTAAGCCAACTTTTTCACTCTCCTCTTTCACTTTCATCAAGAAGCTCTTGAGTTCTTCTTTGCTTTCTGCCACAAGGGTGGTGTCATCTGCATATCTGAGGTTATTGATGTTTCTCTTGGACATCTTGATTCCAGCTTGTGCTTCATCCACCCCAGCATTTCACATGATGTACTCTGCATATAAGTTAAATAAGCGGGGTGACAATATACAGCCTTTTGTACTCCATTCCTGATTTGGAACCAGTCGGTTGTTCCATGTCCAGTTCTGTTTCTTCTTGACCTGCATACAGATTTCTCAGGAGGCAGGTCAGCTGGTCTGGTATTCCCATCTCTTGAAGAATTTTCCATTTTGTTGTGATTCACACAGTCAAAGGCTTTGGCATAGTCAATAAAGCTGAAGTAGATGTTTTTCTGGAACTCTTGTGCTTTTTCAATGGTCCAGCAGATGTTGGCAATTTGATCTCTTGTTCCTCTACCTTTTCTAAAACCATCTTGAACATCTGGAATTTCATGGATCACATACTGTTAAAGCCTGGCTTAGAGAATTTTGAGCATTACTTTGCTAGCGTGTGAAATGACTGCAATTACGTGGTAGTTTGAGCATTCTTTGGCGTTGCCTTTCTTTGGGGTGGAATGAAAACAGACCTTTTCCAGTCCAAAATGGCAGAGTAGAAGGACATGTGCTCATCTTCTCCTGTGAGAACTCCAGAATTACAACTCGTTGCTGAACAACCATTAACAGGAGACTGTTGGATCCCACCAAAAAAAGATACCCTATGTCCAAGGGCAAAGGAGAAGCCCCAGCAAGACAGTAGGAGGGGCAAAATCATGTTTAGAGTCAAACCCCATACCTGCCAGAGATGCTTGGAGGGCTTAAACAAACCTTATGCACACCAGGACCCAGAGACTGCACTGAGACTGAGCCAGGGCTGTGTTTGAGTATCTCCTGCGGAGGTATGCGTCAGCAGTGGCCTGCTGCAGGGGCGGGGCCCTGGGTACAGCAGACCTGGGTATGGCATAAGCCCTCTTGGAGGAGGTCGCCATGAATCCCACCATAGAGCCGCCAGAACTTACACAGTTTGCTCTTAGGATCAAAAATAAGTGACAAAGACATTCATAAGTTTTGCAAAGTGGGGTGAAATAAATTTCAAAGCTTACCTGTCACCCTTCTCTCAGCTCCTATAACCCTGCTGCCCTTCACGAGAAAGAAATACCAAGGCCCAGCTGGGGAATAAAAGCCAGCCTCCCAGGCACTCCCACCCCGCTCCATGTGTGTTACACCAGCTTGCAGGAGCACAGACCCTACAGAACTCCCAAATCCAGGCCCGCGGGCCTGGCCCTGGCAGTCGGCCTGAATTAGAAGAGAATGCAAATCTGACTCCACCAGGAAGAAAATACCAGGAATCCTGGGAGCAGGCGCCCCTCTCCTGCATTGCTGGGAATAATTGCTACAGTTTGAGAAGCACGGATGAGCCGCCCTTGTAAAATCCCTTCTGCACTTGCCAAGCTCCCATTTAAGCTGGAAATTCAATTTATCTCTGTGCCCGTTCAGAAGCCTGTGGTGCAGCTAATGGGAGATTTATTTTTAGTGAAAGTGTAAGTGAGGGCGTTGGAGGGAGGACACTGGAGGAGGGACCTGCCAGAGGGAGTAACCACAAGTGGGGCACACGGGTGCAGAGAGCTCCCTGAATTGCACCTCCTGGTTCAGTGTCAATCTTTTACCGATGTCCCCCAGTATCACAGGGTTTTCCTACAGGGAAGAGACGGGAAAAACATGACAACAGCTTCATTAGAGGCCAAGGATCAAGATGAAGGCTTTGGGCTCCCATGACCCTTGTGGAGGCAGTTAAGTTCCCAGGGTTCCCCCCTTCAGAAAAGGAATTTGGAAAGGACTAGTCCCCAGCTCCCAGAGATGACTTACCGGAATCAAAGACCCAGGCCTGTGAATTTTCCTCCAGTCCTGCCTTCTGCACCATTTCTCTCTGACTTCAGGTAAATCATTTAATCTCTCTGGGGCTGAGTGTTCTCCATGGTTAAATAAGGATAAGAATAAAGTTCATCCCTGCTCCCCTCACAAGACCATTTGAGGATGAACTGCGCCAAGCAATGGGATTAGATAAAACTTTGCTGCTAGACTTCTGCAGGAGGGAGAGGTTGCCCACAAAGGACCCCAACAGACTCAGAGCACCTGACTTGAGGTGCTAAAACTATGTCCCCTTCATCTCTGAAGCCCCATCACTAATTAGCTTGATGCCTAGAATATTAAGAGCTGTCCTTGCTTGTATGCTGCCTTGTGGGCCATGATCTGTTCTTAGCACTGAATGAGCAATGGCACATTATAAACCTGAAAAAAAAAAAAACACGAGGAAGGTACATTATTTTCCTCATTCAAGAAAACTGCCCAAGTTGTCAACACAGCTGCAAGATAAGGGGTTTAGGTCCCTGCTCTTGGGTCTGGAAGGACCTGATGCTGCTTCAACTAATAGAATATGGCAGAAATCAGGGTTATAAGCTTGAGGGTGTGTCATGAAAAGCAATGCAGTCCCTAGCTTGTCTTCTGGAGCATTCCTACACATAGCCTGGGCAGCAATGTGAGGAGCATGACCTCCTTGAAGCTGCCACAGTGGGACATAGTCCAGACACAGGCAGAGGCCACAGGGAGATGCTCTGGTGAGCAGTTCTGGTCAGTCCAGCCCAGACCTGCCAGTTCCAGCCTTCAGAGGATTCTGAGAGTCTTCAGCCATCAAATCATTCTCAGGCTCCAAGTCTTCCCCTGTCAGGCCCCAGCCATCACAAAATAGAAACAGCCATCCCTGCCATGCACTTGTCTGAATTCCTGACCCTCAGAATCCATGAGCAAAGGAAAGCACTTGTTTAAAGCCACTACATTTGGGGATAATTTCTTATATGGCAAGAGTAACTAAGACAGAAAGCAAAGAGGGATTTAAGCCTATGGCCATGAGACTCAGAGTTTGAGAAGCCAGGATGCCCTGGCATGTGATCCCAGGACTCATACTCTTAATCACAGATTCTTCTGCTTCACCAAAGTGGTTATGACCATGTATGTCCAAAAAACGGATGAAAGAGAGTTCTGGGTAATAAAATTCACTATTAAAAACAATTTTTTACTGATTTTTGTAAATATACAAATATTTAAATTATATATTATTTAAATGTGTTTGTTTATGCAATTCAACCAAAAAGAATTATTTATTACAGCTATTCTCAGATAAGGACTTTCCTGGTGGCTCAGATGGTAAACCCTCTGTCTACAATGTGGGAGACCCGGGTTCGAGCCCTGGGTTGGGAAGATCCCCTGGAGAAGGAAATGGCAATCCACTTCAGTACTATTGCCTGGAAAATTCCATGGACAGAGGAGCCTAATAGGCTACAGTCTATGGGGTCGCAAAGAGTCGGACACGACTGAGCGACTTCACTTTCATTCTCAGATAACGCCTCGTAGGTAATAATTATGCTTTTAGAAACTTGAAACAATAAAAAAAAGCATGAACTCTGCATGATACAGCCACATAAAGAGGGACAAAAGAGTTCACAGATTAGCATGCCAAGGTCAGCCTAGGGTTTAAACACGAATCCAAACTTCTCTCAGATAACGAGTGGGTTTTCTTCTCAAATAAAATTCAGCAAAAATCTCTTCTATTTTTAATGTCCTAGAATCCCTACCCTATCATACACTATAGTGTGGAGCATCATAGTACAAGCCAACCAACCACATTCAACGGTCGTGGAGTCAGGAGTAAGCCCCATACTCACATGAGTCGACCGTATTATTGAGGATGCAGACAGAGAGAACAATCCTCCCCACACTCCAGTTTAGCAGCAAATAACAATACATTCCTACAATCTGAAGAGGAAATAAAAAGCTTCCCTACCTCCTTCAGTTTCACAGCCCACTGAGAGTCACGATTTTTTAACTTCCCATGAATAAGTGGGAGAATCCATATTGCAATGTGGGCACTGGTTTCCCTGAACCTCAGGGAGAATGCTGAGTGTAGGTACTATCTCCAAACTAAAGAAGGAAACCTTATAACAAAGTATCTTCATTATGGAGCATCCCAAAGTCCAGAGAAACCTTGTCAGCTTGTGATTTCTTAAAGAACTTATGATTAAGATGTTGTGAGCTTCAGATGACAGAAATTCTCTGGTTTTCCAGTGCAGATGTTTGTTCCACTGAATCCAAGGAGATCACATTAAAAGCTCTTCACTTTCACTCTGCATAGCATGTCCCTTGTACCCAGATCTCTCTGCTGGTCCAAGTTCTGCCCTTCCTGCAAAGTCCTGTTCAGGTTCAATAATTTATATCAAGCATCCCTCTCCAAAATGTCTTTGTCTTCTGAATTCCAGCAACATTTGCTCTAGATAGTGTCCACATCTGCCATTTTTCATATAAAAATGGCATGTATCACGTGTCATTGCCATCAAAGATATCCTTCTCCCATAAATGACAAGCCGTCTGAGGAACAGAGCTCTATCTGAGACTGCATAGTATCTGGTGATCGTATATCACCAGATCTATGGCGACCGTGGGGTTGGTACATGTCCATTGTTTGGTGGTAAACAGAGAATATGAGGAAAGCCACTGTGGCAAGTTAGGCAGGGGATCAGGTGGGGAGATAAAAATGTGGGACTGTAAACTTCTCTGTGTAGTAGTTGACAGACTGTGGCCAAGTCATTTCCTGTATTTAGAACTTAGCTGCCTTTTCTGTGAATGTCTTGGCTTGGGCAAGATGGCTTCTGAATCCCTCTGAAAGCTACTCTGAAGTCCACTGGTAAGTCTACAAGATATGAAGAAATGTTCTCTGCTTTAGGATTGTGTGTTTATTAGTTAAAGTACACTAAAAGAGGTAAACGCTGAAATGTTGACTTAGCACAATAGGAGTAGGTTTCTTGTTTGTATAGGATCAAGTCTGTGGCAGGAGTTGGGCTATGCTCCACACAAGTCAAGGGCACAGACATGTGGAGGCTCTTCCAGATACAGTGTAGCTTCCAAAATCTCCCTGGGCACAGACATCAGAAGAGAGATAGGGTTGCCAAATTAAATACAGGAGGTCCAGATAAACAGTGGATAATTTTTAGTATAAGTGTGTGGCGTGCAATTATTTGAAAATTCAAATTTATTGGACATCCTGTTTTTGTTTGCTAAATCTGACAACTCTGCTGGGAAGTTTTTATGTGTTAAGCCTTAAACATGTGCTTATCACTGCCAATAACTTCCGTTCATCAGAATTCAGTCACATGACTCCACCTGGATGCAAGAGATGCTGGGAAGTGAAGCCCCACCTGGGCAGCTTCTTTCCAATGAAAACTCTACACCTGCTGTTTTATGTTGCTCTAAAGCATAACTGGGCTTCCCTAGTAGCTCAACCGGTAAAGAATCTGCCTGCAATGCAGGAGACCCCAGTTTATTTCCTGGGTCGAGAAGTTCCCCTGGAGAAGGGATAGGCTACTCACTCTACTATTCTTGCATTTCTCTGGTGGTTCAAAATCCATCTGCAATGCAGTAGATCTGGGTTTGATTCCTGGGTTGGGAAGATCTCCTGAAGGAGGGCATGGCAACCCACTCCAGTATTCTTGCCTGGAGAATTCGCATGGACAGAGGAGTCTGGCAGGCTACAGTCCATGGGAACGCAAAGAGCTGGACACAACTGAGTGACTAAGCATGGCACAGCACAGCATAAACAGCCACTTACACCACTGTGCAGTATTAATGTCAACCTGGCTGACTCAAAGGGAAAATAAGTAGTATTTTAAGGTACCTTTTTTCCAATAATCTCAAAGACTTGGCATTTTTAAACATAAGTGTACTGAGGCTGGCACTGAGGAAAACAGGCATCTTATCCCATTCTAAGGTCAAGGACAGAGAAGGCAATGGCATCCCACTCCATTATTTTTGACTGGAAAATCCCATGGGTGGAGGAGCCTGGTAGGCTGCAGTCCATGGGGTCGCTAAGAGTCGGATACGACTGAGCGACTTCACTTTCACTTTTCCCTTTCATGCATTGGAGAAGGAAATGGCAACCCACTCCAGTGTTCTTGCCTGGAGAATCTCAGGGACCGGGGAGCCTGGTGGGCTGCCATCTATGGGGTCGCACAGAGTCAGACACGACTGAAGCGACTTAGCAGCAGCAGCAAGGTCAAGGAAATGGAGCTTTATTATATCAGGACAGTTTGCCTACCCAGTGTAGATAAACATCAGGATCTGATTTTTTCTAAAAATCGATTCTTTTTTGTTTGCCAAATTAAATTAAATGTTAAATCACATACTTGCTTCTATTTACATATTAAATTCTCATTCAAAAGACTCCAGAATGTCATTTTGACTCAACGAAATGGATAGTTCTCTGTAGCTATTCTGGACTCCTAGTGTTCTTTCCTTTTTTTCCTTCATATTTTGTATTGAAATGTTGTTGATGTACAATATTATACGTTACAAGGGTACATTATAGTGATTCACAATTTTTAACGGTTCTACTCCATTTATCGTCATTATAAAACATTGGCTATATATTGTACAATACATCCTCGTAGCTTCCCTCATATTATTTGGATTGACAACCAGGCAATATACTAAGAAATAAGATGAATTCTCATTTTGCTAATTAAAAGTCAAAATTCACTGCTGCAGCATAAACTGCCTGGTTTTCTTCTTTGCTCTGAAGGCCATAGTGGGGCTAAGCCATTACATTGTGCAAACCACACGAGCTACCGTGGGCTAGCCCTCCAAGAAAGAGAAAAGGTATAATGTCTGAAAGCTAATACGGAGCTGGGGATGGATGGGCCAGACTACAAGATGAATGGAAAGCAGTGTGGTCGGTAGAGTGTTCGAATTTTTTTTTTTTTTCAAAAGGAATTTTTTACCCCAGGCCAGAAGCCTTTGTGTCAGGGAGACTGTCTCATTTCTCTGCTCAAAGGCTGTCAGAGATGACTGAGATTTGAGAGCAGTTTCTGATGTTGACGAGGTCAAGGGAGGCAGCACTGCCAACCATCAGTCACTGCGTCAGCGGTGAGCCGCGGAGACACGTGAGCCCCACAGTGGAACCTGGAAAGCTATTTTCTCCGGAGGAACAGAGGCGGGGGCTTGGGGGTGGTGAGGTGCGGGGGAGGTGCAGATGAGAGGGAGAGAGGAAAGGCACAGGTCAAACGGTCACCGTGAAGTTTACCACATTAGTATTCAGCCAGAATCAGAGAAACTTTCTTAGTCCCAGCTGGGAGTGTTCTGAAGGAAGAAGTTGACTAGAGGCAAAAATCGTATTAATATTACTGCACTTAATCAATATATAAAACCCTCCGATGTACTTTTGAGAGGCTGCTCAAGAAAGTTAGGACCTGCAGTGATTCTGATTCCACCTGACTGTGTTTGCAAACATTTGCAGGTCAGGGGCATTCAGACTGTGGGAATGAAGGGCTGGCACTGCAGTCCCTGCCTCAGGAATCAACTGGGGTTTGCATAAAGCTGGTCAGGCCACAGCTCAGTCACCCTTCTTTTCAAAATCAGGCACTAGCTCAATGGAAGCAAGTCTCAGTGGGCAGGACCATGCTCTGCTCTGGGAAGGATGGACCAACGGAAGCTATCATATGTCATCTCTGTAGGTCAACCCCCTAAAATGGGCCGGCCCCGGGCCAGCAGGTTGGAAGATTTAAAGCCAGAAGTGTATCTTGAAGTCCTACAAGGATATGTGAGCATTTTCCAGATGTCTATGCCTGTTTGGAATCATATGGGAAAAAATGCATCTCAAACCCAGTGACTTGTCCAAATATCTTTACATCCTTTCTGAAACTTCAAAGGCTACATAAACTAACAGGTCATGGAGAATCTATAGAGATATAGAGAAAAGGTATCTTTCTATTGGCAATCCACAGAAGCACTCCTCGGTTTGGAGGATATTTCTCCAGTTTCATTAATTTAGTTGAGTGGTTCTCTATTGGAAGAAGACATTTAGAGATTCTGGAGATAATTGTGGTTTTCACAACTGGGGGATATTTCCTAGTATTGCTAAATATCCTTGAAGGCTCAGGTCATATACCTCCGTTTCCAAAACCAGGAATTATTTGCCTCAAAATGTCCATTGCGGTGAGGTTGAGAAACCATCACTAATTAAAATATTAGGGTACTCTGGCTATCAGATATGGGAAAAGCCTCTCAAAAGATCTCACTCACTATCCTAAGATCATTTTCTAGGGCTCATAAACATTTGGATTATTATTCACTCCTTCTTTCATTATTTTTTCTGTTCTTCATTTTTCTATCTGTAGTTATAAAAATTAAATTATTTTTATTCATTCTTGAGAGTGTATATTTCCATGACCCTGTGATAATAAATGAGTTTGTCTCTTTGTACTCTCATAAAAATGCTAACCAAGTCTGAGATGGTTATGAGTTATCAATGGGATAATTTGATATATGTGAGTTTGTCAAACTCTTTGGAGTTGGGCCAGCAGGACCTCAAAGAGATCTATCTTCTAGGATCCTTGTATTTAGAATGAGAAGCCTATAAAAAGCCGGTTGACCTTTCCCTACCCTCATCCTTGGAAGGAGTAAAGGGGATGGAGTGCAATTCAGAAAGTTTTCAATTTTTTCTACTATCTTGCATTTTAAGATCCCACATTCTGTGGTGTCTTAGAAACTTAGAGTTCCTGGTAGCCCACATTAGCCTTTTGAGGCTTTACATTAAAGTCCTCTTGTGTGAAAAAACCTCTTGGACATTCTTTTCAGCTTCACTGCTTTCAGTGTTTCATCTGTATTTCTTCTGATAGGCCTTCCAAATGGAAATTCATTTTCTCTCTGCCTGCCCATTGGTCTCATTTCTCTCTTGTTTCCTTGAATCTGCAATGCTTCTGAATTTGGTAGCATCTGCACATTTCATGACTATGTTCCTAGTTCTCTCAACTGGATCATAAATAAAAACGTTAAGTAGCACCAATCCTGGCTCGTCTGGTCCCCTGTGGCACTTCAGCAGGCACCTTGCCCAACTGCATACACTGTCATTTGTCTTGACTTTGCCTCCAGTTTCTTGGCTGAAGTCCTTCATTACTTAAAAGGCAAGGTAGTTTCTGTTAGTGATGTTGTCATTATCTTCAAAATTAACTTCAAAATTAATATTTCTATTGTGTTTTCTTTGATGGCCAAGAGCTGCAGTATTCTCTCTCCCAACATCCTAAGTAAGTTTCAAGCGGTCTCCAGGGTGAATCTTCAAATACTATCACTTAAAAAACTTAAATCAGAGATGGATAAATTGTCAGTGCATCCTGCTTGGTTCTTATTTTGACATCATGGAAAGTGACTATTTGGTTCATAGGGGAAAATGAACTGTATTCCTAATTCCATTCACTTTCTTCCATCTGTCAGTCAAACTCCAACTCCTATCCTTCTCTCCTCTTTCTTTGAGAATCACTGAGATACATCCGAAGAATGAACCATGGCCATCCAGTGCTCCATGGGACTACCCAAGAGGACACCGGATGGGATAAATCAAGCTGTGCTTCATAGGGAGCCTCCCCAAGCCACTTTTGCCCTGGAGGCAAACATGTCGATTCTCCCATTTGCTTTTGAAAACTGGTTGCCTCCAAACCAGTTTCAGAGAGGCAGAACATTTTAAGATTTAAGAACATTTTAAAATGTTAACATTTAACATTTTAAAACTGCAACGAAGTTTTGAGATCTTTGAGGATGGACGGCTTGAGAGGTGGACCACTGATGCCCTTCGTGCAAAACAGAATGCTGCTGTAGAAATCCATGCCAGTTTTCCAGGTTAAATCATTCATTCAACAAGTTTTAATTTCAGACTCAGACACTACTTTATATGTTGAGTGAACAAGAGGAAAATTCCTGCTTCCCAGGAGCCTCAAATTAAAGTGGTACAAAATAAATGAACAAATAAGAAAATGCTGGTGTGTTGTCAGGTGATGATAAGTACTACATTGAGAAAAATGAAACAGTGCAAGGAAGCGAGAATAATGTGTGAGGGAACAAAGTGACTATTTTAGGCAGGGTGATGAGGGAAGGCTTCTTTGAGGAGCAGCTTTTCACAGGGATCTGAATGAAAAGAAGCAGCCAATCTGGTGAAGATATGGGGGAAATGTCTCCTACTGGTGAAGTTTAGGCAAGAGACAACAGTGAACCCATCACAGCCAAAGAACAGAGGTAGCAGGAGCAGAGAAAGAACAAGGTCAGAGAGACATGGATGGAGGTTGGATCACAGAGAGCCTGGTGGAAAGTGCTGTGAAGGGGTGTGTATTAGTTTCCCATGGCCGTCACCATAAATTACCACAAAGTGGGTGTGGCTTCAAGCAACAGCACATTTTTCTCTCACGGTTCTGGAGGCCTGAAAACGAGACCAGGTTTTCACCAGGACTGGTTTCCTCTGTGAGCTCTGGGGGAGAGTCTGTTCTCTGCCTCCCTTCTGGCTTCTGGTGGCAGCTATAATTCTTGGCCTTCCTTGGCTTCTGACACATCACACCAATCTCTGCCCCTGTCTCCCCATCACCTCCTGCTCTATGTCTAAAGGTCTCAAAATTTCCTCTGCCTTTCTCTTTAAAAGGACACCTGTCATTGGATTTGGGGTTTACCCTGAATCCAAGATGATCTCATCTTGAGATTCTTATTTTAATTATATCCACAAAGATCTTTTTTCCAAGCAAAGTCATATTCACAGGTTGTGGGAGTCAGAACACATATTGTCTACTGAATGGGGGTGAGGGGCACTATTCAACCCGCTGCAGGGACCCAGTGGAGGATTCCAACGGGAATTCGACCTGACCAGGTATGTTTTAAAGGACCACTCTGTCTCCTGTGTAGAGTATTCTGGCAGGGACAAGGGTGAAAGCATAGAGATGACACACTTTCCCCATCGATTCCACTGCTTTCCATTTAATAACTGTGGACATGAGTGATGGGTATGTCAGGATAATGACAGTTCAGTTTTTATACATGTTGAAAATTTCCAACATTAAATTTAGAAAAGCAACTTAAGAAGTCCAAAGTATATATAAACTATAAAACAAATGCTATATATACTCACTATAGAAATCTGGAAAACACAAAAATGTGTTAAAATAATTTTATAGAATTGCTTATAATGTTGCCTGGTAGTTCTCTGTTACACCAAGTACCAAGTGCTAGAGGGGCTGGCTGCCTGGGGACTGTTTTTCTAAGTTCTTTCTTTTAATTTATTAATACATCTGAGGCTTCCCAGGTAGCACTTGTGGTAAAGAGCCTGCTTGCCAATGCAGGAGACATAGGTTCAATCCCTGGGTCAGGAAGATCCCCTAGAGAAGGAAATGGCAATTCATTCCAGTATCCTAGCCTGAAAAATCCCATGGACAGAGGAGCCTGGTGGGCTATACAGTTCATGGGGTGGCAAAGAGTCAGACACGACTGAGCGATTGAGCACACACACGGAACACAGTTGATTTATAATGGTGTGTTAATTTATGCAGTAGAGCAGAGTGACTCAGTTATACATATATGCATATTATTTTTTCATATTCTTTTCCACTATGGTTTATCATAGGATACTGAATATAGTTCCCTGTGCTATACAGTAAGATCTTATTGTTTATCCATTCTATATATAATAGCTTATATCTGCTAACCCCAACCTCCCACTCCATCCCTCCTCTAAACCTTTCCCTCCAGGGCTGTGTTTTAATCTGAGTGTACTAAATTGAAATGAAGAACTTCTGTGAAGTTTGAAGAATCTGATCTTTGAAAACATTTTTCCTTAGGTCTCTGCATGTTCTCATATCTCCAGGTCAGAACAGAAGCACAAGTTAAGAAACACATTTTCTTTTTTTGTAAAACTGTATTTCAGTAAGTACCTGCAAACCATCAAATCTGGGTTCAGGTGTACAAACCAAGTGTTTCAATGTAAGATGAGCTTCCACAAAAACACCTGGTTTGCAGCTTTGGGGCTTTCATTGTAGGGCCTGTGCTTCACTAGCATCTTCCTCCCTCTCCTTCTCTACCAGGTGCACTAGTACCGTCAGTAATTGTCTCTTCTAGGCGCTTGGCACTTACCCTGTTCTAGAGAACGTACCTGGAGAGGGCAATGGCACCCCACTCCAGTACTCTTGCCTGGAGAATTCCATGGACAGAGGAGCCTGGTTTGCTGCAGTCCATGGGGTCGCTGAGAGTCAGACACGACTGAGCAACTTCACTTTCACTTTTCACTTTCATGCATTGGAGAAGGAAATGGCAACCCACTCCAGTGTTCTTGCCTGGAGAATCCCAGGGACGGGGGAGCCTGGTGGGCTGCCGTCTGTGGGGTCGCACAGAGTCGAACATGACTTAAGCGACTTAGCAGCAGCAGCGGAGAACATACCAGCCTAATTAAAAAAAAAAAAATTGAGAGGAGTACACAAAACTTCACAACATACACAGTCATTTAGGATTGCTACCCCAAATGAGCTGGAAAAGTCAGCTGCAGTGATGGGCGTGAGCTTGGCTGAGCTTTCACCAGGAAAGTGGAAGTGTGTCTTTCCACATTTAAATGCCATCATAATGAGCTCACAGATGGATCCCGGATTCCTTCCTGCATCTTTCTGGCCGTGCCTCTCCTTCAAACAGCCATGGCACTTGTTCCTTAGACTCAAGACAATTTCCCCATTCTAAATAAGATTTTGCTCTTCAGTAAGATAATTTTTTCTTACTCTGGCTTTAGATTTTTTTTTTTTTTACATCCATAATCAGTTTTCAGGGAAAGCTGGGTTTTGTTTTTCCCCTGCATTCGGAAGAGATTTATATTACGTATTAAAGACAAACGTGGACATTTTTATTTTTTATTTCCTTAAGCAAGCAAGCAAGAGAAATCCAACAACAACTTGGAGTAGATTTACAGTTAGTTCTTCCATCCTTTCTCTTGCCCTGGAGCCTGATGGGGCTTGAGTGTCCTTGGAGGAATGGCAGAGGGAAATGCTAGGGGCCAATTGCTGATTTTATCATTCAAACACAAAATTTGTTACACCACTTTATCGGTCACAGGGAAAGCAATTATATTGTGGTTCAATTTTCCACTCAATGGCTGTACTGGGGATCAAAGTCAGTTTTTATGATGGGAAAAAATGTTTTGCTATTTTATTTGTTACTTAAAATAAAGAAGTACCGTTATTATAATGCTTTCTGAGGTTTTTCCTACCCCCAACCTCTACTCCTACATGAGATACAGTGGATTATTTTGGCTTTCTCCTTCTCTTTGATTAAATAATCAGTTCTCTTCCCATCCTCTAAAGAGTATTTCACTGTAGAAATGAAATTGGCACGGTTTAAGGCAACATAGCATTAGGACTCTAATCATAACCACGAAGGGCAAAACCTGCCCTATGCTGTTTATTCCATTCTAGACGAGTACTTTTTCAAAAGAATCAAGCATTGTAATGCTTTCTGTGTGCATGCGTGTCTTGTTATGTGTTGTTCTTTGCGTGTGTTTACTGCTGCTTGTCTTTCATGTGAAATGATAAGCATATCTTTCAGTTGTATTTAAAACTCCTTTTTCGCTATAGAAAAAAAATAGTTAAGTGGGATTAGGTGTGGAGGAAGATTTATATGGAATTCTTAGTAGAAATCATACATTTTAATTCAACGATTAAATAGGATATTTTCTTTTTATAATCTTTTTCTCTTATTGTCTTTCTTCTTATTGAAGAAATCCAGTGAGTAAAATTTAAACTATCAAAACCAAAAGAGGTTATAATTTTTCTAGGGATCTAAATTCAGGGCCAGTTGATTAGTAACCTTTTTGTTTACAAGTTCCAGTTTTAAAGCCAGAAATCCAATGATGGGAACCCCAAACAACTGTGCTATGAGGCTGAAGTTCGTAATAGGAATGGATAGCTAAGAGAAAACTAATATTTTTATTGAACACTTATTCACATTTATTGAGAAAACAGAGACAAGTGACAGATATTTCCCTCTTTCAAACTATATCAAGTTCACCCTCACGTTGCTGGTTGGTTTCAGCTTTTACAATTTGATTGCCAGCATCTTTATTTTTTCTGGTCTCCTGCTAATTGCCTCCAGGCTCAAGAGTCTTACAACATATCCCCTGAATCCAGGAGGAGAGAATTCTAGAATCTGCTGTAGGTGAATAATTACGGCAGTAACTGAGTGATGGTCTAGCTACCACGGGACACTTTGGTCCTCGCTGTGGTCCTTTGGGCTGTGGCAGGGAGATGCGTGTGAGGCCCCATAAAAGTCTGCATGGGGAAGCAGCGAGCCAGCCCGAGGGCAACAGCACCACGGGCTGGCTGGGTTCTGCCTCCCTTGCTTCCTTTCTGCTCATCCTTGGAGCTGTTGGTCTGGGTTTTTGATGAGGATTAGGATGTGCATTAACTTTGAAAGTAGGAGAGTTTCTCTCAGCAGTTTCCCTCAGGTTTGCCCACTTCTGTGAATTTAAAGGGCTTTTATATAATGTTGAGCTTTATGACTTGGAGCAATAATCTAAGGGTCAGAAAAAAGGCAAATGTGCACTAGAGAAAGAGATTTCTGACAACTACAGCTTCTGTTTATTGAAGCTCTAGCATGCGCTAGGTTTTGTATATACACGATGTATCAGATCCTTGGAGCAACCCTGCAAAGCACAAATTATTACTCTCATTTTTTAAGATAAGAATATTTAGAACCTAAATTCTACTTAAACTATTCTTTAGATTATTCCCCAAATTACCCTTAGATCAAGTGCTTACTATATGGTAAAGAGTATACGGATAACAATGTTAACATTCCAAATACAACAAGGCTCATTATATAATCTACATCGCTTTCCAAAATTTTAAGCTTTTTTTCTACCTTTATATACACCAAACTTTCTTAAGCACAAAGACCTCTAATGAAATAATTTGACCTAAAGCTTAACTTGTTTGGCAAAGCAGACTAATGCAACTTTAGCTTGTCCGTAGAAGTATCACTGTTTAGATAGTGTTCTGAAGTGCAAATACCATATTACATCTTAATAAATGTATTAAAAGCTGGCAATTAGTTTACTATTATTTCAATTTGTACTGCGATGAAATTACAGTTTTATTCTATTAAACAAAATGCATCTTTTTCAATGTGGTGACTGGCATAGTGACTAAGTACTGTTCATTAAAATATTACTTTGATTTAGATGTTAGATGTCAAAATAACTAGACCAGCTGTTTTTCTTTCCTATTATTTTAATGAACTTAATGCTGGGTCCTATTCATCTTGTGATAATCCAGTCAATCAATTAATAATTTACCTATAAATGGTCAGCTCAAGCCAGAGGCAAAACAACCTGATTTTGGAAAGGACACTGAAAAAAGTAACTGGAATGGGAATAAGTATCTTAAATACCTAGTTTTTAAAAACAAGATTATCTAAATGAAATATGGTGAATATAATCCTAACTATTGCTCTATGTTCCCAATGGGTTGTCTCTACATACAGATTAGTTGGTTGCCATGACACCAAGTTCCTAATTTAGTGCAATATGAGATTGTAAATGAGGCTAGTTCTCTTTACTGTGATGCTGTGATGTATTTTAAATAACATTTTTAAACTTTCTTTGAATTGTGAACCAAATTTTTAAGTGGGCTTTTTAAGATGTTCCTTCCAATTTTATATAATTATATATTAACTTTGACATAAAAAAGCTCCAATTCTATTAAAAACACAAAACTGATATCTTGCAAACCATTTAATCACCCTCCCAATTAAAAAAAGCCTAATATGCAAATTCCAAATTTAGAGAGTAACTGAAGGGAGCTAGTAATGATTATTATTTCTTAAGAATTTTTCACTTTACCTACAAGATAATGGATTTTTTAAAATTCCAAATTGTTCTTACTCATTTATTTTGGCACTTACTATATTTGCATTTTTATTATCAGCTCACCTGTTTTTATTTCTTACTATGGAATGCCTTTTAAAGGGCAAGATTCATGATTTTCTTATTCTTTCTTACTACACTGCTTAATATATAAGGAACTAAAATATTTGTATAATAGTGAAGCAATTAACTAAATATTATTTGAAACAAATTTTCAGAAACACATACATATATGTACACATAGCTGTTTCTTTTTCTTAACTTCTATACCTCTCAGAGGCATTAAGATCTGTTTACAAGTTAGTTCTCACCTTTTCTAAAAATTCTCTTTACTTGTACAAAACACATAGGATAATTTTTCATAAAGAAAGTATTATGGAGCTAAATTCTTTTCCTCTGAAAGAAATGTCCATAGAATCACAGAAAGAATGCACTGAGCCAAACACTTTCTTCTACAATTTTCAGAAAAAAATACTCTTTTTCTGTCTTTTTCCTTTGACAGCACAAAGAAGTAAAAGAAAGCAAATAAATATTTCACCCCCACCCAATGCTAAGTCCTACAATCCCAAACTTTTATTTACAAACACTGGATTTCAAATAGCATCATCGGTCAATAAGGCTGCCATTTCAAGCTTAAAAGCATAGCTGATGAGAGACATAATGATTGCTTAAAATATCCTAAGGGTATAAAAACTAAAGTGGAAAGAGAATTATTTAGGCATAGCTAAAGCATAACTAAAGAGAGATATAACTGGATGGAGAAACTCTGCTAAAAAAGAAGAATCTCAGAGAAAAAAAAATCAGTATATAAAAAATCCCTCAGACTTTCTTAACAGTCTAGTGGGCTGTGGAAGTGGTTCTAATGGAAAGTAGCAGGAAAAAGCCAGGAGTGCTGAAAATTAGACCAAAAACTACCAAGGACAAAACAAGGATGAGGACAACCTTACACAGGTAGGAGGTGTATAAAAGCAAAGAAATAAAGTCTCCTATGTGTAAGCATCTTATTTGAAGAAATTAAATCCTGGTGTTTCTTCTAAGTTGATTTTCCAAGAAACTATGCTAAGTAGAGCACCGATGAATAATTTCTAACAGCCCTTGAAGTAAAATCCTAAATTTCATCCACAAAGTTAATATTTATTTAGGTACACACACCTTCTAAAATTGATGTTCTATTTTATCTTAAAATCTTATATACTCTGTTCTAAATAACTAAGTAAAAGTCAAGTTCTTTGGACTTTTCTTCCCCAAACCTATTTCCCTCCATATATAACCCTACTTAATGTAACAGAAAGATGAAGATCAATGTTTTTCCTCCCCAGCTATAAAAGCGCCAAGATTTTTCAGTCTGATAAATTTAAATGAGTGGAAGGCATCTCCCACATGGGAATCTGTAGCTCTGCTCATGGTTGGAGATAAATTTTTCAGTAAACCTACACATAGGGTAAGGAATGGAAACCTCCCTAATTTTTTCCCTCCTTTTATTGTATATTTCAATTGAAGGATAAATAAGCAAGAATTTTCTTTTTCATTTGAATATCCAAAAGACAGTATTTCAGATAAAACCAAGAAGATTCTAGACAATCTAGAATTTTCTGAATGTAAGCAAAGAGATATTATTCTGCTTTATGCCAAGAAGGTTCTTTCCTTGATTGTAATGATATCCAGTTTATTTACAGCATGTATCATAAACAGATAAACAGCAAATACTACCTTTATAATCTTAACTTATATAGGTATGTATCCCATATATATGTGATAGAAGTGCCTAGAGAGGGAGATCCATGAAATTGCTGGGTTAATACTGGGGCCATCTTCCTCCAAGGGCTCATTCCTTCTCTTGACTTGAATGATGAGAGGCTAGGGCTGTTTGCCACTCTTTGATCCTCTGCAATTAAGGTTTTTACTGCCCTTAACTTTTAACTTCTTTCTAGTTTCATTATGTATTTACTCTTGGTCCATTCCTTGCTAAACAACAATGGATTCTAAATGCAGTAAATAATTCAAAATAAAGGATGATGCTGTGTCTGGGGCAAAATCAGCTTATTTGTTGGACTGGTCTGACAAATCCGTATTCAGTAGAGTATTTGAAAAAATCAACTAACATTCAGTTGAAACCATGATATGAACAGTGTATGTAAATTCAAACCTCGGGATTGTTAGGGTGGCATTTTAACACCTTCTCAAAAGCATCCTAGGTTTAAAATTAAGTCTAAATAGAATATTTTGAGAACAAATCTGGCCAATTCAATTTATTCTTTATGTGACCTTGGGCAAGTTATTTAACTTTCCTAATCCTCAGTTTCTTCATCCACAGGGTGCATGTGTATGGCAAGAGTATGCATTCAAATAGGAAATGAAACCTAATAATATGCATCTTTCAAGAACTTAGTGAGCCCTGGATGAACTATGTGGCTGGACACAATATTTTCTCAAGGAATGATATTGTGCTGTATTTATATTAAGTAATTTTTCAATTTATGATACTAAACACATACTTGTGAAACATTTATTATCTGCTGAATCTTGGATCTCAAAGTGTGATCCAAGGACATTTGGGTGTTTCAAAGAGTACTGTCAGAGTCAAATTTTTTTTTAAACTTTACATAATTGTATTAGTTTTGCCAAATATAATAACACTTAAACTGCTTTTTCAAAAACTTTCATTCTCTCACAAGTGTACAGTAGAGTTCTCCAGATTTTATACAGCTTGTGAGAACCAACAGCTGAATACAGAAGTGGATCTTAAAAGAGATTTACAAGACTGTGAAGAGGTCTTGAGAGAAATAAAGCTTAATAATCACAGTGCTAAACTATATTGGTTCATTTTAGGTGGCTGTGTCCTGAGATGGACTTCCCCATGAGCTGAAATTACTCACCTAGTAATTGATACAACCTTATAAAGGAAAAATAGGCATGCTTAACAAAACTAGGAAATTACTCATGATCAGTTCAGTTCAGTCTCTCAGTCATGTCCGACTCTTTGTGACCCCTTGGACTGCAGCATGCCAGGCCTCCCTGTCCATCACCAAGTCCTGGAGTTTACTCAAACTCGTGTCCACTGAGACGGTGAGGCCATCCAACCATCTCATCCTCTATCATCCCCTTCTCCTCCCACCTTCAATCTTTCCCAGCATCAGGGTCTTTTCAAATGAGTCAGTTCTTCACATCAGGTGGCCAAAGTATTGGAGATTCAGCTTCAGCATCAGTCCTTCCAATGAATATTCAGGACTGATTTCCATTAGGATGGACTGCTTGGATCTCCTTGCAGTCCAAGGGACTCTTAAGAGTCTTCTCCAACACCACAGTTCAAAAGCATCAATTCTTCAGCGCTCAGTTTTCTTTATAGTCCAACTCTCACATCCATATCTGACTACTGGAAAAACCATAGCTTTGACTAGACTGACCTTTGTTGGCAAAGTAATGTCTCTGCTTTTTAATATGCTTTCTATGTTGGTCATAGCTTTTCTTCCAAGAAGTAAGTATTTTTCAATTTCATGATAGCAGTGATTTTGGAGCCCCACAAAATAAAGTCTCTCACTGTTTCCATTGTTTCCCCATCTATTTGCCATGAAGTGATGGGACCGAATGCCATGATCTTGGTTTTTTGAATGTTGAGTTTCAAGCCAACTTTTTCACTCTTTCACTTTCATCAAGAGGCTCTTTAGTTCTTCTTCGCTTTCTGCCATAAAGGTGGTGTCATCTGCATATCTGAGGTTATTACTCATGATACAATCCCCCAAATATACAAATACACATGCAAAAGGTTACTCATTGCATCACTGTTTTAAATGGTGTGATGTGGGTAACAACCTAAATGTTCAAATATAGAAGAGAGTAGAAACAACTACAGTCCCTTCACACAATGGAGTACCATGCAACTGCATTTAAAAAATACATTGAAAAATAAAATAAAAGAATGAATAAGAGCTCACTAAACTGATATGATGTGATTTCTAAGACACAGGGTAAAGTGAAAAACGATCAAAGAACAAGAGTATCTATTCTCTATCTTTTGTTCAAGATAGTTCAGCTTAGTAAAAATTAACCAATTCTTGAACCTGCTAAGCCAAACAGTCACACTTCAAGAAGACATCTCTCCAGGATTTTCAGTTTTTTTCTCAAATTATATATAACTAATATTTCCTCTTTAATTTTGAGAAATCTTGCCCCTAATTGCTAACTAAACAGTATGAACATACTAGGGGAAATCATGTAAAAGCCAATATGATTTGCTCAGGATATTGTTATTACTTCATTTTACCAATAGCACATAAACCAAAAAAAAAAAAAAAATTGCATTGCCACAGAACAGATTGCTTTGCTAAGAATTTCCACTTTTTTAAGGCAATGAGTTTCCTTAAGCACAAAAAAGTGAGTTAGAAGCCCAGCTTTGTCACTTGCTAGTCATGGCCATGGGCTCATAATTTAACCTTTCTAAGCCTCATTTTTTTATATGTAAAAACTAAGATACTAACAATGGTTATTCATATTTGCTAAATGAGATAACGCATGAAATTCCTAGCACACACTCAATAAAAGTGCCTATTATTACTGTCTTCATTAGCTTTGTGCCCTTACTTTGGCTGCCCCACAGCACTGAACTCTTTGTCTATGTCACACAGACACACAAGACACACACAGATGAACAGAGGCACAGATTAGTTTGCCTGAGATTACCCAGTCTTATATTTCATGGCTTCCTCTCCTTTTTCCCTTCCAATATATTAATTTGGGAAAAACACAATTCTTTTTAATTATTATCATTGTTACCATCCTTCTTCACTTATATTTCACAGCAATCCTTCTTATGCATCTTGTCTGTCAGCCAACAATCCACTGCAGGCATAAATGGAACAATACATAACTATAAAAACAACCTTAAACTGTATAATGATCAAACAAATAGGCTAGCCTACAGTGAGTAGTTAAGTGATAAAACAGCTAAATGTGTACATCAAATTCTTGTTCTGATCTTGGAGACTTTGCTCACAAAGTTCCTTCCACCTAGAATGTCCTGCTCCCCATTTTTCAAATCTATCTTGAGTTCTTAAATACCCCTTCAGCCTTTATCACGTCACAGAACCAAATGAACTTTCATAGTTCATTGGTTTATAGAGGACTTGAGTATACTGATTTGCAATGATCTTCAGTTATTTTCGATGTGTACATAGTTTACACAGTGAGTTTTTAAGTGAGAGCTAACTTTTATTCCTCTAATGTACCCCCCCACAGCATCTAGGAGTGTGTGTCATGTATTATCAGTTACCTACAAACTCTTATCAAACTGAATTGATATGCATCTTCTCACTATTTTGTAAAGATATTTCAAACATAAGGGATCAAGTATTATATAGCAGTGCTGTAATATTTATAAAATATCACCCCTGAGACTTTATGACAAGGAATTTATGAATTAGATTACACAAATTATGCCATCTTATAATTTTGTCTATTAACCTCAAGGGGATGTTATCAGTTGTGGAAATTTTTTGACAGGCTGTCGTATTTCAATCCAAATTATAACACATTCTGACACCCCCAAAATCTTGATTTGATGTGCCAGAAATAGGCAGTGACTGTCACTGATGGTTTTGTCTGTTCTGAACTGAATTCATTCCTCAGGGTCAGAACACTACACCTCAGCAATGAGATTTCAACATTGGTTCTGATCCAGGTCAATGAATAAGATATCACGCACCCAAGCTTTACATAGAAATAATAAATGGATTGGGTTTTGTCCTCTGGCTTCCAAGTTCTTTTCCACCTCTACCTCCCCGTAGTTTGAGAAAAAATAAAATAAAAACAACTGCAAAATTCTAGATAGAATTGGGAAGGAATAATTTCTTAATCAAAACCTAATTCTCCTTGTAAATCAGGCATCAGCCTAGGGTGCAAAACAAAACAACAATAATAAAATCATAAGCTGTGCTGTGTGGTTTTATTTATATTCATATGAACTGAAGATCAAATAGTCATTTAGAGTACTTTGACTCAACTAAAGTGTACTTTATGTGGTAAACAGAATAATGGCTACCACAGACATCTATAACCTAATCCCAAGAACCTGTGAATCTGCAGGCATAATTAATTGAAGGATCTTAAGATAATTCTATCCACTCCAGTATTCTTGCCTGAAGAATCCCATGGACTGAGGAGCCTGGCAGGCTACAGTCCATAGGGTCACAAAGAGTTGGACACAGCTGAAGCAATTCAGCATGCAAGCATGCAAGATAATCCTAGATTATCCAGATGGGCTGAGTGTAGTTACAGCTGCTAAAAGAGGGATGCAGAAGAGTGATGTGAGTCAGAGAGGGATATGACTATGGAAGACTGGTCAGAAAGACACTACAGTGCTCCTCTAGAAATGGAGAAAGGAGGTCATGAACAAAGGAATGACAGCCTCTTTGAAGGTGAGAAAGGCAAGGAAAATGATTCTCCCATGAAGTCTCAATATGTAAAAGAGCTCCGTCTCCACCATAATTTTAGCTAAGTGAGATTCATTCTGGACCTCAAATATTCAGAGCTATAAGATAATACATTTATATTGTGTTAAGCAACAAATTTTGTGATAATGTGTTACGGCAGCAATAGAACACTGATACACAACTCTACTTGCATAAAATGTCATCTCTATGATGGCATGACCTTTGATTTATTTGCTGCTCCTTTACAACTCCTAGAATGGTGCTTCAGCTATAATACACACTTAGTACATGTCCTTCAAATAAAATACTGATGCAATCTTTCATATTTTACCAAAACAGTTCCAGTATATTATCTACCCTCACTCTCACACCAATTAATTCCTTTCATTTAGGTACATTAACATCTCTTGAATTTTACAAAGAGGAAATATTTAATACTTTCTTCAACATTATCTAGTTGTTAAAAGGTATATCTCTTTAACAAGTGGTGCTAGGAAAACTGGTCAACCACTTGTAAAAGAATGAAACTAGAACACTTTCTAATACCATACACAAAAATAAACTCAAAATGGATTAAAGATCTCAACGTAAGACCAGAAACTATAAAACTCCTAGAGGAGAACATAGGCAAAACACTCTCTGACATACATCACAGCAGGATCCTCTATGACCCACCTCCCAGAATATTGGAAATAAAAGCAAAAATAAACAAATGGGACCTAATTAAACTTAAAAACTTCTGCACATCAAAGGAAACTATTAGCAAGGTGAAAAGGCAGCCTTCAGAATGGGAGAAAATAATAGCAAATGAAGCAACTGACAAACAACTAATCTCAAAAATATACAAGCAACTCCTACAGCTCAACTCCAGAAAAATAAATGACCCAATCAAAAAATGGGCCAAAGAACTAAATAGACATTTCTCCAAAGAAGACATGCAGATGGCTAACAAACACATGAAAAGATGCTCAACATCACTCATTATCAGAGAAATGCAAATCAAAACCACTATGAGGTACCACTTCACGCCAGTCAGAATGGCTGCGATCCGTAAGTCTACAAGCAATAAATGCTGAAGAGGGTGTGGAGAAAAGGGAACTCTCTTACACTGTTGGTGGGAATGCAAACTAGTACAGCCACTATGGAGAACAGTGTGGCGATTCCTTAAAAAACTGGAAATAGAACTGCCTTATGATCCAGCAATCCCACTGCTGGGCATACACACTGAGGAAACCAGAATTGAAAGAGACACGTGTACTCCAATGTTCATCGCAGCACTGTTTATAATAGCCAGGACATGGAAGCAACCTAGATGTCCATCTGCAGATGAATGGATAGGAAAGCTGTGGTACATATACACAATGGAGTATTACTCAGCCATTAAAAAGAATACATTTGAATCAGTTCTAATGAGATGGATGAAACTGGAACCTATTATACAGAGTGAAGTAAGCCAGAAAGAAAAACACCAATACAGTATACTAACGCATATATATGGAATTTAGAAAGATGGTAACAATAACCCTGTGTACGAGACAGCAAAAGAGACACCGATGTATAGATCAGTCTTATGGACTCTGTGGGAGAGGGAGAGGATGGGGAGATTTGGGAGAATAGCATTGAAACATGTATAATATCATGTACGAAACGAGTCGCCAGTCCAGGTTCAATGCACGATACTGGATGCTTGGGGCTGGTGCACTGGGACGACCCAGAGGGAGGGTATGAGGAGGGTGGAGGGAGGAGGGTTCAGGATGGGGAACACAGGTATACCTGTGGCGGATTCATTTCGATATTTGGCAAAACTAATACAATATTGTAAAGTTTAAAAATAAAATAAAATTAAAAAAAAAAAAAAGGTACGGTCAAGGCTCCAAAGTCATTTGATTTTCAATACAGTGATCCTCTCACTGTAGGACTGCCAGTCCTGTTCAGTCGCTCAGTCTTGTCCGACTCTTTGCAACGCCATGAACTACAGCACACCAGGCCTCCCTGTCCATCACCAACTCGCAGAGTTCACCCAAACTCATGTGCATTGAGTCAGTGATGTCATCCAGCCATCTCATCCTCTGTCATCCCCTTCTCCTGCCCCCAATCCCTCCCAGGATCAGGGTCTTTTCCAATGAGTCAACTCTTCATATAAGGTGGCCAAAGTATTGGAGTTTCAGCCTCAGCATCAGTCCTTCCAATGAACACCCAGGATTGATCTCATTTAGGATGGACTGGTTGGATCTCCTTACAGTCCAAGAGACTCACAAGAGTCTTCTCCAGCACCACAGGTCAAAAGCATCAATTCTTCGGTGCTCAGCTTTGTTCACAGTCCAACTCTCTCATCCATACATGATCACTGGAAAAACCATAGCCTTGACTAGATGGACTTTGTTGGCAAAGTAATATCTCTGCTTTTTAATATGCTATCTAGGTTGGTCATAACTTTGATTAACCAATTGCAGTTTTTAAAAAGGACCTGCAAGGGAAGTTGTTGGATATAGCCCTTCTTAGTGCCTAGGGGGAAGGAATACGATTAGTGGGGATCTAGATAGTGTGGGGATCTTTGTGTGGACCACAAAAAACTATGGACAATTCTTCAAGAAATAGGAATACCAGACCACCTTACCTGCCTCCCCAGAAATCTGTATGCAGGTCAAGAAGCAACAGTTAGAACTGGACATGGAACAACAGACTGGTTCCAAATTGGGAAAGGAGTATGTCAAGGCTGTATATTGCCACCCTGTTTGTTAAACTTATATGCAGAGTACATCATGTGTAATGCCGGGCTAGATGAAGCACAAGCTGGAATCAAGATTGCCGGGAGAAGTTTCAATAACCTCAAATATGCTGATGACACCACCCTTATGTCAGAAAGCGAAGAAAAACTAAAGAGCCTCTTGATGAAAGTGAAAGAGGAGAGTGAAAAAGTTCACTTAAAACTTAACATTCAAAAACCTAAGATTATGGCATTCGGTCCCATCATTTCATGGTAAACAGATGAAGAAACAATGGAAACTGTGAGAGACTTGATTTTGGGGGGCTCCAAAATCACTGCAGATGGTGACTGCAGCCATGAAATTAAAAGATGCTTGGTCCTTAGAAGAAAGCTATGACCAATATAGACAGCATATTAAAAAGCAGAGACATTACTTTGCCAACAAAGGTCCGTCTAGTCAAAGCCATAGCCTTTCCAGTGGTCAGGTATGGATATGAGAGTTGGACTATAAAGAAAATTGAGTGTCAAAGAACGGATGCTTTTGAACTGTGGTGTTGGAGAAGACTCTTGAGAATCCCCTGAACTGCAAGGAGATCCAAGCAGTTCATCCTAACGGAAATCAGTCTTGAATATTCATTGGAAGGACTGATGCTGAAGCTGAAATTTCATTACTTTGGCCACCTGAGGTGAAGAAGTGACTCATCTGAAAAGACCCTGATGAAGGGAAAGATTGAAGGCAGGAGGAGAAGGGGACAACAGAAGATGACATGTTTGGATGGCATCACCGACTCAATGAACATGAGTTTGAGCAAGCTCCAGGAGTTGGTGATGGACAGGGAAGCCTGGCTTGCTGCAGTCCATGGGGTTGCAAAGAGTCAGACATGACTGAGAGACTGAACTGAACTGAGACAACCTGCAGATTATCTGTGCCACGCTGAGCCACCTAAAGGGACCCACTACCCTAATGTCAGAGACATCTTTTAAAAATATGTCTTAGCTAAGGGAAGATTGCTGCCATGTCCTGTTGTCACCTGCCATTCGAGGAGTGGACTGCAATCGATTCTTCTTCCACAAAATGCAAGAGGTGGCCCACCAGACTGCATGTCTCCATTACCAACATAAAGACCAGAGAAAAGTACTTAGTCTGCAGTTTTCCCTGCAGTGGGACCTCATTAAGAAGTGGGTAGATGGAGGCTTCACCAATCACCTTTCCATCCTGTAAGCCAGATGATGACCATCCCACCATTCCATGGTTTACTGGACATCTCCCTGCAGGACAAAGGGCAGCCGGATCTCTATATTAATATTGCCAACCAGGACATACTGTTCAGGGCAAACTGGGTGAGGCTTAACCAAGCCCTTTTTCTGTCAAGCAAGAGGATAATGGAGTCATTGTATCAACATGGCCCTGATGACGGATTAAATTTTTACTTAAAGAAAGTTTGTTTGAACAGAAAGCTCAAAACTTTATAATGCAAAACACATTTTGGGCAGTTTTTGATGGAGGTTTCTAATGAAATTCATTTTCAAAAGCCTGAAAAAAAATATGTCTTGGCTGATCATGTTAATACTCTTGCTTTCAAACTAAGATAAAGACTAAGGTCCATAGCAAGGCATCTAGGGCCCTTGACCACGGACCCTGACTTCTTCTCCCACTACATTCCAGGAATCGCCTCTTCAGCTCTGAACTCTCCTCTTCCCTCTGACTCTGTTCACTGCTCTACATGAGCCTCTGTTCAAATCCTGGCTCCTAGTTGTAAATGACTAAAGTAAGTGCTTTAACCTCTCTAAGCTTCAGTTTCATCATTTATAAAATGCAGAATAATAATATTCATCTGTGAAAATTAAGAAAATATATAAAAAGGAGTATCTCAACAAATTCTGGTTGCTTAGTTAATTATTCTTCCATTTTGCTATGTCATCAAACCAACGTGCTTGACAATAAGAATACACACGTTAATTATTATCTTTGAACACAAATTTCCTATTATTTGGAGAGGAAGTTTGACAGAGTGATTGAAATCTTTGATTCAAGTTCAGTTATTTTTCTTGGATTCAATCCCAGGCTTTGTGAGCTTGGAAAAGTTATTTAACTTTTATGAATCACAGTTTCTAGACTCGATAAGTCCGTTAAGTAAAGATAATAATTATACTCATGTCATAACTTTTCCTGTGAGAAACACTTGGGATAATATAAAATACTTTTTGGTTTCTGGTTAATAGTAAATGCTTAACAAATAATAGTTATTATTAGTTTCACTACTTCATTTGATGAATCCCTACCATGGGCCAAATATTACACTAGATATCTTATCCTTACAATAGTCTCTTTTTTTTTTAATGAAACAAATGTGAGGCTACCAAAAGTGAAGTTACTTACCTAAGATCACACTGACTGCTGTTACATTTAAGTGGAGTCACAAAGACAGGACAGTCTGACCCTGGCATCTATGTACTTTCCATTATGTCACTAGCTCCCAGATTCCATGCATATTGCTCCAAAAGTATGTGTTCTCAATAAGGGTATTTAATCATAATAAAGACACATATCTCTGCCATGACTTTAGCAGAACTGAAACTTTGCTTTCTATAGTGAGAGCAAATGTAAAGCTTAGAATACAAGCATACTCCACTGTAGCATGAGTCCCAAGGGACCCACCCTGACATATGCCTGGAGACACTGTCCATGGATGCCAGGCCAGCTCTCCAGGCCTCCCATAGAGAAGCCAAGGGGCATGATGGACCCTTTCCAGTTTGGCTGGTATTAGAACTGCTTTAAAAAGTAATCCAAGTTCCCTCTAAACTTGTTATTCAAAGAAACTACACTCACCACTGCTATGGGCTTTATTTTGTCAGGACTTATCCCCTGAAACATTTCAGGTAAGGTCTGTGTGCTACTAGGATCCTCATATGTGAGCTTAACCATCAGTGGCTCCAGCTAGCAAAAAATTTATGTATTTAAGGAATGATGTGTTTCTGAGTATTCATTTTATTTAGCTTTGTTTACTCTAGTGCTTTGGCCTGAATTGGTCAAAATATATGCTAAAATATAACACTCATTAAATGAGTCTATGACGTGACTAAGGATTTATCATCTCAGTAATACTGATAACTTCAGAGTATTGATATGTTTTTGGAGGTAAACTGAGACATGAAAGGTTGCCTACTCATCCTTCCCATCCAACTTCAAGTACAGCTTCTTTCTAGAGGTCTGCTCTGACAATCTCCAAGTGCACAGGGAGTATACATGGGCTAGTACTGCTCACTCCACACTTAGCTACAGAGTGACTTTTTATATTTTTCATTCAATAAATATTGATTGAATACTTTCTATGCCAGACAGTGTTTCAGATGCCGAGGATACATCAATAAGTAAGATAAAAATTACTCCCTTCCCAGAACTTACAATCTGAAAAAAGATTCCCCTGGAGAAGGAAATGGCAACCTACTCCAGTATTCCTAACTGGAAAATCCCATGGACGGAGGAGCCTGGCAGGCTATGGTCCATGCGGTTGCAAAGAGTCTGACATGATTGAACAACTCACACACACACACACAAACATCCAGAGGAAATTAGTTGGTATTCTCTGTTTTGAGAATCTGCTCTGTTTGGCTTTGATCATATTCATTTTAACTTTCTAATTATTGTTATTTCAAGTGTATGTACCATGTGTCTTTGTGTTTTCACACAGGTAGTTCTCAGGAAATTATGCCAAATGGGGTTTGGGGGTACCTTTCTTTAAAGAGAAGGTGTATGAACATATCTACCAATATTAATTTTAACTTCATTGTAAAGAAATTAAGATATTCACCATAAGAATTTCCTACATATGTAGACTAACTTTGATGGCAAAAATAAAAATGAATTCATTAGTTATGACTCTAAATTCCTATGGATAAACATGTTTTGTTTTTTATTTGTTAGGCACCTATGCTAATAAAATCCTTGGATTCTGAGTTTGATAGCAGTCTTAATAAAAGTAAGATTATAGAAGTAGCAGTAAAACCTATCATGCATGATTAAGTATGGAGGGGCAAATTAATTTGGCACTGCTTTGACAGAAAATTTCCCTTTGTTGTGCCTGTATGCCTGTGTTTTGTACCAATGGCTTTTGTGATTCCCTAGTTTAATCATGCCTTTAAGGTGATGAGCTACATGCGGATGGTAGACTATCAAACTCTAGATGTTTATTCAGGGAATTCACAGAGGTAGGAGCAGGCACAGAGTCCTGTGCTGCCTGTGGAATTTACACAAAAAAGAAAGCCTAATATTTTGCAAAACACTGAAGTACTCTATGTTTGAGGTATCTTCTAAGGACAAATTCTAATTTTGGCAGTTTAATAGCCGAATATGATACATAGTTACATCTTAAAATTGAAATGAGAAAGTAACGTTGTCTATTATGGGTTAAGGAAAATCCATAGTAATCCATACATTCCACAGTTTCCCCCAAACATCCACCTTCTATCTCATGAATAGGTTTTAGGTGCCTGGAAACTTTAGAGGTACAGGAAATATTGGATATAAAGAGATGGTTGACTTCTATGAGAGGGTAGGAAATTCAGAATATGAGTAAACGTTAACATCTCCCTTATTGAGATGATTAAGAGTCTGTGATTAAAAGTGGCGTGAAATGTGCTATTAATGAATACTACAGCAATTTTACAAGTTTATATGCAGCATGACATAATTAGGATAAAATATAACTAATGAGAGGAGGACAGAAGTTTATGTTTGCATGTAATATATAAGGCAGTTACCTAAAGATGAGTTGGTAGAACTCCTAGTCTCCAGCTTTAGTGTTTGACAGTTATGCTGTTCTATGGTAACAACGCCCGTATAGACTTTCATCTTGTGCCGGTGTGGGTTTTCTAGTACCCTTCTTACATGCAACTGATCAAAGAAAGCTTAATCAATGTCAGGGCTCAGAAAATCTAAGATGCTGTCTAGGTTAATGTATGGTTAGTTTCAGCTCAATATGTGGGAAAAAATGATAAATAATTTTTTGTGTGTTTACATCTGCAATAATACTTTAAATTCACTTTGATTTACTTTCATTTGAATTGTGTTAGTGATGCAGGATTTTCCTGGATTTCACAAATGGTGGAAATGGATTACTTTTTAAAGTAGTTCTAAAACCAACCAAACTACAAAGAGCCGTAATGCCCCTTGGCTTCTTTATGGGAGGGCTGGAAAGCCAGCCTGGCATCCATGGCAATGTCTCCAGGGATATGTCAAGGTGGGTCCCTTGGAACCAAGTAAAATTCATACATTCATTGTTTGTACATTCATTTATTCCTACATTCATCCAACAGACATGAAGGGAGCATGAAATATAGTCTAGGAATTCTGGCAGATGCAAAGATGAATCATTCACACATGCATAATCTAATGGAAGCCGGGAGAAGCAAAAAATACAATTAAGTATAAAATAACACAGAATCTATTAAGTACCTTAAAGATGAACGTGCCTTGGCAAGGACCAATGTCTGTTCTCACTACCACTAAATACTAAGCTTGCCTAGAGGATAAAGAGGCTTTGTTCAGCAAGGTAAATGAGAGCTTTCAAAGGCAGGGAGGGAGTTAAAAAAACAGACAAACAAAAGAAAGAAGGAAAGTGTTAAGTATGTGAAGATATGAGAGGGGAGAACTTATAATACAAGATGACAGAAGAACAGCACAAAAAATTCATGGGGTGAAAATGAAGACTGCAAAGGTGGGTTCTCAGAAACAGAAGGTACCAGAACCCGTTACATTCATAATAGGCTTTTCCCATGAGACTTCAATTCACTTCCGCCAACTCAAGACAATTGACAAAAGTTAGGGCCACTAGTACATGGAGAGGCTTTTGGATCTATCATGAGTTTAAATAAAAAGAAGAAATTATTAAAGTTTGCATTATCATAATTACCAAAGAATAAAAGGAATATTAAAGTTATCACAAGAAACCATCTTTAAGGTAGTGCTGCTGATGCTAAGTTGCGTCAGTTGTGTCTGACTTTGTGTGACCCCACAGATGGCAGCCCACCAGGACAGCCCTGGGATTCTCCAGGCAAGAATACTGGAGTGGGTTGCCATTTCCTTCTCCATTTAAGGTAGTGAGAGGATATATATAATAATATCTGCTCGTGCAAAGCTATCCCTATAAATTGAGTTTCTCTTCAGTTCCTCATACTTTTACCCTTCTGTTTCTCTCTCCTAAACTTCAGTCACCTGATAAACTCATAACCATCTCCAGGTCCGTCAATAGCTTCTTATGGAAGCATCACATTCAGTAAAAGACAGTTGTCTCATGGTTATTTTCTTGGAAAGATAAAATCTTGAGACATAAATAAAACTGTATTGAGATGATTCTCGACATGAACAGGAACCAAAGCTTCACTCTGTTAAGGCACTAAACTTGGCTCACAGTGGGTCCCATAGAATTGAGATGCTGAGCACTTCTGGAGAGTGTCCAGCAGGGTCTTTGTACCTCATACCTGTACATGCTTGGCAGTTAAAAAGCATTCAAATGCTCTCTACATCCCCTATGTCCCAAGTTTATGCAGTATTCATAAACTCAGATCTTGTGGCATTTGGGGGATTTTAAAATAGAAGAGCTTTGAGGGTGTGTGTGTGTGTCCTCCTCTGTAATGCTGTAGTCAAACAAATCATAAAGAAGGCATGAGTCAACGTGTCTGCACGCTCAGTCATGTCTGACTCTTTGAGACCCCATGGACTGTAGCCTGTCAGGCTCCCTTGTCCATGGAATTTTTCAGGCAAGTATACTGGGAATGAGTTGCCATTTCCTTCTCCAAGGGACCTTGCTGACCCAGGGATCGAACCCCATCTCTTGCATCTCCTGTATTGGTAGGCATATTGGAATCCAGATGCATCAACACACTTTAGCAAATAAAATCACTGGATTTTGAGCATGCATATGGATGCATACGGTATTGGTTCTTAAGCGTGTGCTTTCTGGATAATATTTTTATTTTCTGGCCTTTTGTTTCTTCCTGAAAACTCTTTCTTAAGCTCTTATGGACTCCCACTCTAGAACAGAAGCAATCTTAACAGAGATAATCACAGCAATAAACATTATTCCACTGAGACCCTATGTGGAACCCATTAATGAAGAAAAACATGCATTTTATTCTCATGTCTTAAATAGATAGATAGATAGTGCCATGCTAGACCAAATAAGCAAGGAGACAGTTTGCAGCTCTAATTTTAACCCCTGTCCAGCATGGAAGATAGAACAGGGGAGCAATGAGCCTCTGTTTGGCAAACAGCAGAGAATAAATGAACGAATGAGGTTTATTTTCTGACTTTTGACAGTTGAGCTCTTCAAGCCTATTATCAGGATCCTACTTCCACTCCTTTAATGCAGTCTTAAATGAGCAAAATACAGCAGTCCTTCCATTCTGAAGAACAAGACCACCAGTCCTCACTTTCAATCTCAAGATAGTCATCTAGTCAGCTAGCATGCTTAATGAATGCCTGCTCTGTGCCAGGCACTGTTTAGAAACTGCAGAGCTGAATAATATACTTCAATTCTCTGCTTTTAGAGTGTCTGTGTGTGAGATAGTAGGGGACAGAAGGTGATAAATATTGGGTTAAGAGAAGCCAATACTCAACATCATTTGTTTTTAGGGAAAGAAAGACTACAACAGAGATACCACTACATATATCAGAATGGATACATTTCTTTGAAATGACAGTATCAATTGCTGATGAGAATAAGGAGCAACAGGAATTCTCATTCATTGACGGTAGTGATGCAAAAATGGTACAGACTCTGGAGTTTGGCAGCTAATAGTCTTATCCAGTGACTGTACTTCAGGATATTTATTCCAGCTGGAGTCAGACTGTGGGTCTCCACAAAACCTACATATGAATCTTTACAGGAGTTTACCAAAATCACCAAAACAACTGAGAGTCCTCCAATAGGGGAAGGGTAAGCAAACTGTAGTACATCCACACAACACGATATTCGGTGAGAAAAAGATTGAGCTAGTACGTCATGCAAAAACATGGATTTATTTCACTAATTGCATACCATGAAGTGAAAGAGGCCAGTCTGATAAAAACTACATTCAGAATGATTCTTTTTACATGATGTTTGGGAAGAGGCAAAATTAGAGAGATGTTATCAATGCCTGTAAATCTAAAGCTATTCTTAAATTAAAAGTTTATATTTTAAAGAAAGGGCAACACATAGAGGAAGAATGGATAGTTTGGGGAAGAGATAATAGTTCCTTTTCAGACATGTATATTTGAGGTGTCAATGAAAGGTCTGGGCTTCTCAGGTGACATGGTGGTAAAGAATCCGCCTGCTAATACAGGAGATATAAGAGATGCAGGTTTGATCCCTGGGTCAGAAAGATGCCCTGGAGGAGGGCGTGGCAACCCATTTGCCTGGAGAATCCCATGGACAGAGGAGACGGGTGGGTTACAGTCCATGGGGTTGCAAAGAGTCGGACACGACTGAATGACGAACACACACACCTCTGGGTCTCACTGCCAAAGATTCAGATTAAGCAGATGCAAGTTGGATATTGTCCATGTGATTCTGAGGCTTTGTTTTGGGTTAAGTTTGTGAGGTTGTGACCAACCTAGATAGCATATTCAAAAGCAGAGACATTACTTTGTCAACAAAGGTTCGTCTAGTCAAGGCTATGGTTTTTCCTGTGGTCATGTATGGATGTGAGAGTTGGACTGTGAAGAAGGCTGAGTGCCGAAGAATTGATGCTTTTCAACTGTGGTGTTGGAGAAGGCTCTTGAGAGTCCCTTGGACTGCAAGGAGATCCAACCAGTCCATTCTGAAGGAGATCAGCCCTGGGATTTCTTTGGAAGGAATGATGCTAAAGCTGAAACTCCAGTACTTTGGCCACCTCATGCGAAGAGTTGACTCATTGGAAAAGACTCTGATGCTGGGAGGGATTAGGGGCAAGAGGAGAAGGGGATGACAGAGGATGAGATGGCTGGATGGCATCACTCACTCGATGGACATGAGTCTGGGTGAACTCCGGGAGTTGGTGATGGACAGGGAGGCCTGGCGTGCTGCAATTCATGGGGTCGCAAAGAGTCGGACACGACTGAGAGACTGATCTGAAGGTTGTGAGGATGAGGATACCAGGCAAGGGTAATACAATTAGCAAATGCAATCTGGAAGCAGAGTCACAAGTGTGAAAGAAGAGATATGGAATGTAACATTGATGGACACAAAGTAATTATGACATTATTTTGTCAAGACCAGGGAAACAGAGATGTTGGGCTTACATGAGAGAACTGGAAGGGAGAGAGGCCAGGGTATTATTCTAAGGATACGCTAAGCATATCTCATCAGGGAGGACAAGCAGTAGACAAGGATGGGAATAAAGAATAACAGAGATCCTGGTGGGTAGGAACTGGGAAATTATTTGGGTAGTCATTGGATTGTGGGGGAGGTAATAAACAATATCATATTAGCCCTTTAGGGAAGTGTGAGTAACTTAAAACTTCCTCAAGCCTGAGATTTGAAGGGAGGGAATGTATTAGTCAGAAATTTTTATTAGAAAAACAGAAACCAATTCTGATAATTTAAGTGGAAAATAAATGCACTACAAGGATGGTGTGGGTGGCTCTCACAGAGTGTGGAGAATGATGGGTGAAACAGTGGATCTTCCTTTATGCCCTCAGACCACAGAGGGCCCCAAGAAACTACAAGGAGAAGACTAATCCTATATTTTCTAAGTTTTTTCTACTTCCTTCAAGAGCTGCAAGTAAGGGGAAAAAAAACAAAAACAGACTGTGTCATGGGCAGCCAGAGACATTTAGACCCTGAGTGACTTGATGCCATTCAATTGAGAATTGGCCCCAAATTTAGGCTTGGATGAGCCTATAGGTAGGACTGTGATTGTTTCATCTTCACCCAAAAAGGGAGAGAGGAACTACTGTGAGGTCTGATCAACTGTAAGGACTTCAAAGTTGGATGTCAATTTCAAAGCAAGATCATCACAAGCAAAATTCAAAAACTTAAGCAAACTGATATGGAGCCGATCCAGATTATACCTTTGTGAAGAATGTTGCTACCATCCTGATTAGTGATGTTTGCATCAGAAGATCTGGTCAGTCATGACTTAAACTACAAAATGACATAAGGCATCTCTTTAGGTTTAGCTTACTTCAGTTTCCCAATGTTTAGTCTTGTCTTACAATTTACATCATGCTTTACTGAAAGCAAAGACTACTGAATCTTGCCAGTGTATGCCTTCACCCCACCACCCAGTGGTCTGAAGAATACTAAATCTATAGCTGGTGTCCAATCATTTTTGCAAAAATAATAAATGGATGCTTGGACAGATAGATAGAAAGATGGAGACAGATGAATGGATGGATGAATGGATAGATGTATTCCATAAAACTCCTACATGTCTTTATAAGGGATAGGTCAATCTCAATAACAGTTATGAATAATCATTTTATCTAGTTAAGAGTTCACATGAATCTGCAGACCCTGTTCTAAAGCACAGGTCAAGCTTCTCCAATATGTTTGAGATTCATATCCCTACAGATGGATCAAAGGAAAACCAGATTCTGGATCCTGGCTGCTATGAGTTGAATGGTGCCCCCTCAAACACACACATAAAAAAAAATGCATGGGGCTTCCCTGGTGGCTCAGATGGCAATGAATCTGCCTGCAATGCAGGAGACCCAGGCTTAATCCTTGGGTTAGGAAGATCCCCTGGAGAAGGGAACGGTTATCCACTCCAACATCCTTCCCTGGAGAATTACATGGACAGAGGAGCCTGGAGGGCTTTAGTTCATGGGGTCACAAACAGTTGGACACAACTGAGTGACTAACACTTTTTTTTTTCCCCAAAAAATATATGTTGAAGCCCTAACCCTTAGGTCCTCACAATGTGACTTTATTTGGTCATGGGTTCTTTAGAGAGGTAATCAAGGTAAGATGAAATCATTCAGGTGAGCCCTAATTCCACATGATTGGTGTCCTTATAAAAAAGGAAAATTTGAATATGGACACATGAAGAAACAAGGGAGAAGACTGCCATCTACAAAACCAGAAACATTTGAGGCTATCGGAAATTAGAAGAAAAGCGTGGAACAGATCTTTCCTTAACACCTTTAGAAGGAACATGGCTTTGCCAACACTTTGATTTTGGACTTTTAGCCTCCAGAACTGTGGGACAGTAAATTTCTGTTTCTAATTAATTCAGTTTGTGGTCCTTTGTTATGGCAGTCCTACCAAACTATTACAGTTAAAAACAAAACATCTTTGGAGGGGAAAGGAATGTCTGAACACATGTGTGCGCCTGTTTTCTTTATACAGAAAAGACTTTTGATCATTCGGTTCCTATTTGTTGTAGAAAACTATGGACAATAATCTCAGAAACTTTCCAACAAACTCACCAAGTATAGAGCTCACTTGCTCTGAGGAGAGGAATTTGAGACACAAGTAGATAACCCTTTCCAAACATGTTCCCGTCAAGGGGGAAAAATGGTGGTAGATGAAAGCCAAAATAGAGCCATAAGAAGATTTTTTTCTTTTAATGGGAAAACTAAGAGTATGTTTGTATGACGATAGGACAAGGAAAAAAAGAGGACTGTGTGAGCGCCATCTTTGTGCAGGTTAAATGGAAAGGATCCAGTGCAGGGACACTGCATACCCCAGACTGTGTACCTGTATTATTAGTCTTGTTCTTTCTTCTCCACACCTTCTGAACCATGCTTTTTAAAAACTACAAAAATCCTATATTAAAAGTTTACCTTCCCAAAAAGAAGAATTAGGGGGTGATTAATCCCATTATAAAAAATTTTAAATAGCAAGCTCCCCTAGTGCATTTAAAGGATTTTTAATATTGAATTTGCACTTCACTTTTTTTAAGGAGTCCATTGCGTAACACAGGGTACATCTGTATACAATTATACAGTACAGGGGTAGACAGACGTGTGGCTACACAGCTATGCCTATAGTTTAGTAAATTAAGGTATAAATAGGGCATTCCCCTAAAGACTTAGACTCTAATAATTTGGGGAGACTGTTTTGCTTAATTTTATCCTGGCAGGATTATGGGTTGGAGGTTGTTGACACGTTAGCATATTTTTTACTTGAGTGGATGTTGCAGCTGTCTGAGAATATACTGTTTGTTTTTTTCCTAAATTAATAAGTTCAAATGTAATTTCTAGTCTCCCTCAACGCCTCTGTGTTTTTATATATTCTGCACAAGTGCCTCAATGTTCCATTCTATTTTAACTATAAAATATAATAATGCATTAAAGGGAGGTGGTAACGTTTATCATAAAGTTACAGTTTTTCCACTTTGCTTTCCAAATCCATTTAAGTTAGCAGCACAAAGCATAGTTTCTTTATAATGCTCATGTTCATAGCAAAAGCACATAAATATTCCACCCACTGAACTGGTTCATAAAGAGAACGTTATAGGAAGGGATATTTTAGGTAACATCAGTACATATGTGTAAGCCCCATATAACTTAGGCCATAAATTCACAGGATCTCAAACTCTTTGTGCTGAGAGTTCATACAAACTTCTTAATGAGATCAGAAGAAAAGCACCTGCTGGCAACTCCTCCCCTGTAATTATTATATTGGTGGAGTTCCTGCTTTACCTCTAAGAAAATGGAGTTTAATTAAATTACAGCCCTAGATGATTAATTAAATCATCTAGAAGGAAAAATTAAATGTGAAAATGCAGCCAGTCTTCTGAAATCTTTTCTCTCCTCTATGATAGGCATAATCCCCCTGTAACTACAGAGCCCTGAAAATGTGGCTACTCTAATTTGAGATGTGTAAGTGAAAGTGAAGTCGCTCAGTCGTGTCCAACTCTTTGCGACCCCATGGACAGTAGCCTGCACCAAGCTCCTTTGTCCATGGGATTTTCAAGGCAAGAGTACTGGAGTGGGTTGCCATTTCCTTCTCCAGGGAATCTTCCTAACCCAGGGATCAAACCCAGGTCTCTCACATTGTAGACAGACACTTTACCGTCTGAGCCACTAGGTAAGTCCAAACAGATACCAACTCTCAAGATTCCATATTAGAAAGAATACAACCTATCTCATGAATAATTTTTACAGTGAGTACACATTGTGGTAATATTTTGAATGTATGCATGCTAAGTCGCTTCATTCATGTCTGATTCTTTGTGACCCTATGGACTATAGGCTCTTTTGTCCATGGGATTCTCCAGGCAAGAATACTGGAGTGAGTTGCCATGCCCTCCTCCGAGATCTTCCTGACCCAGGAATAGAACCTATGTCTCTTACACCTCCTGCATTGGCAGGCAAATGTTTCTTTCATATCAGATCAGATCAGTCGCTCAGTCGTGTCCGACTTTTTGCGACCCCATGTTTCTTTAGATGTTTCCAAATCTTGCCTTATTCATAATTCTTGGTGGGGCGAATAGCTGGTTGATTATCTGCCAGTTATAGTTATCTTATTAAGTGATTAAGATCACAGATTATGAAACCAGAGTGCTTGTTTCTGCATTCTGACTCTACTTCTTCATAGAGTCTGCTACCTTTGCTGAGTCTTGGTTTTCACTGCAGGAAAATGGGGGTTATAGGGGCACCTGTCTCATATAATTTATTAGGAGGACTTAATGAGATAATTTGCATAATGATTTTAGCAGACTGCCAGCCTTGCAGAGTATTCAAGAGCTGACAATTTTTGTTCAGACAGAGCTGAATTTTTTAAAAATTTGAGTTTGATTGCCTGTAGGCAAGACATATATTCTCCAGTTTAGCCACAGGCTCTGCCATTCTCTATTGTTTATACCCAATTGTTTGAATTGTCCTAGTCCTGGGGAAGGCAATGGCACCCCACTCCAGTACTCTTGCCTGGAAAATCCCATGGATGGAGGCGCCTGGAAGACTGCAGTCCATGGGGTCACTGAGGGTCGGACACGACTGAGGAACTTCACTTTCACTTTTCACTTTCATGCATTGTAGAAGGAAATGGCAACCCACTCCAGTGCTCTTGCCTGGAGAATCCCAGGGACGAGGGAGCCTGGTGGGCTGCCGTCTATGGGGTTGCACAGAGTCGGACACCACTGAAGCGACTTAGCAGCAGCAGCAGCAGTCCTGGGGACATTTAAATTTGTGCAAGTGCCATGGAATTGTTCAAACAAACCCTCTTATCACCAGATCAAAGGAACTTCAGGCTAAATAGAGATACTAATCAATCAAAAATGCACATGCTTCAATTAGTGGTTTTATCTGTCTATCTACGATATTCAAAACGTGCCTCTCTCATTGAGGCCCCCCACACACACCAAACAGTGATGTAAATTGCTGGCATTAAATTATAGTACCATGGTTCAAAGATATCTGAAGTATGTCTCATCAAACATACCAACAGTGGGTCTTACAGAGGGCCTTAGAGGTAAACTAACCAGAGTTCTTCTAGGCCCAAAGAAGGAAGGAGGAACCTAGCATGCTAGGCACAGTTGATCACTGAGACCATTGTGCAGTTAATTAAACTATCCAGATAGTTTATAAAACACCATTATGTTTGGAGATCTGACAAGGTTATTAACTCACTTATGCTTTCTCTTGCTTTATTTTTATCATGGACACTTGGAAGATCAACCATTATACAGATTATGTCCCTTTAGACAAAATCCTTAATCTCCTGGAACACTGAATTCTATTCAAAATTACCTTCAAGGCCCTAAATGGCTGGCTCACCCCTCACCTGTTAACCACTTCCCTGGCTCAGTCTGACTATGCTATGTCCACTCTGGTTTCCTGATCGCTCTCCGGGAGTCCAAGTCGGTTCCCACTCTAGGCCTCTGCACACAGAGTTCCCTCTGCCAAGGGCTCTTTCCCTAGACACCCCACTGGCTCCCTTGCTTGCCCTTTGCCTCTGGCCATCTTACGTAAAACTGTGTTTATTCCTCATTGCAATCCTAAAATGGTTTTTCTTTCTCTCAATTTACTGTTGGTGAGGAAATAAAGAAGTTGGAATCCTCATACACTGCTGGAGGCCATATAAAATGGTGAAGCCAATCTGGAAAAGTATGACAGTTCCTCAAAGAATTAAACATAGAGCCAGCATATGATTCAGAATTCTATTCCTGGGTTTACACCTAAGGGGAAATTAAGACCTATGTCCACACAGAAACTTAAACACATGTTTACAGCTGCATTATTTACAATAGTCCAGGTGCCATTGATGAATGAAGAGATAAACAAAATATGGGATATCCGTGCAATAGAATATTATTTGACCATCAAAAGAAAGGAAGCACTGTTATATACTCTGGTATGAATGAACTTTGATGCTAAGTGAAAGAAGCTAGCTACAAGAGATCACGCAGATTCCATTCATATGAAATGTCCAGAATGGGGAAAGCTATGCTGACAGAAAGTAGGTTAGTAGATGCCTATAGCTCGGAGCAGGGGGTTGGTAGTGTAAGGCGTGAGAGCTAAACGTGTATGAGATTTCTTTCGAGTGTTGAAAATGTTCTAAAATTCACTGTGGTGATAGTGGCACATATCTATGAATACAATAAAAACCGCTGAATTTTACATATTACATGGATGAATTGTGTGTATGGGAATTATTTCTCAATAAAGCTATTTTCTTAATAGAATGTCAGTGGACCCATCAAAAGCACTTTGAATAATAAAATTACATTTCCATATGAAAGACTGATCTTCACTCCAACTCTACATTTTGATTGCAGCATGATTATATAAAACAATTCTGATTTCTTTCTTTTTTTTTTTTTGAGGTGTGATTTTTTTTTTTTTTTTTTAAATTTTATTTTATTTTTAAACTTTACATAATTGTATTAGTTTTGCCAAATATCAAAATGAATCCATCACAGGTATACATGTGTTCCCCATCCTGAACCCTCCTCCCTCCTCCCTCCCCTTACACTTTTTTGGTTCCTCTTCTAGCTCTTCCTAACATTACATAATGATAATAAGCTATAAAAGTTCTATATGATATCCTCCTGAGTGCTGGAGTTCAGGGATTCAGATTTCTTGGCAAGTAGCAGGTTCACACTAAATATACATTGAATAAACTGGATCAATTTCCTATATTTTTATCAGTGATGCTGTGCATAGGAGGGGCTTCCCAGGTGGCTCAGTGGGTAAAGAATTCGCCTCAATGCAGGTGACTTGGGTTCAGTTCTTGGGTTGGGAAGATCCCCTGGAGGAAGGCATGGCAACCCACTCCAGTATTCTTGCCTGGAGAATCCCACGGACAGATGAGACTGGCAGGCTACAGTCCATAGCGTCACAAAGAATTGACCTGAAGAAGAGTGCGACACTTAGCTTGCACACATGTACTTGGGAAAATGGATACTTACAGAAAAAGCAGTTTAGAGTTGAAAGGAGGCAAAATGATTTTATTTTAATGCTTATAGTTAGAATTATTCATTTAAAAATAATGAAAAATTCTTCTGGGGTGAAAAAAATTATAAACACAGCCAATATTGAATGAGATGATTAATGATATTCGTTTGAATAAGAACACAAGGGTTGCCACAAAGATGAACTTCTAATATATATTTATTGTCTGGAAATGTGCAAAGACAGCCTTTTCAGTTCTGTTTAGTATGAATATTTGGATAGAATGACATTGCTCAACCAATCACTTTGTTAACCAGAAACCCCACTTAAGAGGACAGTGCTAACATGTTACCTCTTTGAACATTCCTCTTGGTGCCTTTGCCTCACAGATGCTGCCAATCAAATGTGGTACCCGAGTGTACAATTCCAAATGGGTAGTGCATTAAATTTTAAAGACTTACAGAGACTCATTCCTCTTGGTGCTGCCCCTGCCTAAATCCACCGTTGTCCAGTTCCAGGTCATCATTAGGTTTCTGCTTGACTGATAGCTTAAACTCAACCCCACAGATAAGTCTAGAAAGCTTGGTACACACAAACTTCTCTTGGTAAAAGAAGGGACAAAGAAGGAATGCCCATTTTTAAAATGTCTCTATATGAGTAAGAGAAGCATTCTTCAAAAAGCTCAGCTTTAGCCTTTTTTACACATGATTTCAGAAAAATACACTTTTTGCAAAGCTGTCTTGGATGGGTTATCTATGTTGGGGTGGAGTTGGGGTCTTAGGGAGGGTGATTCTGACGAGACTTCGTGTACTATGATCACAGATTGCAATAATTGAGTCTGTTCTATACAGAAATTCATTAACTTTTATTGACTATGCCTCCCATGCATCCTAGCACATGATCTGAAATCCTGACACCTTAACTTGGTAAGCTGTGTAATATTAAGCAAGTGATTCAACCTCAGAATCTCATGCTTTTCCTCTATAAAATGACAATAATAATTGCACCAACTTCTTTGGGCTATTTTCGGGATTAAATGTATTAGTTCATATAAAGCCACTTACATGAGTTAATTCACACAAATTCTTCCCTCAAACAACTTAAATTCAAATAGAGAGAAAGGCAGTTATAATTATAAACTTGAACCAGACTCAGGAATTTAAAGACTTTGCAACTCACTTAAACTTTAGAGGTCAAAACATCAAAATCCTAAAAGATAAAATAATTCAATTCTATAAAAATAAAAAATATGTGCAAGGCAAACATCCACAAGCAAAAGCAAAAGGAAAAAAAATTACTAATTAGGAAACATATTTAACACATACTTCTTTAAAACATGAGGAGCTTATGTAAATAAATAGTAAATATACCAACCACCCAACTAAAAAATGGGCAAAATGCATTAACAGAGAATTCACCAAAAGAGAAACACAAATAAATGGCTCTAAAACATGTTAAACTAAGTCCAAACTAATTCCTCATCAGGGAAATGCAAATTGAAACTAGACAGATACCAGTTTTCACCTGTGAAGGAGGCAGGTACTTTATGTGGAACACTTTCACACCCTGCTTAGTACAAGTTCTATGGACATGAGCTTGGCAATATCCAAAAGAAATTATAAATGAACATGCCATGTGACCCAGCAAGTCCACTCAGAAATTTACGCTGCAGATATACTTGATATGTCTACAGCGTCTATAATGAGCAACATGATAAGTTGCTCACAATAGCACGTGTATATTTTAAATATGTCGAAATGACTATATGATGGCAGTGTCACATCAGATATGACACTCTATGGTGATGCATTGGTACAACTTTTCTTGGGAACAGCATGGGTATTTACTTTTAAATATATAACCTATGTGTGTATGATTTGAAATGTGCATTCATTTTGATAGAGTAATTTCATTTCTAAGCCTGGGGCTTTCCTGGTAGCTCCAATGGTCCCTTAAAAATAATTAAACACTGAAGATAAACATAGGAAACCATAAGGCCATATACTATGAGCTCTGTGTTGGAAAATACTGTGTCTACTCTCCTCAGAGTTGGATCCCTGGTGCCTAGTACAGCAATGGCACAGAGTGGCACTTAATAACATTTATTCAAAGAAAGAATGGACAAGACACGAAGATATATGCTCAAGGACGTCCACTTCAGTGCTTTCATCATTGTAAATGGTGGAAATCCTCAGTGTCCACTTGCAGGTGGTTTAAAGCTGTCCATTCCACTTAGAACAGAAACCATGCTCCTCCCAACATCTATAAAACTTCTCTGTTTCTTCTGCTTGGACACTCTTCCCCTTGATATGCACGTGACTTTCCAAGTCTCAGCTGAATACCAGCTGCTCAAGAGCCCTGGCCAGCCCATCTAGAACAGCAATCTTAACTTGCCTGCCTAATCTTGCTAAACGTTTTCTTTTTCCTTTACTTGTAGAGCAATTATCTGGTAAGAATCACTGAAACTGTTGAAAAAAATGATTTACAGGCAGCCCTCTCTACCTGCAAGTTCCATCCCTGGATTCAACTAACCCTGGTTCTGAAACCCACAGATATCTAGGGCTGACTGTACCAAAGCATTTTGTAAAAGGTATCTATGGATTTGGGGATCAAAGCCACCTTTGAATTCATATTTTCTAGATTCACATCAACAAGGCCTCAAGCCAAGTGGGCTTCATTTACACTATTTACTTTTTCCTTCAATTAAGATGAGAGAGGTGATTTAAAATGTGAATCCCGGGCAATCCTTTTCTTCATAAATATTAAAATCCCAGCAATGTTGAAATAATTAAGGCTGAACTGAAACACAGTGGTCTCCAAGTTGCAGCTCTTCCAGTGGTAAAACCTCGATGTACCTTTACCAGGTGAAAAGAACGTCCTTGCAGAAATTGGCTTCAGATTGTGACGGTCATGTCCCCGTATCAACAGACAATCAAGTTCATACCTGAACTTTGGAACTTCGGTGGTCACTCTCTTAAGAAAAAATAAGTATGCTTCTGGTGATCCTGAGTGCACAAGTAATCATTTAAGTGAGATTAAATAAACCAGTCTTCAAGCAGAGTAATCATATGGTCAGACTTTTTTCCCCCCTGATTGCTTTTACATCAGAATTAAATAAAAATCCTACTTGGGAACCCCAACCAAAAATTTCCACTTTGAAGGATTTTTAAAAGTACCCAAATGATATTTGTCGACCAACAAGGACCTATTATATAGCACAGGGAACTATACTCAATATCTTGTAATAATCTATCATTGAAAAGAATCTAAGAAAAGAATATATGTATGTGTGTATGTACATGACTGAATCGCTTTGCTGGTATACCTGAAACTAACACAACATTGCAAATAACTATATTTTAATAAAAATTTTTAAAAAAGAATCAAAAGAGAGGGTGAGTCACAGCCTCATGCCCCACCTCAAGCAAGCTTCACCTGGGGTCAGCAGAGGTGACCTGCTCTTCCTGAGCTCTCCATGGATGGGCCTCAGGTCATGGTACATACATGTACCTTGTATGTACCCTCACACACACACATATTCACACTCACTCTCACACTTACACACGGGATTCTGGAGAAGCACCAGGTGAACTTTCTTTTCTCATTTTAAGTACAAATACAAGTTTGTGGAGGGAACAGTATCCTTCTCCTGACTAGGAGAAAATACTGGAACACTTGGGTCTACTAGTTCCAGACCCTAGCCCTGGCTGAGGAACACGAAAAGGGTTGGGATTCATCAGAACAGGGGTGGATCCCTTAATCACAGACGCTGCTTTCATGATGATAAGAAAACATTCCAGGAAGTTTCAAGGGAGAGAAAAGGAGAAGAAACTCTCACCCCTCTCTCTCCTCTGAAGGAAGCTGCCGCGGCTCCTTGCAGAACGACAACCCTGAGGATACAGCAGTTGTCTTCAAATCTGTGACCATAAAAAATCATTATCTCTGTGAAATACAGCAATTTGGGAGATAATCAAACGGTGACCAGGGGGCAGAGCTGCCAATCTGAAGGATTATGCTCCCTCGCGCCCGCCTGTGCCTGACCTTCCTGGGAGCCAGCTGTCGGCGCGGAAGACGCCCAGCCACTCCGGGCACATTCATTAGGCTGCCTTCGGTGCAGGAGCATTTGCATAACACCCCGGCTTTCTTAATTAGTACTTCATTTCTCCCTTGACTTATTTTGTAGCTAAGTTCACGGTCTCCCCTCCTGGATTTTCTTCCCTCGCTGAAATATACCAGGAGTAAGAGCAGGTGGGCCAGGAGCAGAAGAAGGAGAAACGAATAGGACTTGCAAATGAAGACGCTGGTAATTAGAAATTAGTATTTTCAGATCCGTGTCAAGTTTCTTCGTGGAAAAACTAGGAAAGGAGATTGCTTGAGGAGAAATTTATCCTGGCAACTTCTGATTCCACCCATGGGCTATGGAAGGGATACATGGGGCACATTCACTGGCCTCCTCTGCCCTCTGACTTAGAACACATCCTCTTAGGGGTATTAAGTCTTTGGTTTTAGATTTCCAGAATTAACATGAATTCCATCAGAGGGAGGGATCATGTCTATCCCCTAATCAGCTGAGCTGGTCTCAAATTCTGATGAGGGGTTGGGTGAATCATTTCCTAGCAGCTCTCTACATTTCCAATTTCTTATTCCAACCTCTCTCTGGCTGGATTATTCTATACAGGTGAAATGAAAATAGCAGCAAATATATTTACCATATGATTATTACAACTCTCCAATTTGGAGAATTCCGGTTCAAACAAAATCAAGCTACCCTTCTGAAGCTAGGATTTATTTTACCTGATCTGAGGAGTAGAAATGCCTCAGCTTTCCCACTTGGTGGCTGTGGCTGGGAGAATAACGAATCTTGAATTCTGCTCATGAAGAGAAGGCAGACTCTGTTACGAGCCCAGGAGACACCTGATGGCCCTAGAAGAACATAGATAGTAATCATTATTAAAAGCCATGATAGGTGACAATGAACTTAGTTCTGAGATGTACAAATCACATAACTAAATATTAATAATTATTTCTAAAAAGGCTCACTTATTTCAGCATCCACTGTATTCCTTTCATTTCTTTAAAGTAAATGATTTACTCTATAAAGTAAATCATTCTGTGTGCATTACAATACTCACAGGAATTTCTTTCAACCAAATATTTAATAAAACTTGATCCTTATGGAAAGCAGAATGTTGGACAGAGTGAACTAGGATGGTAATAAAAAAATCTTTAATATACACACGAACCCAAACTACTATCAGTAGTCATTAGAGAATTTACCTGATGTTTCCCAGTACCAATAAAAAGATTAATTGATGAATGTCACATATATAAAATAACCTAAATTTTATTCTGTATTTCCATGGCTAAGAAGGCTCTAAATGAAAAGACAAAACCTAAACACCAGAGTCTTTAAGTGTGGCTGCTTAAGGGAAAAAAGTCTATCTTTAAGGCAGACTTTTTAGTTGTTTAAGCCATTAAAAAAAATAGTAACAACCAATCGCATTTTGATTACATTTGTGCTGAACATATTAATTTGTCATGACCACTTTGAAAGTTGTTAACCTATTTTCTGTAAGTATGACTTGAGTTTCCTCCTTGAGTGAACTCTATAACTAAGCCAAAATAAAGTTTATAGCTTCAATGCAAACAGTATCTCGACATTACAGAGGGAGGAACTTTAAAAAACATCCCTGGGGACCCCAAAGCAGCTGAATATATTTTGCTATAACTATTAAAGCACATACACACATACATACAAATAAAAATAAATTAATTAAATAAAAAGAAACTTTGAACATTAATTCAAGAAAGGAAACATTTCAACTCCAAACCATTATTCTGGAGAATGGTGTAAGTAATCAAAGGACATAGCTTAAAAAAAAAACAAAAAACTTATATCTCTTTAAAAATGAGATACACATTCAGAATTTTCCTGTCCAGACCACTTTTCTTAAAATGTAAAATTTATAAAGTTATAATTATGTGGATTTTTTTATTGTATATACATATATACTTGTATTTAGAATAAATTAATTTATATATGGTACAATATGCGAATGATAATTTTTATGACTAACAGATTCTCTTTAATATGTAATCATGCACACATGCATAATTTATAAGTAACATATACCTAACCACATTTTCAAATGCATTTCCACTTTACTGTTTTTTTTTTTTTTTTTAATTCTTTTTGTTTAAACTAAAAGCAAGCCATTTTTTCACCAGGGATTTTTTTCCTTTTTCTTAAAAAAAGTGAATGCAGTTACTGAACTACAATTACAACTCTGTAAGAATTCCATTGGATAATTTAAAAACACACAGGGCAAAGGAGAGGCCAAGAAGTTATGTTGGCAGCAATATATATTACTCAAGAGCAATAAGAGGGGGTAAAATAGTATGTGAAGCGACCATTTGAAATGTTAAGCTTTGAAATATTTGTCCATAATGTTATTTTAACATAGTTGGTTGCACTGAATGGATGTGGGTCTCTGTCCCAAGTGATACTTCTGTGAACATAAAGTGTCTGCAGGTGTTTGCCTCCAGGTAGGTCACTGAAAGACAATGCAAATGAGGACAATTTCCCCAGTAGCAGCAACCATAGAAATTAACAAGCAGAAACCTGGTAGACACCACATGCTTCTCTGTAGTAAGATAAGTTTCAGGGCATTTTAGAATTTGCCCTCCATTAACTCCTGGATTACCCCATCCCTCATGTGTGCCACCAGGTCATAAGCATAGAAACCAAATATAAGACATTCTCAATTATCCACTTACAGATTATGTACTTTGTATTTTATTCAGGGTGTATTTGACATCCCACACTGGCGGCCAGCTGCCATCACTCGTGTGGTTGCCTCAGCAGCACACTCCTCCTTGTCAACTGGCCAGCGCAGAGGCACATAATCTTAATGCAAGCTTCAAGGAGGCAAACCCATACCCCTCCCCAATACATGTCATGTAATACATTTCCTAGTTAAGAAAAAAAAGTTTTCTAAATTTTGTTTTAAATTATTACAACAAACAGTAGTTGTCTTTGAATACATTGTCAGTACAGACGATAGAGAGGAGGTAAAAAGGAGAAAGAAAATAATTGACATGATGAGTCAAGCTTTTCTATTTGTGTTACTCTTTTAATTCTTTTCAAGATTCCATAAGATAGGTATTAATGTCCCCATTTCACAGATTAAGAGACTAACACATTCATGGATTGAATAATTCCCTGAAAAATCACAGAGCTGGAAAACAATGATGTCAGTCCTTGATGTCAGATCTCTCTGACTCGAAAGCAATTTGATTTTTTCCCCCACAATTACATGTTGCCTTGGCCCCGTATGCATATGCAAAGTTAGCAAGTAGTTTGGGTGATTGCAAAATGAAAGGCATCTACAAAAAGGAAGTATTCCTAACGCAGTGGAACTCATCTAATGAAATAGCTCACAGATGTAGATAATTAACACAACGTATATAATAAAATCATTCAAATTTAAAAACTACCTAGAAGGATATGACATGTTCACCTACAGCACGCCTGCTAGGCAAGTCCAAGCAATGCACAGAGAATAGAGGCGCCCTCCTGATCGTGTTTCTAGCATTCTGACCAGGGTTTTCATACAATTTTTCTCATACATATACCATCACTGGTAATAAAGTAAGAAGTTGAATTCTACAACACTGATGCAATGAAATGTCCTGCTACAGGACTGCATAGCAACCAGATGTCCACAGTGGAAGGTCTGTGAAAGACAATTAAATACAGTACTTTCCCTCCAGGGCAGTATTGATCAAAGGAGTAACACATATACATGCTTCATCATTCAAATGCTAATGAATCTATAAACCTCATTATTTCTTATCTATCTTTGGGTTTCCACAGAGGTTTTTGGTGACATACCATACTTACGCCAGTAATGTTTGCACTTTTTATATGCATCTTCTAAGCCCAATAACAGACAGGAAATCATGAATCTAGGAAAAAATGCTGTATGAATATAATCTCAGAGCACACATTATTTGCAGATTATGAATGGATACAAACTTTCCAACTCTCTGAAGTTTAACTTGGGTCAAACAGGATTATTACTAGCTAAAACAACAACAGACATTTACTAAGGAAATATTTATTCTGTGAACTTTGAAATTCTCAGAAGACACATGCTCTGAAAAAGATACTATGTGTTTCATACATACTACACAGATCTACAAACAAGGGCAAAGGTCAGAGGGCTTAGGAAGAGCAGCTAATCAGCTGAGATAATAATGCAGATACAAATAATTTCTGTGTCCTATTGGATATCCTTCTTTCTTCATTACACTTTTTAATGTACTTTTTTTGTTACCACTATCATTGCTTGTTTTTAGAGAGGAAGTGTGATATGTTGGAAACACTGGAACATTTGCAATCAGAAAGACCTGGGTTCAAATCCATACTACTACTTATTTCCAAGGTGATCTTAAGCAAGTTACTAATAATTAATCCCTGAGACTTGGTGGTTTTACCTATAAAATGGGGATGATAATTATTGTTACCAGCTATGTGATTTAATATGACTTACTCTTCATTTCTGAGTTGTGGGTTTCCTCCACATAAAATGAAATTCATAACTACTTTACAGTATGTGCCAAGGATTAAATGTGGTAATAGCTACACACACTTAGCACAGTACCAAGTTTCCACCAGGTTCTGAGTAAATTGGCCGTCAGTACTTTATGCTAGAAATACATGCTCAAGGCAAAATATTTGTTTAAAAAAAAAAAAGCCCAATAATCAAAGATAATCTTTGTGTATTTTGGTGTACCCCCTTCCAGCATTTTTTCTATGTGCACACATTTTTTGTAATTTTTTATTACATTTCTTTTTTAAAATTTTACGTATTTATTATTTTTATTTATTTTTGGCTGTGCTGGGTCTTCATTCATGTGAGGCCTTTTTCTAGATGTAGCAAGCAAGGGCTACTCTCTAGTTGCAACGTGTGGGCTTCTTATCCTGGTGGGCTTCTCATCGTGGTGGGCTTCTCTTGGTGCAGAGCATGGGCTCTAGAGCACATTGTTTCAGCAGCTGCAGCACGTGGGCTCTGTGGTTGCTGCTTCCAGGCTCTAGAATACAGGCTCAACAGTTGTGGTGCAAGGGTTTAGTTGCTCCAAGGCATGTGGGATCTTCCAAGATCAAGGCTCGAACTCGTGTCCCTCACATTGGCAGGCAGATTCTTTACCACTGAGCTGCCAGAGAAGCCCTATATACACTTTGGAATGTAGTTGAGATTGAAGGCTGGCAACCCACTCCAGTATTTTTGCCAGGAGAATCCCGTGGACAGAAGAACCTGGTGGGCCACAGTCCATAAAGTCCATGGAGTCGGGCATGACTGAAGCAACTTTGCACAAGGACAAGATTATACTATCCATAGTTTTGTAGCTGCTCTAATAACTTATTATATAATAAAATTTTCTTCTTATTAAGCAATCATTAATAAATTGCTTGCAATCATCATTTAAATAGCAGTGAAATAGCATTTTGGGGTATAATATAATTTGCTTCCGTGTAGTTCCTGAGTTCATGCCTCAGAGAGGGCAGTTTTTGTTTATTTTGAGGTTTCCCTGGTGGCTCAGTTGGTAAAGAATCTATCTGCAACGCAGGAGGCCTGGGTTCCATCCCTGGGTCAAGAAGATCCCTTGGAGAGGGAAATGGCAACCCACTCCAGTATGTTGGCCTGGAAAATTCCAATGACAGAGGAGCCTGGTGGCTACAGTCCATGGGAAGAGTCAGACACAACTTAGGGTCTAAACCAACATCACAATTTGTTTAATTATGATGTTGCTGTTATAAATACTACACTATATCATTACCCACATTGCTGAATATTTTGTTTAACTCTGTTACCTAAGTGCTTACAGGTAGCCCTGTGCCAAGAGATACATGAAGTTGAGGGAGCTGGGAAAAGAAATATAAAGAAGGATCAATTTCCCCAGCAGCAATGAAAGAAAGTCAAAGGAAAACAATATTTTTACAATGAAGAGTGAAGGAAATGGAAACTTTAGAAATTCTAATGTAACACGGAAGCCTCTTTTTTGAGAATTTGACAGATTTATCATTCTAAAAAGTATTAACTAGAGTAACTCTGATGTCCCATGGAACCTCTATGTATTAAGATACCTGAGGATAGATCTTTAAGTCATCATATTAGTAGCTCAAATACTGTGATACTGCACATATTGAAGGAGGGTCTAGAGAACATTAGAAGTTTATAGACCTGAAAACTCTGCAAGGCACTAAAGTCCTTCAGAAACCCAGGACAGACCTTCCATTGATGACCTTACTCTCATCTTTTTTTTAAATTCCACTGTAAAACCACTAATAAGCTTTCCTTGAAGAATTAGTAGTTTAAAAATCCCAAAGAGTATTTTTTTCTGATGCTGATGCAAATTAGCTAGATTCCTCTGTACAAATATTTATATTTGTTAAAATGCAAAACAAAAAGGCACTGAAATTACATTTAGGTAGAGAATGTGAAAGAAATAGCAAACCACCCCTTTTCACAAAATGGACCTCTTTTTTCTAAACACATATTGAACTAAACTGCTCAAAAATAAAATTTTTAAAAATTACAATTATGTAAAGTTTAAAAATAAAATAAAATTAAAAAAATAAAATTATTAAAAAAAATTACAAAAAGGAAAAAGAAACAGGATGCAGAGGCCAACGAGCTTGGATCACAAGTGGGAACCTCTTATTTAAATCATTCTCTGAGCAGAACTGGGCTTCCCTGGTGGCTCAGACAGTAAAGAATCCACCTGCAATGCAAGAGACCTGGGTTTGATCCCTAGGTTGGAAAGATCCACTGGAGAAGGGCATGGCAACCCACTCCAGTATTCTTGCCTGGAGAATCCCATGGACAGGGGAGCCCGATGGGCTGGTGGGGTTGCAGAGTCCAGCGTGACTAACAGTTTCACTTTTTCTCTTAAACCTTTACTGAGCCAAACTGCATTTGCTGAAGTGACAATGATGGAATGGACTGTGTTCAGAATTAAATAATTCACTGCACCCATTTTTTAAAGATATTACAGGAGGATGGCATTTGACAAACCTGTGTGTTTGAAAAGAAATGCAAGCTATCTCTTTCTCTTTCCTTCCAACTTAGTCTACAAAAGATGCTTAGAAGAGCTTTTCTATGTCCAACAAGTTTATGGGTTTTGTCATTATAAGAAACCAGGAAAAATGTCCTCTTCTCCAGTCTTTCCTTCCCATACATAGATCCCTCCTTACTGGCCCTGGGGTTTCGTCAAAACAAAATTACCATGGAACCTGGAGTAGGACTCAATTTTTTATTCTATTGATCTTTATATCTGGTAGTTGCAGTTGTAGCAGTAAATTTCTATTTATTGGAAGTCCCCTGGGCTTGTGGCTTGATACCAGACACCTGCGGAGGAGAGCAGGGAGACATCTCCTACTTGGAACATGTACTTTCAAAGCTTCCAATCTGACAAAGTACAACAGGATACCCAATGGAAAGAACAAAACAAAAGAATAGAAATGTTTCATTTCTATCCACGTCTGTGGAGATATCTACAGCTTTAATGATATGGTTATAATATACATAGCATGTGTGTTACAACAAGAACGACACAATATGACCCAAGGCAAATAAATCCATGTGGAACTTTATATTACAAAACTATTTTCTTTTCTGATTATAAACAGCTTACCCTTACCTATTCAAAACCTGAAACATATAGGATGTAAGGATGGCACATAGTCAGAAGTTGTTACAAATGCTAGCTTAAGTAGGCAATTATCTCACAAGTTCTGGATTTGGGCTATATTTTAATAAGCCCTCAATTTTCCAACTCTAGATATCTTAGCAATTGTGCCTTCAATTGTCAATTGCCTGACAATTGTTTCTGTCAATTCAGAAACTTGCAGTTCAGAAACATAATTTTAAGTTCTATCACCAAACCTGAAAGTCTCACTGATACAGGAAAATTAACTTACATCTGAAAATATGTTTGATACTTATCTAAAATTAAGTCTACTGGCTTCATACATTAAATTCCCCTAGAATGAAGCATCTGTTGTATCTCTTGGCAGAACATCTCTTTTTTCTCTACACAACTTCTGCCTTTGTGTCATTTTAGTGTTTTCCAGGCATTGAAAGTGAAAGTCACTCAGTTGTGTCCGACTCTTTGCGACCCCATGGGCTATACAGTCCATGGAATTCTCCAGGCCAGAATACTGGAATGGGTAGCCTTTCCCTTCTCCAGGGGATCTTCCCAACCCAGGGATCAAACCCAGGCCTCCCTCATTGCAGGTGGATTCTTTACTAGCTGAGCTACAAGGGAAGCCCAATCAATCCAGGCATTCCCACTCATTAAATCCTCTCTGTCTTTGACTACTAATGTGACTCTCATGAGCTATTTTTATTACAAATTATTTTCTGAAACTAAACTGGAGCAACCAATCTCATTTTCAGCAAAATACCTGAGGCTGGGCAGAGTAAAGTCCCATAAGGAAAGTAAGAGGGTTTTATTTACTCTCATCTAGAGTCTTCAGATTTGATTGGCATTGAAATGACATTTGGGCAAGATTAGGTGCATGCGTGCTAAATTGCTTCAGTCATGTCAAACTCTTTGTGACCCCATGGTTTGTAGCCCACCTGGCTCCTCTATCCGTGAGATTCTCCAGGCAAGAATACTGGAATGGGTTGCCATCCCCTACTTCAGAGGATCTTCCTAACCCAGGGATCGAACCCTCATCTCTTCTGTCTCCTACATTGGCAGGCAGGTTCTTTACCACTAGCACCACCTGGTAAGCTCTTGGGCAAGATTTTGTTCTGTTTAAAGACTCACAATTAAATAGCGATATTAATACATTCATCAATACAAATGGACACTGGGCACATTAATACCACTGATTTCCACAATTAAGAGCAGAGTCGGAGTAAAATACCTTTTTCGTAAGAGGAAGAAGAAAAGTTCCTCAGAATGTATACAATTGTGATCATAAATCAGAAGAATTGTTAATTGTTTAGATATACATGTCTGCTCACATTTTAAGGCTTGAATGAATGGAAGAGAAGGAGTAGCAGGAAGAGAGAGAGAGAAGCAGAGAAAGTTAGGGAGATTGAGCATATGCATTTTTTTGTTTTTCAAATATGGGGGATGTTTTGTTATGTGATATATCTCGGAGGTCAGCATTTAACTTAGTGGTCAATTTTCAAGACAAGCACACTTTAAGAATAGATCAGTCTTATGGACTCTGTGGGAGAGGGAGAGGGTGGGGAGATTTGGGAGAATAGCATTGAAACATGTATAATATCATGTATGAAACGAGTCGCCAGTCCAGGTTCGATGCACGGTACTGGATGCTTGGGGCTGGTGCACTGGGATGACCCAGAGGGAGGGTAAGGGAGGGAGGAGGGAGGAGGGTTCAGGATGGGGAACGCGGGTATACCTGTGGCGGATTCATTTCAATATTTGGCAAAACTAATACAATATTGTAAAGTTTAAAAATAAAATAAAATTTAAAAAAAAAGAATAACTGTGGATTAGTATGTTGAGATATATTATTTTCTCACCATGTTCTAAGTTTGGTCCCTCCACTAGCGAGGCTGTTTCCTTCCAGCATGTCACCTTCTGTCTGTCATGGCCTAGGAAGTGACACTCCACACTGAGTCTCATCTAGAGGACCAACTGACTCGATGACCTCCATTTCAAGAAGTTATTCATTCATTGGGTCTCTCTATGCAGCCATATCCTGTTACACATTTACTATGAGATAATCCTAAAATGATTTTAGATTTGGTGGTGGTGGTTTAGTTGCTAAGTTGTATCTGACTCTTTGTAACCTCCTGGACTGTAGCCTGCCAGGCTCCTCTGTCCAGGGGATTTCCCAGGCAAGAATATAGGAGTGGGTTCCCATTTCCTTCTCCAAGGAATCTTCTCGACCTAGGGATTGAACCTGTCTCCTGCTTGGCAGGTGGCTTCTTCGGCACTGAGCCACCTGGCAAGCCCTATTTTAGACTTACTGCTGCTGCTGCTGCTGCTAAGTCGCTTCAGTCATGTCCGACTCTGTGCGACCCCATAGACGGCAGCCCACCAGGCTCCCTTGTCTCTGGGATTCTCCAGGCAAGGACACTAGCTTCTATAAAATAAAATAGTTTCTTTCCAAAATTTGAAGTCATCCCTCATTTTAAAGAAAATGCTAATCATCAAATCAAACCAGAATAGATATTACAAAGCAAAGAAAGCTTACATGTGGGCATTCACCAATGATTTCCTGAATACAAATAACATGCAAGATATAGTTTATAGTACTAAGCCACTTTTATCCAAATTTATCATATTCATTTTAATAACTTCCACTGCCTTACTTCCACCATTTACATCTAAATGCAAATCTTATTTTGTGATTCTGCTAAAGATCTTTTATAGAACCAAGGAAAATTACTATACAAATGCCATTACCTAGAAGTTTGAAATTCTGAGACTACAAAAGGGTTAATTAATTACATTATCTGTAGCATTACCCTGGCTACATTCTGCCTGGAAGGCATATGGATCCACTCAGCTGCTGAATTTGAAAGAGCTGTGTCCTTTTCATGCAGAAGAAAAATCATCGCCAGAACCCTCTTCCACCCCCACTGTAAGCACTACATGTTTCTTTTTCACCTGATTATTGTGTTTCTAGTAAAATAATTAAAAAGAATCAACATTAATTTCCCAATCATCCTTTAAAAATCTGAGTACTGCATTATATTTTTCAATCGATGTCTACTTACTAAGCTTCTATTATGTCCTAGACAAAGTGCTAGGCTGGCGACATTCTCAGATGAATGAGGTCTGGTGCTTACCCACCATATCAGATTAGGTTTATAAAAAGTTAGGCAAAAAAAAGAATATTGAAAAAGCATTTCAAGATTTGATTTGCTAAGAATGTAGTGGGAAATGAAAGTCACTCAGCTGTGTCCATCTGACAGGCTCCTCTATCCATGGAATTTTCCAGGCAATAATAGTGGAGTGGGTAACCACTCCCTTCTACAGGGGGTCTTCCCAACCCAGGGATCAAACTGGGGTGTCTCACACTGTAGGCAGAGTCTCTACTGTCTGAGCAGGGAAGAATGTAGTAGAGGTGTGTAAATCATTCTCTTAGCAACTTATGCAGTCCAAATTAATTGTACAATTGTTCATCTCATTTTAGACTTTTCTCTTCTTTCTTCCTCTTCTAATTTCCCTCCTTCTATAGTTCCTCTAGGTCTTTTATTTTGCCTTGTTTTTCGAAAAGACCAAGGTGTCTAAAAAGTGTGCATGGTATCATAGGAGAAAAGATATGCCAACAGATAAAGAGAAATTTAGGGCAGACAATAAATTGAAATGGGCTAAACAGAATGTGTTCCACTGGAGAAGGGAATGGCAAACCACTTCAGTATTCTTGCCTTGAGAACCCCATGAACAGTATGAAAAGGCAAAATGATAGGATACTGAAAGAGGAACTCCCCAGGTCTGTAAGTGCCTAATTTGCTACTGGAGATCAGTGGAGAAATAACTCCAGAAAGAATGAAGGGATGGAGCCAAAGCAAAAACAATACCCAGCTGTGGATGTGACTGGTGATAGAAGCAAGGTCTGATGCTGTAAAGAGCAATATTGCATAGGAACCTGGAATGTTAGGTCCATGAATCAAGGCAAATTGGAAGTCGTCAAACAAGAGATGGCAGGAGTGAATGTCGACGTTCTAGGAATCGGTGAACCAAAATGGACTGGAATGGGTGAATTTAACTCAAATGACCATTATATCTACTACTGTGGGCAGGAATCCCTTAGAAGAAATGGAGTAGCCATCACGGTCAACAAGATTCAGAAATGCAGTCAGATCAGATCAGTCGTTCAGTCGTGTCCGACTCTTTGTGACCCCATGAATTGCAGCACGCCAGGCCTCCCTGTCCATCACCAACTCCCAGAGTTCACTGAGACTCACGTCCATTGAGTCAGTGATGCCATCCAGCCATCTCATCCTCTGTCATCCCCTTCTCCTCCTGCCCCCAATCCCTCCCAGCATCAGAGTCTTTTCCAATGAGTCAACTCTTCACATGAGGTGGCCAAAGTACTGGAGTTTCAGCTTTAGCATCATTCCTTCCAAAGAAATCCCAGGGCTGATCTCCTTCAGAATGGACTAGTTGGATCTCCTTGCAGTCCAAGGGACTCTCAAGAGTCTTCTCCAACACCACACTTCAAAAGCATCAATTCTTTGGCACTCAGCTTTCTTCACAGTCCAACTCTCACATCTGGATGCAAAACCATTCAATATCATGGTAATCCAAGCCTGTGCCCCAACCAGTAACACTGAAGAAGCTGAAATTGAATGCTTCTATGAAGACCTACAAGACCTTTTAGAACCAACACCCCCAAAAGATGTCCTTTGCATTATAGGGGACTGGAATGCAAAAGCAGGATGTCAAGAAACACCTGGAGTAACAGGCAAATTTGGCCTTGGAGTATGGAATGAAGCAGGGCAAAGGCTGATAGAGTTTTGCCAAGAGAACACACTGGTCATAGCAAACACCCTCTTCCAACAACACAAGAGAAGACTCTACACATGGACATCACCAGATGGTCAACATCAAAATCAGATTGATTATATTCTTTGCAGCCAAAGATGGAGAAGCTCTATACAGTCAGCAAAAAAATAGACTGGGAGCTGACTGTGACTCAGACCATGAACTCCTTATTGCCATATTTAAACTTAAATTGAAGAAAGTAGGGAAAACCACTAGACCATTCAGGTATGACCTAAATCAAATCCCTTATGATTATACAGTGGAAGTGAGAAATAAATTTAAGGGACTAGATCTGATAGAGTCCCTGATGAACTATGGATGGAGGTTCATGACATTGTACAGGAGACAGGGATCAAGACCATCCCCATGGAAAAGAAATGCAACAAATCAAAATGGCTGTCTGGGGAAGCCTTACAAATAGCTGTGAAAAAAAGAGAAGTGAAAAGCAAAGGAGAAAAGGAAAGATACAAGCATCTGAATGCAGAGTTTCAAAGAATAGCATGAAGAGATAAGAAAGCCTTCCTCAGCGATCAATGCAAAGAAATAGAGGAAAACAACAGAATGGGAAAGACTAGAGACCTCTTCAAGAAATTTAGAGACACCAAGGGAACATTTCATGCAAAGATGGGCTCGATAAAGGACAGAAATGGTATGGACCTAACAGAAGCAGAAGATACTAAGAAGAGGTGGCAATAATACACAGAAGAACTGGATGAAAAAGATCTTCATGACCAAGATAATCACAATGGTATGATCACTTACCTAGAACCAGACATTCTGGAATGTGAAGTCAAGTGGGCCTTAGAAAGCATCGTTATGAACAAAGCTAGTGGAGGTGATGGAATTCCAGTTGAGCTAGTTCAAATCCTGAAAGATGATGCTGTGAAAGTGCTGCACTCAATATGCAAGCACATTTGGAAAACTCAGCAGTGGCCACAGGACTGGAAAAGGTCATTTTCATTCCAATCCCAAAAAAAGGCAATGCCAAAGAATGCTCAAACTACCACACAATTGCACTCATCACACACACTAGTGAAGTAATGCTCAAAATTCTCCAAGCCAGGCTTCAGCAATACGTGAACCATGAGTTTCCAGATGTTTAAGCTGGTTTTAGAAAAGGCAGAAGAATCAGAGATCAAATTGCCAGCATCTGCTGGGTCATGGAAAAAGCAAGAGAGTTCCAGAAAAACATCTATTTCTGCTTTATTGGCTATGCCAAAGTCTTTGACTGTATGGATCACAATAAACTGTGGAAAAATCTGAAAGAGATGGGAATACCAGACCACCAGACCTGCCTCTTGAGAAACCTATATGCAGGTCAGGAAGCAACAGTTAGAACCGGACATGGAACAACAGATTGGTTCCAAATAGGAAAAGGAGTACTTCAAGGCTGTCTATTGTCACCCTGCTTTTTTAACTTATATGCAGAGTACATCATGAGAAATGCTGGACTGGAAGAAGCACAATCTGGAATCAAGATTGCCGGGAGAAATATCAATAACCTCAGATATGCAGATGACACCACCCTTATGGCAGAAAGTGAAGAGGAACTAAAGACCCTCTTGATGAAAGTGAAGAGGAGAGTGAAAAAGTTGGCCTAAAGTTCAACATCCAGAAAACTAAGATCATGGCATCTAGTCGCCTCACTTCATGGGAAATAGATGGGGAAACAGTGGAAACAGTGTCAGACTTTATTTTTTGGGGCTCCAAAATCACTGCAGATGGTGACTGCAGCCATGAAATTAAAAGACACTTTCTCCTTGGAAGGAAAGTTGTGACCAAACTAAATAGCATATTTAAAAGCAGAGACATTACTTTGCCAACAAAGGTCCATCTAGTCAAGGCTATGGTTTTTCCTATGGTCATGTATGGATGTGAGAGTTGGACTGTGAAGAAAGCTGAGCACTGAAGAATTGATGCTTTTGAACTGTGGTGTTGGAGAAGACTCTTGAGAGTCCCTTAGACTGCAAGGAGATCCAACCAGTTCATTCTTGAGGAGATCCATCCTGGGTGCTCCAATACTTTGGCCACTTCATGTGCAGAGTTGACTCATTGGAAAAGACCCTGATGCTGGGAGGGATTGGGGGTGGGAGGAGAAGGGGATGACAGAAGATGAGATGGCTGGATGGTATCACCGACTTGATGAACATGAGTTTGAGTAAACTCTGGGAGTTGGTGATGGACAGGGAGGCCTGGCGTGCTATGATTCATAGGGTCGCAAAGAGTTGGACACGACTGAGTGACTGAACTAAACTGAACTGAAAATTAGTATATCAAGTATACACCTCAAACTCTGGTATATAAGTACGGATGGCAAGTGAGTTCTGAGTTCTAGTGGCCAAAGACAAAAGAAGCATAATTCAATGTTTCAGAACTACTGGCAGCATAAATTTCTCCCTTGAATCTACAAGAAGGGGACATTTGTGGAGTAATAGACAGCATTATCCACAATATCCAGTACCTGCCAGAGTGCATTTTGTTCGTTATGAAATGCCAGAGGTTTTGTTATCCTCATATGGTTACAGAAGGACTGAAAACTCTGAAATCTGAATTATGTACATCATAAGATTCAACACCCTCATCTTTCCCTTTCTTTGTTTCTCTCTCTCTCTCTTTGTGTATAACATCTAAGTCTCATGGTAGCCACAATGTAAAAACCTGAAGCAAACACACAAAAGATAGATAAAGGAATTTAAGCGTACCACTAAAGGTCATCAAACCACAAAGGAAGAGAGCAAGAGAAGAAGAAAGGAACAAAGAGAAAGCACAAAAACAGCCAGAAAAATTTAACAATATGGTAATAAGCACATGCATGCTTGCTAAGTTGCTTTTATCATGTCTGACTCTTTGTGACTCTATGGACTATAACTAGCCAGGCTCCTCTGTCCTTAGAGCTCTCCAGGAAAGAATATGGAGTGCATTGCCATGCTGTCTTCCAGGGGATCTTAACGACCTGGGATCGAACCTGTGTCTCTCATATCTCCTGCACTGGCAGGCAGATTCTTTACCACTAGTGCCACCAAGGGAGTCCCATTAATAAACACATATTTATTAATAATTACTTTAAATGTAAATGGACTAAATTCTCCAGCTAAGACATAGAGTGTTTAAACAGATAAAAAAAAATAAGGTTCATCTATATGCTGCCTACAAGACACACAGACTTTAGACATAAGGCTACACACAGATTGATAGTGAACAGATGAAAAAGATATTCCAAACAAACGGAAGCCAGAAGAAAGCTGGAATAGCTGTAGTTATACCTATAACAGGCAAATACAATTTTAAACCAAAGACTGCAATAAGACACAAAGAAGGGTGTTACAGAATAATAAAGGGGTCAATCCAACAAGAGAATATAACATTTGTAAATATTTATGCACCCCTTATAGGAGCACCTAACTATACAAAGCAAATATTGACAGTGCTAAGAGGAGAAATAGACAGAAATACATTAACAGCACGGGACTTTAATGCACTACTTATATCATTGGATAGATCATCCAGACAGAAAATCAATTAGGAAACATCAGCCTTAAACAATATGTTAGAACAGATGAACTTAACAGGTATTTACAGGAAATTCCATCCAAAAGGAATAGAATACACATTATTCTCAAGTGCATTGCCCAACATAGATCATACATTCATAGATCATATATTAGGCCACAAAACAAGTCTTAATAAGTTTAAGAGGTCTAAAATCTTTGTCAAATGTCTTTTCTGACCACATGGTATGAAACTAATATCTAATCACACACACACACACACACACACACACACAAACTGGAAATTCACAAGTATGTGGAAATTAAACAACATGCTATTGAACAAACAATGGGTCATAGAAGAAATAGAACTCAATAAATACCTTGATACAATCAAAATTGGAAATGTAACACGCTAAAATTTATGTGATGCAGTAAAAACAGTTCTAAAGAGAAGGTCATAGCAATAAGTGCCTACACATCAGGAAACAAGAAAAGTGTCAAACAAACAATCTAATTTTATGCCTCAAGGAACTAACAAAAGAAGCCCAAATGAAGCCCAAAGTTAGTAAAAGGAAGAAAATAACAAATATTAGAGCAAGAATAAACGAACTAGAGACCAAAAAAAGACAACAGTAAAAAATCAATAAAATAAGGAGCTTGTTTTCTGAAAAGATAAACAAAATCGACAAACCTTTAGCTAGACTCACCAAGAAAAAACATAGGGGATTCAAATAAATAAGATCAGAAATGAAAGAGGAGAAGTAACAAATGATACCACACAAACACAAAGAATCATAAGAGACTTCTACTAATATTTATATGCCAATAAATTGGACAGCCTAGAAGAAATGGATAAATTCCTAGGAACACACAACCTACTGAGACTGGATCATGATGAAATAAAATCTGAACAGACTAAATACTATCAAGGAGTTTGAATCAATAATCAAAAACCTCCCAACATACAAAAATCCAGGACCCGGTTGCTTCACTAGTGAGTAATACTAAACATTCAAAGAAGAATTGGTACCAATTTTTCTCATATTCTTCTAAAAACACAGAAGGAAAAAAGTCTTCCAAGCACTTTTTATGGGAGCAGTATTACGTTGATACCAGACAAGGACACCACAAAAAGAAGAAAATTACAGGTCAATGTCCTGAATGAATATAGATGCAAAAATCCTCAACAGAATATTAGCAAACTGAAATCAGTAATACATTTAAAGGATTATATATTAATACTATGATCAAGTGAAGTTTATTCCAGGGATGCAAGCATGGTTCAACATTCACAAATCATTTAATGTTTATCACATACGACGAACCCACAATTAACATCATACTCAGTGGTGAAAAGGTTCAAGTTTTTCCTCTAAGATCATGAACATGACAAGGATGCCCACCTTTGCCACTCTCATTCAACACAGTAGTGGAAATTGTACCCAGAGCAATTAGGTAAGAACATGAAATATAATGCATCTAGATTGGAAAGGAAGAATTAAAATTGTCACTATTTGCAGATGCCATGATACTGTACAGAAAATCCTAAGGACTCCACCAAAAAAACTCTAAGAACTAATAAAAAAAAGACAATAAAGCTTCTTGATATGAAAAGCAATTCATAAAAATGTTGTATTTCTTTATGCTAAAAACAAAACTACCACAAGGAGGAATTAAGAAAACAATCCCATTTACAATCATATCAAAAAGAATAAAATACTTAGGAATAAATTTAACTAAAGAGGTGAAAGATCTGTATATTGAACATACAAGACATTAATTAAAGAAATTGAAGAAGACACACTAAAAATGGAAAGATATACCATGCTCATGGATTGAAAGAATTAATATTTTTGAAATGTCCATACCCTCAAAGCAATATACAAACTCAATAAAACTCCTATCAAAATTCTAATGGTATTTTTCACAAAAATAAGACAAACAAATATGTACGGAATCACAAAGGCCCCACATAGCCAAAGCAATTCTGAGAAAGAAAAAAGCTAGAGGCATCACATTCCCTGATTCCGAACTACATTACAAAGGCATAGTAAGAAAATAGCTTGACATTGGCATAAAAACAAACACATAGATCAATGGAACAGGATAAAGACCCTAGAAATAAACCCATGCACATATGGTCAATTAATTGCTATAGCAAAGGAACCAAGAATATTCAATAAGAAAGAACAATCTCTTCAATAAATGGTCTTGGTAAAATTGGGCAGTCATATGGCAAAAGAATGAAACTGGACCACTATCTTATACCATACACAAAAATTAACTGAAAATGGGATCAAAGACTTGAATATAAGTCTTGAAACCATTAAACTAGAATAAAACACAGGCACAAGCTCCCTGGTGTTTCTCTTGGAGATGATTATTTGAATCTCAAACCAAAAACAAAAGAAACAAAAGTGAAAAGAGACAAGTGGGACCATATCAAAATAAAAAGCTTCTGCATAGTAAAGTGGAGAAGGCAATGATGCCCCACTCCAGTACTCTTTCCTGGAAAGTCCCATGGTCAAAGGAGCCTGGTAGGCTGCAGTCCATGCGGTTGCTAAGAGTAAGACACGACTAAGTGACTTCACTTTCACTTTTCACTTTCATGCATTGGAGAAGGAAATGGCAACCCACTCCAGTATTCTTGCCTGGAGAATCCCAGGGACGGGGGAGCCTGGTGGGAGGTCATCTATGGGGTCGCATGGAGTCAGACACGACTGAAGCGACTTAGCAGCAGCAGCAGCAGCAGCACCATGGCAAAGGAAACTATCAAAAAATGAAAAGAGAATCTACTGAATGGGAGAAAATAAAAATTGCAAATCATGTATTTGATAAGAGGCTAATATCCAAAATACGTAAGGAAGTTATACAACTCAAAAGAAAAAAAAGACAAACATTCCAATTAATAAATAGGCAGAAGACCTGAATAGACATTATTCCAAGGAAGACATACAGATGGCCAACAGGTACATGAAAATATGTTCGACATCATCCATCATCAGTTCAGTTCAGTTCAGTCGCTCAGTAGTGTCTGACTCTTTGCGACCCCATGAATCGCAGCACGCCAGGCCTCCCTGTTCATCACCAACTCCTAGAGTTCACCCAAACTCATGTGCATCGAGTCAATGATGCCATCCAGCCATCTCATCCTCTCTCATCCCTTTCTCCTCCTGGTCCCAATCCCTCCCAGCATCAGGGTCTTTTCCAATGAGTCAACTCTTTGCATGAGGTGGCCAAAGTATTGGAGTTCAGCTTTAGCATCAGTCTTTCCAATGAACTCCCAGGACTGATCTCCTTTAGAATGGACTGGTTGGATCTCCTTGCAGTCTAAGGGACTCTCAAGAGTCTTCTCCAACACCACAGTTCAAAAGCATCAATTCTTCAGTGCTCAGCTTTCTTCACAGTCCAACTCTCACATCCATACATGACCACTGGAAAAACCATAGCCTTGACTAGACAGACCTTTGTTGGCAAAGTAATGTCTCTGCTTTTTAATATGCTATCTAGTTTGGTCACAACTTTCCTTCCAAGGAGTAAGTGTCTTTTAATTTCATGGCTGCAATCACCACCTGCAGTGATGTTGGAGCCCCCAAAAATAAAGTCTGACACTGTTTCCACTGTTTCCCCATCTATTTCCCATGGAGTGATGGGACCAGATGGCATGATCTTAGTTTTCTGAATGTTGAGCTTTAAGCCAACTTTTTCACTCTCCTCTTTCACTTTCATCAAGAGGCTTTTTAGTTCCTCTTCACTTTCTGCCATGAGAGTGGTGTCATCTGCATATCTGAGGTTATTGATATGTCTCCTGGCAATCTTCATTCCAGCTTGTGCTTCTTCCAGTCCAGCATTTCTCATGATGTACTCTGCATATAAGTTAAATAAGCAGGGTGACAATATACATCAATCATCAGGAAAATGCTAATCAAAACCACAAGGAGGTATCATTTCACATCTGTCAGAATGGCTATCATTAAAGATAATGATAACAAAGATAATGATAAGAAATAACAAATGTTGGGGTGGAATGGAGAAAAGGGACCCCTTGTACACTGTTGGTGGAAATGTAAAACAGTATAGAATTTCCCAAAAGAATGAAAGTAGAAATACCACACGATCCATCAATCCACTCCTGGCTATGTATCCCAAAAAACCAAAAACACTAATTCGAAAAGATATATGAACCTTGATGTTCATAGCAGCATTATTTACAGTAGCCAAGATATGAAAGCAAACTAAGAGTCCATCAACAGATGTATTGATTAAGAAGGTGTAGTGTACATATGTAAACAATGTAACATCACTCATAAAGATGAAATTTTGCCATTTGCATCAATATGAATGTACCTAGAAGGTATTATGCCTAGTGAAATAAATCAGAGAAAAACTATACTATATATTATCATTTATATGTGGAATCTAAAAAGTAAAATAAAAGCATGAATATAACAAAAATACGTGCTCATATGTTCTCTTTATGTTCTCATAGACATAAAGAACAAACTAGTGGTTTCCAGTGGGGAGAGGTAAGAGGAGGGGCAAGACAGGGGTAGGGGATTAACAGGTGCAGACATCTCTTAATAAATAAGCAACAAGGATATATAGGCAATAAGCACAGGGAAAATAGGCAGTATTTTATAATTTTAAATTGAAATAACATTTTTTGTTTATAGGGATGCTTTATCGAATAATCCACTCATGATTATTAAGTGACTATGAAACATAGATGATACGTTTGTCCCGTTTCCAGGAAGCCTAGTGTCTTTTTGTATCTCATTTATTTCTGGTGCCTCAATAAGAGTATCTAGTCCCTTGTATGAATTAGGTTACAGTAATAAAGTCTTCATAGCTGGATATGCAATGCTAAAACACCTAGATTTGGTCAGTACTGGTTATTTTCCAGATATTTAGTCTGCATAAGACCAGTTAATTAGCTGCCTTGCATATTTTATTGTACTGATGAGATCTTTTGTTTCTATTTAATTGCAGTCTATAACTTCATAGTGGGGATTCAGGCATTCTGAATATGGCTATGTAACCAAAGTACCAAAATTTTGCACAAATGGTCATTTCAAAACTGAAAAACAAATCTGTCAGTTGGGTGGGAATTTCAGTCAACCAACCTGGTGCCTTATAAATAAGGTAACTGGCCAAATGCCTGAATTTTTTATTTATGTTTCAGAGATTTCTCTTGCTCTCGTACAAGGAGTCAAAGAGAAAGGAGGCTTCGTCCGGTGTGCACTTCAAGTCTAACCCAATAAATAATTCAGATAGAAGACATTTTCTGTGAGCATGGGTCATTTTCTGTACCCTCAAGTTGAACTTGACCTAGAGATGAATTACTTTATCACCTCTTAGGAAAACCTTACAGGCTGCTATGCCTTAATTTATTAAATGGGAAGGTGGCTCAGAGAAATTATGGCCCATCATCAAGAAAGCATTTTGAGCTTTCTTGCAGTCACTTGGCTGCATTTATTGTGCGCCCACTGTGTGCTTAGCACTGTGCAAATACAAGGTATTGGGTTAACAGATCACAACCCTTCTGGCTGCAAAACAATTTTTTAAAACCCTCTGCTCCATTAATATTCCATGCCATATGGTGAAAAAAGGTCTAAATTCTATTGCTTTTGCTTTTACAGATAATTTATGAAAAAAATGAAATATTAACTAGGAATGTGGTAGAATGGCTTTCTGTTTCGCTAGCAGATGACAAATGAAGGCACACAGGCACACATTTGAATAAGGAATTATCAATCAACCTCAAACTTGACCCACAGCTGTCATCCCTATAAATTAATGTTTACCATTTTTAAGTATGTGCAGGACATCTGGAAACACACAGGCTGTGGCTGGCGAGAAATTTCCAAGAAATAGTATATCAAAAGCTAATTATAGCAGCAGCGAGACCAAGTGTCATTTTGTTATGGTGAATTATAGACGGGGAGCTCTGTCACCCGCAAACTGTTATTCATAACTAAATCATAATGCTTTTAAGTTTTAATTAATCTGCTTAGCTTTAGTTGCAAGGGAGAAGCTTGCTTAACTGTTCAGCCGCCAAGGCTCTCTCTCGGGCTAGCCTGAAACTGCATCTGAGCACCTGGGGGAGCAGAACCACATTATCAGGCTGACATTGTGTCTATTAAAGAGAATTTCTTTTAATATGCCAGAGTCTGAATATTTCTTTCTATTTCATTATCAAAAAACCAATTAATTTTCCATAAGAGCACCAAATTAATTACAAAATACTATGGAAATCAGAGATGTCTCCCCTTCTCCACCATTATGGAAATGCCAAGCCCCTTGGCAGCAATGTCTTCCAAAGGTACTAGTTTTTCTCCTTAGCTAATATTTTATGTGCAGAGTTGGAAAAACCCTTAATAGCTGGTGTTTTTATTTATGTTTCGCATGACTTCTTCCTCCCATTGCTTACCCAGCCCATTCTTTCTATTTGATCTTCCTTACCTTGTGAAAGTTAGCCAGAGAAAGGAAATTTTCCCATAAAGAGACTTCCTCTAATTTATTACGACTTTCTGGGTTTTCTTCTTCTCTGCCCAAGTAAACTATACCATCACCATGGGCAGGGCCATGTTTTAAACTTATTTTATATTTATACCTTCTCCTATCTGCTCTTGATATGAACTTCTATTCCGAATCTGTATTAGGGATTTTGTAAGTTCTTTTCAGTTGAAAAAAAATCTAATTTTAATTAGCAAAGAGGAGAAATGAAAATTTATTGAACTTGCAGTATAACATAAATCCAAAAAGAGAGGCAGTAACAGAAACTTATATGATTTCTTCATCAAGCAACCTACAGGGAAAGCAATGGCCATAACTTGTGGCTTTTTAAAAATTGTGTGAAGCAAACAAGAATTTTTCTTTCTGAAAAATTTATGATAACTTCAAGAATACGGGAACAGTGAAAGGAAATGCAAAAATTGTGTATATAGGATAATACTACTTGAATATATATATATATATATATATATTTTTATCATCTCTGAAATACAAGCATTAGCTAATCTTCAAAGCACTGGAATCTCTTTCAAGTAAAAGAGTAGGAGGACTCTCTCTCTCCCAGAAGTTGCTTGAGTTGAATCAGGTACCTAGGGTCCTGGTCTTGCAATGCCTCCTTGAACTTCTCTTAGTCCCAGAGGTGACTTCTCCATATTCTGCCGAAAGGCCTTGGTCTCTGAAAACACTGAAAAATGACTGGGAAAGTCTTCCTGGAATCAAAGCATACATCGTACTTTGTCTCTCTGAAGCACCAGTACAGTCATCACTTGGTATCTGTGGGGTTTTGGCTCCTGGACACCTGCAGATACCAAAATCTGCAGATGCTCAAGACCCTTATACACAAAAATGCAGCATTTACATGTAATCTGTGCACATCTTCTCGTATACTAAAAATCTAGATTACGTATGATACCTAATATAAATGCTTTGTAAATAGTTGCCAATGCACCGCAGATTCAAGTTTAGCTTTCTGGAATGTTCTAGAATTTTTAAAAAGTTTTTTCCAAATGAATCTCAGGATGTGGAAGCAATCACTATGAAGGGCTGATTGTACCAGGCCTTGACCCAGCAGGCATTTAATATACATTTTATTGATTTAGCACAAAGGTCAGTGTCTACAATCACTTTCTATCTTGACTTACTTATTTCTTAGGATACTTTCCTATATCCAGATTAACTGAAATTTAAAAATACAATAAATCTTTTCCCGATGGCTTTTGTCACCATTTACCTAATTTGGATTAAAAATGGGTTTATGATTAAAAGGCTACAGCTTATGCAACAGTAGATGATCTATAAGTAAGGGCTCTTTTAAAAACAGTTTTTGAAGACTATTTGACCTGAAAGTTGTGAAAGATGCAGGCTGGCCAATTTATCCCTTCTTCTCTAGAATTGTAGTAAGTATCACTTTAAGTGGAATCCCCCATGGATACCTTGCCCAACCTTCAGAGTCTACAACTCTCTGGCCAAAAAGGTAGATTCTGCTGTTCCACTTATTAAGTAATACAGCCACTTTTCCTATCTTTGCATTCTCAAGCAAGGTATGGGATTAAAGACAAAAAAGGATGTGTCCATATTTAATTCTTACTTCCAACTCAGGAAGGCAAAGGGTTTAATTTGCTTCTATTCAGCAGGTAATTTTGTCTGGGGTTTTAATACCTTATTATAGATTAGTGCAGCTCCATCAAAGTGCCAACCATACCCTGACGCCTCAAAACACAGACATTTAAATTAAATGAAAGCGATTATGAAATGTGCAACAGGAGTTTTGTATACCTTATTTCTCATAAGAAAACTGAGGTATAGAGTAGTTTGAGTAACTTAGGGTCACTCTTAGAGGCAGGAATCCAACCTCTGGTGCGTTGAGGCTTGCTTCATTCCCAAATAGGTTTTATCCTGGAAGCATATGTTTTTGAGGTGCAAATATACGTTGTTGGCTTCTTTTCCCTGGAACTCTATTGGCAGGGATGATTATGACCTTCTGAGCTATTTTGGGATTATTTTCCCTCGTTAGATGTTAATTTTTTCATCCCTGTCATAAAAAAAATAAATTAACAACAAGGGGAAAAAGTTCTTTGATTTGATTGCTAACACAGAAGAAAAGTTAAATGCTGGCATAATAATGACTAAAACACTGCTTAAATCTGCATCTGACTCATGGCAAACATCAGAGGACAAGTTGAAACAGCGGTGGATAAATAATTAAAACATTTGGAGACATTAGGCTCCTATTTTCCCTGAATAAAATCACATTTTTGAGACTGCAATGATAAGCCTCTAAGTGTCCTCAGCCAAGGGGTCTCTGAATTAGCCACTCCCTTCAAATCCTCCTTCCTTTAATTTAAAAGCAAATGCTAATGGGAGCAATTTAGCTCAATCCTTGTCTTTGTGTCAGTTTGGGGCTCACAGGGAGGAATTTTTTTTTTTCTGTGAGTCTACCAGATTGTCTCACAAGTAGAAAAACAGGGATATGACTAAGTCAGGCCAGCTGTAGGGAGCAGCCTCATGCCTGTCACATCCACCTGAAGGCCATCCCTAAGCTCACTACCAGCCACATGACATGGAGAGGGGGAGGAGAGCTTGGTCAAAAGTCAAATTTCAAGGGCCACCACATTCTGGAGCACCCTGACTTTAGTAAATAAGCCACAGATTTCAACCACATCTTGAATGTTCATTACCAGACTTACTACACAAACTAGACATAGGGAATAGGCATAGGAAATTTAATTCAGATGACCATTATATCTACAACTGTGGGCAAGAATCCCTTAGAAGAAATGGCATAGCCTTCATAGTCATCAAGAGTTTGAAATGCAGTACTTGGGTATAATCTCAAAAACAAAAGAATGATCTCAGTTCATTTCCAGGGCAAGCCATTTAACATCACAGTAATCCAAGTCTATGCCCCAACCACTAATGCCAAAGAAGCTGAAGTTGAATGGTTGTATGAAGACCTACAAGACCTTCTAGAACTAACACCAAATAAAGATGTCTTGTTCATCATAGGGGACTGGAATGTAAAAGTAGGAAGTCAAGAGCTACCTGGATTAACAGGCAAGTTTGGCCTTGTGAAGCAGGGCAAAGGCTAACAGAGTTTTATCAGAGGAAAAAACACCCGCTTTTGACAACACAAGAGATGACTCTACACATGGACACCACCAGATGGTCAATATCAAAATCAGACTGATTTATACCTGGAAGCCAAAGATGGAGAAATATACTACCTATACTATCAGCAAAAACAAGACCTGGAGCTCACTGTGGCTCTGATCATGAGCACCTTATTGCAAAATTCAGGCTTAAATTGAAGAAAGTAGGGAAAACCACTAGGCCATTCAGGTATGACCTAAATCAAATCCCTTATGATTATACAGTAGAGGTAGTGAATAGAGTCAAGGGATATGATCTGATGGACAGAGTACCTGAAGAACTATGAACAGAGGTTTGTAACAATGTACAGGAGGCAGTGACCAAAACCATTCCAAAGAAAAATGCAAAAAGGCAAAGTGGAGGCCTTACAAATAGCTGAGCAAAGAAGAGAAACAAACGGCAAAGAAGGGAGAGACAGACTCAACTGAAAGCAGAGTTCCAGAGAATAGTAAGGAGAGATAAGAAAACCTTACGTGAACAATGCTAAGAAATAGAGGAAAACAACAGAATGAGAAAGACTAGAGATCTCAAGACAATTAGAGATACCAAGGGACCATTTCATGCAAAGATGGGTACAATAAAGGATCTAAAAGAAGCAGAAGACATTAAGAAGAGGTGGCAAGAATACACATAAGCCTGTCAAAAAAGGTCTTAATGACTCAGATAACCACAATAGTGTGGTCACTCAACTAGAGCCAGATATCCTGGAGTGTGATGTCAAGTGGGCCTTAGGAAATATTACTATAAACAAAGGTAGTGGAGGTGATGGAATTCCAGCTGAGATATTTCAAATCCTAAAAGATGATGCTGTGAAAGTACTGCATGCAATATGCCAATAAATTTGGAAAACTCAGCAATGGCCATAGCACTGGAAAGGTCAGTTTTCATTTCAACCCCAAAGAAAGGTAATGCCAAAGAATGTTCAAACTACCATACAATTGTGCTCATTTTACATGCCAGCAAGATAATGCTCAAAATCCTTCAAGCTAGGCTTCAGCAGTATGTGAACAAAGAACTTTCACATGTACAAGCTGGATTTAGAAAAAGCAGAGGACCAGAGATTAAATTGCCAACATCCATTGGATCATAAAGAAAGCAACAGAATTCCAGAAAAACAGCTAATTTTACTTCACTGACTACATTAAAGCCTTTGACTGTGTGGATCACAGCAAACTGTGGAAAATTCCTAAAGAGATGGCAATACCTGCCTCCTGAGAAATCTGTATGCAGGTCAAGAAGCAACAGTTAGAACCGGACATGGCACAACGGACTGGTTCCAAATTGGGAAAGGAGTATATTGTCACCCTGTTTATTTAACTTATATGCAGAGTATGTTATGTAAGATGCCAGGCTGGATAAAGCACAAGCTGGAATCAAGACTGCTTAGAGAAGTATCAACTACCTCAGATATACATATGATACCACTCTAATAGCAGAAAGCAAAGAGGAACTAAAGAGCCTCTTAATGAGCTTGAAAGAGGAGAGTGAAAAAGCTGGTTTAAAACTCAGCATTCAAAAAACTAAGATCATGGCATCCAGTCCCATCACTTCATGGCATTATTAGGGGAAAAAGTAGAGTGACAGATTTTATTTTCTTGGGCTCCAAAATTAGTGCAGATGATAACTGTAGTTATGAAATTAAAAGACACTTGCTCCTTGGAAGGAAAGCTATGACAAACCTAGACAGCATATTAAAAAGCAGAGAATTTGCCAACAAAGGTCTATATAGTCAAAGGTATGGTTTTTTCCAGTAGTCATATACGATGTGAGAATTGAACCATAAAGAAGGCTAAGAACCAAAGATTTGATGCTTTCAAACTGTGGTGTTGGAGAATACTCTTGAGAATCCCTTGGACTGCAAGGAGAGCAAACCAGTCAATTCTAAAGGAATCAACCCTGAATATTCATTGGAAGGACTGATGCTGAAGCTGAAGCTCCAATACTTTGGCCATTGACGCAAAGAGCCAACTCATTGGAAAAGACCCTGATGCTGGAAAAGATTTACTGCAGAAGGAGAAGGGGGTGACAGAGAATGAGATGGTTGGATGATATCACAGATTCAATGGACATGAGTTTAAATAAACTCCAGGAGATAGTGAAGGACAGCGAAGGCTGGCATGCTGCAGTCCATGGGGTCACAGAGTTAGACATGACTTAACAACTGAACAACAGAGACACAGGGAAGTTAAATCACTTCCTGAAGTCACACACCCAGAAAGTGAGGGACTGAGCTACACCAGGTTCTCACAGTGAATTGAGAATAATGAAAGTTGGATTATTGGAAAATAATCAAGTTTGTCTTGCCAGATAAGAGAATTTTGAGGAATAAATAAGGTATCTTGTACACAGGCCCAGCACAGTTTCTGTGAGCAGGAAGGAAAACTTAACATTTACTAAAACCCAATCTGCCTCCTTTCTTTCTCCTTCCCTCCTCCCCCTCAAACTTCTTCCTCCTTGTGGCTATGCCTCCAGTGCCCTTCGCAGCCTTTCTTTGGATTTTCTCTCCCTTTCTGGAGGTTCTGACTCCTGCACCACACAGGGAGTGTCAGATGTAGAGACCTCCTCATACAGTTAGGCAAAGGGAAGATGATGCTTTGCATTTTGTTTAAACTGTTTCTTTTGGCTGTCAACCTTTGATGGCCTTCTTTGCTATGCAAAGAAATGTTCAATAAGACCTGATTGTAACCAATAGCACAGAATCATTAATTTCCGCCTTAGCATTTACATCCCTCTTGCCATGCCTGGCCTATACGCACGGATACAAAAACGCTTTATCTGGTCTGTCTGAACCCTGCAGTTAACCACTAGGACACTCTGGAGAAACAAGTCCAGAGATCCCTATGCAATTCATTGTCGGTTCCTAGGCAGAGGATCCCTCCATGGGTCCTCTATGTTTTTTTAATTCCTGTTTGAAATCCACTTCTCAAAAGTATTTAAATACATAGAAGTCCTAACAATGATCAGATTGGCTTCTTCCCTTCCAATAAACATTCTTTTTAATTGGCTTCGGACTCATTTACCATTATCTTTTGAATCAGCTCTTTAATGCAACAGTCAAAAGAGTGTACTGCTTTTGCTTGTGAACTGCCTGTTCTAGGAAACAATCCTTTGTTCTTTGTGAAAAGCTCACCTCCAGCTCAATATTCTGTCCATCTGAGTTTGGGGAATAGGAGACATTCACTGTTATTTACTGGTCTAATTTTACTGTTTTCTCAGACTTTTAAAATGATTTTTTTAAATCAGTCGATTATACATACCTTTTGTTAATTAATTATTAAAGAGATACAAATTTATTTTCCCTCTCTTATGGGCTTTCTTTTTTCTAATTTTACTCTTATATTTTAGAATTACTTGTATTTTCTTTATTTAATAAAGCAGTATCAAAAACAAGAAAGTACCAATATACAAACAAAAGTTTTTTAATCTAAGTCTTTGCCTGAAATGCCCACTTAATGTCTATATACAAAAACATATGCATTTTCCTTTTTCAGTTAATACAATTTTCATGTCAATTTTAGTGACAGCATAAAATTCTATTCTGTAATATCATAATTTATTTAACCCACCCCATTTAAAAATATTGTCTGATCCCTAAAACAGTATAATAACAAGCAGTTCTTAATGCTAAAATTTTTCCCTTAACTGTAATTATCATTTATGACAATCTCAGAGAAATGAGTCATCAGTTTGTTCATTTTTAGGGCTTCCTTACAAATTTTCTAAATTATTTTTTAAGAAAAGTTTATCAATTTCTACTCTCATATCCACCATGGAAGTGCCTGTCTATCTACATTCTAGGCAAAATGGGCATTATTTTTGTTTTTGCCAGGGTTATGCCACTTAAATTGCATTTTCTGAATTATTAAAGGGAATCAACAAATTTCCTGTGTTTAACTCTATTACTGCTTACTAAATGATTCATAACAAAGGTGACCTCTTCTGTCACCTCTCTCTCCTCAGTCCCAGAGAATTTTTAGATATGAATTAGTTCCCAAGGTGATACTCTCACCAAAGAATGTTTAAACTGCTAACTATACGAAGACCTTTGTTTTCTGCCAAGTATTTAACTTGCAAACATGATGACTATTGCTTCTTTTCTGATGTAGAAGCAGTTTTACATTTTGGCTTGCCTTTTGGGAAGACTTGGCATACCTAATCTGATTCCCTGTGATAAACTGAGCTTTCTGCCATTCTTTCCTTCCTAATAATGTTCAAAGCCCTCCTTCTGGCTAATACTGCAGAAAGGGTACCACCCACCCCAAGGCCCAGACCCTTCTGCACACTTAGACTTTCTCCTTAATGCAGACTAAACTAAATTTGTTTCCAACTCTGTTATTCCTTTTAGTCCTAGATTTGGTGTTCAGGTGAAACTTGTCTTCAGGATATTTGTAGTTAAGATCAGGATTTCTCAACCTTGGATATGCTGACACTGAGGACCAGATCAGTCTTTGATATGGGTGTGCTTTGGAGGACTTTCAGCAGCACTCCAGGTCTTTATCCACTACTCGAAGATGCTCCTAGTACCCTACCAGGTATGACAACCAAAAATGTCTCCAGATGCTGCCAAATGTCCCTAGAAGGCAAAACCACCCAGTTGACAACCATTAGTCTAGGGGAAGGCAATGGCACCCCACTCCAGTACTCTTGCCTGGAAAATCCCATGGATGGAGGAGCCTGGTAGGCTGCAGTCCATGGGGTCGCTAAGAGTCGGACACGACTGAGCGACTTCACTTTCACTTTTCACTTTCATGTATTGGAGAAGGAAATGGCAACCCACTCCAGTGTTCCTTCCTGAAGAATCCCAGGGATGGGGGAGCCTGGTGGGCTGCTGTCCATGGGGTTGCACAGAGTCGGACACGACTGACATGACTTAGCAGCAGCAGTCTAGGGGATACAGAACTTCTAACAAGTTAATATTGTCTTGGGTTGTACTAAGAAAGACCTGGTGTCCTGCTAAAGGGAGGAGGCACATGTCTTACCACATAAGCTCTTGTCAGAGAACACCTGTGGCGTTGACTCTAATTCTGAGTCGCACATTTTAAGATATGCAAATGAAACAGAGAGCTTCAAAAATAGAGTAATTCAGAAGATGAAAGATGGTCCATATAAGGTCTGGTCGGTGGTCTAAGCTTACTTTGGTTTACTGACGATTCAGAAAGAGCCATTTATTTTGTGTGCCTTTATAAAGAAGAGGCAGGTTAAGATGCTGAAAGGCACACTGCAACTTAAAGAATAAGGTGCCTTAAAAGTTGCTTAATTTCTCATTACTGCAAGTTTAAGCAGATATAGGATTAGAGTGTTGTTGGAAGGAATGAATCTCTGTCCTGGAAAAGATTTGAATCTTATATCTTGCAAGATTCTTGTATTTCCAAAATCCAAAACATTTCCTTGTATTGAAATCAGACGTGTAACCTCTTTTTCAGCAGCATAGAGATTTTTGCATACACATTAATATGCAAATAGAGGCTGGGTAGCCTCACTACCACCTGTATTTTCCCGCAGGCACTATTAACATCCAAGGCTCCCTGAACAGCAAGTCTCACCCATGTGGCTAAAGGCTGGCCACAGTTCCTGACCTTATATATACTATGGCATTGTAGGAAGCACTGAGCAGCAAATTTTCAACATAACTTAGAAAAGCAAGGTCCCAGAGGAAAGGTGAGTAGACTAACTGAAGTTTCCAGCACACATTGGGCAAGTAACTATCCCATTCCTACCTCATGCACCCCAAAATGAGCACATCAGGCAAGCTTGCTGCAGAGATTACATCTGAAGCCATAGGCTAACATAAACTATACAGTTCTCACTCTCAGTCTAAGTAGACTTTTCAAAAATCTGAAGACAATGCCAAAGAATGCTCAAACTACCGCACAATTGCACTCATCTCACATGCTAGTAAAGTAATGCTCAAAATTCTCCAAGCCAGGCTTCAACAATACGTGAACCGTGAACTTCCTGATGTTCAAGCTGGTTTTAGAAAAGGCAGAGGAACCAGAGATCAAATTGCCAACATCTGCTGGATCATTGAAAAAGCAAGAGAGTTCCAGAAAAACATCTATTTCTGCTTTATTGACTATGCCAAAGCTTTTGACTGTGTGGATCACAATAAACTGTGGAAAATTCTGAAAGAGATGGGAATACCAGACCACCTGACCTGCCTCTTGAGAAATCTGTATGCAGGTCAGGAAGCAACAGTTAGAACTGGACATGGAACAACAGACTGGTTTCAAACAGGAAAAGGAGTACATCAAGGCTGTATATTGTCACCTTGCTTATTTAACTTATATGCAGAGTACATCATGAGAAACGTTGGACTGGAGGAAACACAATCTGGAATCAAGATTGCCGGGAGAAATATCAATAACCTCAGATATGTAGATGACACCACCCTTATGGAAGAAAGTGAAGAGGAACTAAAAAGCCTCTTGATGAAAGTAAAAGAGGAGAGTGAAAAAGTTGGCTTAAAACTCAACATTCAGAAAACTAAGATTATGGCATCCGGTCCCATCACTTCATGGGGAATAGATGGGGAAACAGTGGAAACAGTGTCAGACATTATTTTGGGGGGCTCTAAAATCACTGCAGATGATGACTGCAGCCATGAAATTAAAAGACGCTTACTCCTTGGAAGGAAAGTTATGACCAACCTAGATAGCATATTCAAAAGCAGAGACATTACTTTGCCAACAAAGGTCCGTCTAGTCAAGGCTATGGTTTTTCCTGTGGTCATGTATAGATGTGAGAGTTGGACTGTGAAGAAGGCTGAGTGCCAAAGAATTGATGCTTTTCAACTGTGGTGTTGGAGAAGACTCTTGAGAATCCCTTGGACTGCAAGGAGATCCAACTAGTCCATTCTGAAGGAGATCAGCCCTGGGATTTCTTTGGAAGGAATGATGCTAAAGCTGAAACTCCAGTAATTTGGCCACCTCATGCAAAGAGTTGACTCATTGGAAAAGACTCTGATGCTGGGAGGGATTGGGGGCAGGAGGAGAAGGGGACGACAGAGGATGAGATGGCTGGATGGCATCACCAACTAGATGGACATGAGTCTGAGTGAACTCTGGGAGTTGGTGATGGACAGGGAGGCCTGGCGTGCTGCGATTCATGGGGTCGCAAAGAGTCGGACACGACTGAGCGACTGAACTGAACTGAAGAGAAGACAACATAAATGCTGACATTAATATTAAACCTAGTTTTTACTCTTATTAGTTTCACTCCTACTCAAGTATGCACCCATAGTATCTGGGTGTATGTTTTTATATTTTTTCTCTAGCTTTTTAAAAATAAATTTACATCATATTATTTCCAATGGAAGTATAAGTTTCTTGTAAATAATAACTTTTTTGTCTCTCCTGATATCTATGAAACTTTCCTTTACAGTATTTTTACTACTATTTGTGCCCATATTTATCTGTGGATAGAATTTATCACCTCCTTTGAACAATATCTCAAGCTACTAATGCTGGAGGGCACAGGATCAATCCATTCTCTAACAGATAGTATATGCTCACCACCCTCTAACTACTCTGTCTCCAAGAGTCTTCATATCTGAAAGTGTCCATCACAGCTGAGCTGCAAGTTTGTCCTCACAAAGTACTGTTGATCCACACCGACTTCCGTTCACTCTGAAATTTTCTTACCGCAACAGTGAGGTCATTCATTCCTTTTTAAAGGATCAAAAGTGGCATGAAGCTATCAGATGAAATAGTCAGCTGGGTGATTTTTTTTTCTATCATGAGGTAGGCACAGCCTGAAATAAGGAAAACTCCATTAACTCCTGGGTCCCATTTGTTCCGTGCCTTGGCTTCTTAGTAGACTGTGAGATTCCTAAGTTCAAAACTTTTTTGGTTTAATTGCACACAGTATCTAGTAGAGCATGAGGTACACACAGGCCCTTAGTGCCTTCCACCCTTCACATCCCAAGGATGGCAACTCTATGAAAGAGATTTTTTTTCTCTGTGCCCAATTACCTAGGACAACTGACTCTTCAGGTGCCACATCCTTAGATGGAGTCATTGGGAAGAATCTAGGTGAAGACATCGGGCATTTTGTGCTTTGTCCACCTCTAATACTTTGAACTATAACCTGTGTCTCTAAGTTCAGTCTCTCACTGTATCTAACTCCCCTGCTCTCCCCACCTCTCCTGACAGGCACAGTGGTTAAGATCACTCACTCTGGGGTCAGATGCTATCTGAACTCAAATCCCAGCTCAGGTACTTATTAGTACTTTTGTGGCTTAGGCAAGTTACTCAATATCTCAGTGCTTTAGAATCATCATTTTTTAAAACAATAACAATAATAATGCTTCCTCATGAGGTTGTCATGAGAATTAAATGATTTCATAGGTGTCATTCAGGATGGTGTTTGCCACAAAATAAGCTCTTAATAATGTTACCTCTACCTACCTCTGATGATGTACATGAGAGAATGAAAAGTGAGATGCAATGACTGGATGCTCTCTTATGCCAGTGTTCTTACAAAGAACTTCTGTCTACAGAAATACTTACCCTCCCATCCTAGGGTAATTATGGTGACTAGGATTTTTGTTGCTGCTGTGGCTAAGTCACTTCAGTCGTATCCGACTCTGTGCGACCCCATAGAGCCCACCAGGCTCCCCCGTCCCTGGGACTCTCCAGGCGAGAACACTGGAGTGGGTTGCCATTTCCTTCTCCAATGCAGGAAAGTGAAAAGTGAAAGTGAATTCACTCAGTCATGTCCGATTCTTCGCAACCCCATGGACAGCAGCCCACCAGGCTCCTCCATCCATGGGATTTTCCAGGCAAGAGTACTGGAGTGGGGTGCCATCGCCTTCTTCGAGGATTTTTGTTAAGTAGCAATAAAGGTCTGACTGCCTCAGTTTTCTCCCTTCACTACAAAGAATTATTGAGATTAGCTAGGTAGATAATCTGGACTTCGGCGGCGGCTGCTGCAGGAGAGTGGGCAGCAGTGCCCTGGTGCTCAGGAGGGGCAGGAGGTGGCCCAGACTTCAGGTGGCTGTAGGCCTCGCGGCTGCAGTGGCCCATCCATTGGCTACGAGCACGTCTGCACCTGTACGGCGGGCTTCTCTGATACCTCAATTGGTAAAGAATCCGCCTGCAATGCAGGAAACCCCAGAAACCCTGGTTCCATACCTGGGTCGGGAAGATCCCCTGGAGACAGGATAGGCTACCCACTCCAGTATTCTTGGGCTTCCCTTGTGGCTCCATTGGTAAAGAATCCGCCTGCAATGCGGGAGACCTGGGTTCCATCCTTGGGTTGGGAAGATCCCCTGGAGAAGGGAAAGGCTCCCCACTCCATTATTCTGACCTGGAGAAGTCCACGGACTGTATAGTTAATGGCGTCACAAAGAATTGGACAGGACTGAGCGACTTTCACTTTCACCTTTTCAGGTAAGGAGGGAGCAAAATACCTGCTAATCAAAGAATATATACAGTTAACCAAACCAACTTCCCTGCAAAATTCACGAAGAAGGGCTAAGACTTGATGCCTAGATATGCTTGATCTTGAAACCTGTGTATGGACCACTAAACAATGGCCTTTCTTGGAACTGCTGACCTTCTCAATCCATTCTTTTAAAGAGAAGGACAAGGTAATGACAAAGGAGCCTGCTTCCTGCCTCCCGTTTCTGTCTGACCTCTTTTATTTTGAGGGGAGGCAGTTTATAGGCTGCTTGTCTTTTTTTTCTTTAAGGTTGAGTTCTTCCCTTCAGTCTTTTCTGGTAGAGGGCAGAGTCCCTTCCCAAGTCAATGGGGGTCCTTAGACCCACCAGGAGGGGAAGGAGGAGAAGGAATGAGAACTGTGAAAAACTACCCTTAGAATCATCAAATACAATTCTAACTGAATGACCTGAACTAGCAGTTTTAAGGGGCAACTGATGAGGTTCAGTATGGAGGTTGAGAAATGCAATCATCACTGAAGGATTAAAATAAATAGTGCAATGAACCTTTGTCCTCCTCTCCCCATGGCTCGACACCCGCCCCCCTCTTGATAAATACACAAATCTACATGGGTGCACACCATTTCAGAGGGTAATTATCCAAACTGTCTAGAACAAACAAAACAAGCACAAATGTTATGTCCGTGTTTAATGAAGACTTTGGAGTGGCTCAGTGAAATGAAACCCATTCTACTCCGGTCGTGCCTTCCCATCCCTGACCCCTCACACACGCAGCCGATAAGGGGACTCATTTGAAATTCAGAGGCTCCGAGGCTGGGGTTTAATAACAAAACTGGCACCTGTCACTTTTTTCTGTATATCGGCTGCACTCTACTGATTTAACCATTAAAAACAACTCATCTGGGGGAAAATATAAAGCCACTGCCAAGGAATATTTACTCTTCAGGCCTCACATGGCCCCTCAATAAGTCGTGAGGTGTGTGTTACTAATTGTAAGGAAAAACACTTTCCAAGAAGTCATTCGTGTGGTTTAATTTCCATTACCCCATTCTATTTTTATTTGCCTGCCTTAATCGCATGCTAACTGGGCATGCTTCTTTGCATACACAGCTATTTTTCTGTGATGAAGCTAAAACAAAACTACCAAACAAAAATACATGTGTGCATGTGCATATGTGCACGCATGTGCGTGTGTGTGTGTGTGTTCTTATGTTTCTGAGCTGAGAGAGAATGCAAATACAGCCTAGCCAAAAATTATTTCTTGAAATGCTGATATTTAGTATAATGTGAAGGAGATATTGTTTAGCCTCATTGATGTAAACAGGCAAAATTAATGTAAAGCAAAAATCTATTTTGGAGTCTGACTTACCTAGATGTAGCTATATATTCCTGAAATAGACTAAATACAAAATAGTCCTGGAAAGGCAAGTTATTGCATTTTTTATGATCATAAGAAGTTTTTAAAACGTATCCAAGTGACAGAAACAAAGAATCGCCACCTGCACCATGAAACTCTCTGCTTAGAATATAACAGAACAAGAAGAGTGGTCCTAGTATTCTCACTTTTAAGAGTATCTGCTTTCAAGATACCTCACTTTCCTAATTTGAGATCCTTCTGCAACCAATCTCCTAGCAAAACAAACTTGAAAGAAATCAGGTTGGACTAGTCCTCACTATACTCAGTAGGGTCACTTTCTGAGAGATCTGTCATCTATACAAGCTCATATATTTTTAAAATTCTTGTCTAGCTTTCAGTCTCTGACTCCTTTAGATGTTAGAACTAATTTGCCAATGCTAGACATTCATGAGCTAACAGGTTTATAAAACATATATGAGCCAGGATCAGGAGTAAATACAGTAGAATTACTTTCATAGAAAAATCTGAATTGGATGATTGCATCCCCAGAATTTCTGAATGATTCAGTTAAGAAAGCAACTTTTAGTGGTCTCTTCTATAGCAAAATTGAATACATGTAAAGCTCAACTTATGAAATAAATAAGGAATAATTTCACTTATGCTTCTAATCCAGACTAAGAAGTACTGTTTTGGCTTTTTTCTCCTTTCTTGACGTCAACATCTAGGTTACAATGAAAGTGATCCATTCTTTGTGATATTATGCTTGACCTTTTATACAGTAAGTAAGATTTTATACAGCAATAAGATTACAAAAATAAAAATTAATTTAGAGCTTCCCATTTGGTGCCAGTGGTAAAGAACCTGCCTGTCATTGCAGAAGACAAAAGAGACACAGGTTTGATCCCTGGGTCTGGAAGATCCCCTGGAGAAGGAAATGGCAAGCCACTCCAGTATCCTTGCCTGGAGAATCCCATGGACAGAGGAGCTTGTCAGGGTACAGTTCATGGGGTCGCAAAGAGTAGGACGTCTGAAGCGACTTAGCACAAACACACAAACACAAGCCATGAATAATTCTTTTGTGATTTAAATACTTCACAACATTATTTACCCATCCTTTAGAAGCAGTGTTAGGAACTGTGTTGCAGTTATTACCTTACAGTGATAGGGAAGGGACCTGTTATGTCTTCTATACTTTATGACCAAGAAAGTGGCTTTTTTGAGTGAAGAGTTGCCTGCTTTCTAGATCAGTCTAAGCTCCTTGTTTGTGAAAAAAGAAGTTTCAGGTGAACCTTCCTACAGGTAGAGGACAGCCTTCCATTGGGGCAAGGATATATGCTCTTAAATTTTCATAACAGAACGTCAACTGTGGCCTGCTCACGCATCTAGATCTTTGTTTAATCAATGACCCAGAATATAGACACTTTACGCAGTTTTCATAAAATCCAGACTTTAATTGCCTTTGATCCTGTACTTGCTACAACCATGTTTGGAGACAACTAATCTTTAGGAAATACAGTGTAATTAACATGTTAACATTCTCTTCCTTTAGGATCTCTGAGATCCATACCTATGTTAGTTAAATCATAGAAAGAATGCTATTCAGCTGTATTATCTGAGATATTGACAAAAGAATTTCACTAACATAAGTAATAATGTTATACCTTCCTTTTTATAGAAAGCACAGAATAAAGGTCTCAGTAAGGAGTATGTTAGGAGATTATAACAAGATGTGAGAAATAAACTTAGGTGCCTCCCTCTTGATATGGCACCAAACACAGGGAGCTATGCATAACAATAGGGATTTATTCATGGAAATGGTTATTTGTATAGATGTTATGGATATGAGGACAGGAATAGAGATAAGAGCAGAATTAGAGAGCTAGAGAGATCTATCCATCTGTGACAGCAAGGGAAATAAGAAGGCATGCCATTTTGGGGCAAGAAATGTTCAAGTATTCTTGAAAGACTAAAAGATCAGATTGAGCTACTAGGGACAAAGCAGCCAAATTATCCACAAGAACATGTCTGCTGAAGTAGAGGAGGTGCTGAGGATGCTTCATTCTGAGGCAACAGAGAAAGGAAGTGGAAAAGAGCTCCAGAGCAATCATCAGAGTCACTGTTTGAGAAAATGTATTCACAACCTCTGGGCCTCCTAGCTTTGATTTTCTTACAGCATGTCCTAAGTAGGTCCCAATACAGCGTGTACTCCCAGGCAAAGCTGTGAGTCTGGCTACTCAGGGAAGAGAAGAACCATAAGGAGTTGGTGCCATCTAGAAGGAAGAGGGAAACGCTTTACCCAGAAGATAAGCTACAGGCACACTTGTCCTCTTCCCCAACAGTCATCCAAAGTAAAATCTTAAGTAAGAATGACATGCATGAATAGTCAAAGAAACACAAACACAAAGATGACAGCAGAGAGGAAAGAATCACTAGATATTCAAGTTCAACCAACACTTTGAAAGAGAAATACCAGACTAAATCAAGCAAAGAACTAATACTTGAGAAAAGAGACTTAACTGAAAAAACTTTTAAATAAGTCTTAGAGAATCTCATAGGAATTAAAAAAAAAAAAAAAACTATATCATCTATTTAAAAAGCACAACTACGTGTCCTGGAATAAGTGAATAAACCTCTGAATTTTAAATATACCAAAGTGTATAGAGTAAATGGCAGAAGGGACACAATAAAGTTAGGAAGGGTTGGGAGAATAATATATGAAGAGTGTCAGAGAATTCTCCCCAGAAAGTCACTGAACAACAAAGAGATCAAAAAAAATATTAAATAGAAATAAACACACGTTGAGACTGTGTCTAGACAGAGGCCGACACCTATTAAAATAGTTCTAAAGACACCAGAGAGAAGGAAAAGGGTGAACAAGATAAACTGATAAGCAATGGAAGAAACCTTCCCAGAGTTACAGATAAATAAGATGGCACATTGAAAGATTCTGTAGTGAGTAGACTCAGTTTCCAAAGGGGTAGCATATAGCTATCCTATCCGAAGCTCACTTTTGTGAAGTGTCACAAGCATTATTACAAAATCACAAAATGTTTTGAAAACAAATATTGCCCACAAAGCCAAAAGAATCAGATTGGCATCAGACATTCTGTTGATAATACTGGCTGATGGAAGACAATGAAACCATATCCTCAAAGTTCAGAGATAAAATTAATTTGGGAATTTCACACCCAGTCAAGCTAGCATTCATGTGCAAGAGCAAACATTTATTTTAATTGAAGTATAGTTAACTTACTATGTTAGTTTCACATATATAACATAATGATTGATATTTTTATAGATTATACCTCATATAAAGTTATTATCAGAGACGGCGATGGCACCCCACTCCAGTACTCTTGCCTAGAAAATCCCATGGACGGAGGAGCGTGGTAGGCTGCAGTCCATGGGGTCGCTAAGAGTCGGACACGACTGAGCGACTTCACTTTCACTTTTCACTTTCATGCATTGGAGAAGGAAATGGCAACCCACTCCAGTGTTCTTGCCTGGAGAATCCCAGGGACGGGGGAACCTGGTGGGCTGCCATCTATGAGGTTGCATAAAGTCGGACACGACTGAAGCGACTTAGCAGCAGCAGCAGCGGCAAAGTTAATATAAAATATTGGCTATATTCCCCATTCTGCACATTACATCCTTATTTCTTATTTATTTTGTACTAGTAGTTAGTACTCCTTAATCCCCTTCACCTAGCTTGCCCCCTCCCAACCCTCTCCACTAGTAAACACAAACAAGTGGTTACTAGTATTTGAGTCTGCTTCGTTTTTTAATATTCCTTTGTTTTATTTTTTAGATTCCAAATATAAGTGAAAACATACAGTATTCGTCTCTCTCTGCTGACATTTCACTAAGCATATCCTCCAGGACAAATTGTAAAATCAACTATAACTACAATAAACGGTAAGGGGTAGAAATGAGGAAGGATGTTTTAGATACAGGACATTTACAGTTAAATCTGAATACTTACAGATGCATAACATAAAGGAATAATTTAGAATTAAAATCTCAAGTGATCTCAATACAGGAGATGCTGAGGAGTGAAAATGAAAATATGCTAAGCTTTTTGTCATCTTCAGAGGAATAAAACATACTCATTATCCCCAAACAATGGCCACAAAGTTTAAATGCATAGGCTAAAATTTAGCCAGAATTTTAGAAATAGAAGGAAATGGGATAAATAAAAATAATTCAATCCGTTCATATAAGACAGCGTCAGGAAAGAACGAGGAAGGAAGAGAAGGGGAAAGAGTAAAGAGAGAAGGAAACACAGCTAGTAAACACACAGCGAGGATGACAAGGTCAAGTCCAAGCACCGCTGTAATCACTCTCATCTGAGCTTATTAAATTCTTCTATTAAAAGAGAAACTCAGGCTTGGTAGAAAATAATAATAATAATAATGGCCATACTCCGGTGGCTCAGTGGTAAAGAATCTACCTGCAATGCAAGAGATGCGGGTTCAATCCCTGGGTTGGGAAGACACCCTGAAGGAGGAAATGGCAACCCACTCCAGTATTCTCACCAGGAAAATCCCATGGACCATGAGGTCACAAAGAGTCAGGCACAGCTAAAGCGACTGAGCACACACACACACACACACACACAGCTTACAGAAAGTATACACAAAACAAGCTGATATAACAACTTAGAGTATAAAGGAGTAAAAAGTAACTCAAAGTTAGAACACACAGGAATAAGCTAAAATATCTGCACCACACACAAAGAAAAACATTTATTATCCCTAGAACCTGCTAGTCAGAAGGAAAAAGAGGAGAAACCAACCAATGGAAAGCAGGCCAAATACGTGAATCGTGTGCCTAAAAGCGCTCACAAGTGAAGATAAGCAGCCTCACCTGCGGTAAGGATTGTGCAAGATTTAACACTGGGTATGATTTACACCCGTCAAACTGGTAAAGTATAAAAGTTCACAAAAGACTAAAAGTGAACAACCTAAATGCTATTCAAGTTGGGAGCCATTAAATGAATTATAGAATATCTATTCTAAGAAATCATTGTAAAAAAGTGTTATACACCTCTACGTAGTGACATGGTAAAAATCTCTAAAAAATACCTGCTAAGCCAAAAAATCATGTATTAGAAGATAGTATGATTCAACTTTTGTTAAGAAAAATCTGTGTATATGGGTGTGTATGTGAATGTAGACGTATGTATACATAAATAAATAGAAGAAGAACTATAAGGAAATAAACTGATTACAACATTCCTTCTGAGGAACTATATATGGACTTCTAGAATCACACAGGGATAAATTATGTAAAACTGTGGTTGCAGACATGTACAGCTTTATCTCTTATTCATTTAGCAAACATTTGCTGAGCATCTCTTATATTCAGACTCTATGATGCGTAAGGATTGCAAAAATAAGTCAGTTTCTACCTCCCCATAGAAAGAAAAGGTAGACTCTCTGCATTCAAACAAGTCTATCAGGGTGGGGTTGACAGAAACTGACCCTAAATGAAAACAGTGGAATGACATGATGAGGTTTAGGTAAAGTGGGTGGTGGCCTTATCCCAATGCAAATTTTGAACCAAAACCAGCTTATCTCTTATAACAAAGACACTGACACATATATGTGTGCACACCCACAAAGATGCAGTGCTGAAACCTTCAATTCTGATATTTCTTTTTTCTTTTACTCATAAATCCTAAGTCAGAACACCTGGAGAACAAGGTAATGCCTTCCGACTTCTGATTATGACAAATAATCATACACACACAATAAAATTATATTATTTTCTTTACTGGAACATGTTCTTTTGGCTTTTCCATAATCTGGTTTCCCCACTTAAAAATCCACATATACTCTCACTGTTTGCGCTGTGCTGCTTGTCGTTTGGAGAAAGATAACCTGTAAGTTTAAGAGTCATCCAGCCTCTCATCCAGGGGTCTTGGGTATCCAGGGGTTACATCTGGAGAAGGAATAAAGCTGCATTGGTAAGGCTGCAGAGCAGTTAATTTATGGCAGAAGGGAGAGCTAAAGCCATGGAGAATACAAGTGAAAATCAGAAAATATGCAGTAGAATACATACCTTCGTTTAGCTCCTAAGGCTCTAATACTGTGTTGAAGTTACATGATCTTGTATTTATACACTATTTGGGTTTAAAGTTGGTATATTATAATGAATAATTTAATAAAGCTACAGCCTAAATGCAAAGGGAGGAGGAAAAACCAAAATGTAATTATAACCTTGTGAAATGCTTTCCACAACAGCAAGAAGTCTTAAGGGCAAGTGGATTTAATAGATTCAATGACTAGCATATCATAATAATTCAAATTTTATTTTCTTTCTTCTGCTTTTCCAAGCTCAAAAATAATGCTTGTTGTTTCATTAAATATCGTGAACACTGAATTCTGATGGTAGAATAATATTGTAAATTTGAGTTGAAGATTTATTTTTACTATTAGTCTTTACATATATCAACGTATAGTTCTTCTCCAAATTAAGACCTTCCATTATCTACAGCTGACTATGTAATAAGAGCCACTAAAAAGTAAAAATTATAAATTTAATAAAAGCATATCATAATTACCTGGCACAGTCCCACAACTGAGTGTTTTGGGTACTTAATTTTGTTAAGTAAGGAATTAAGCCCTGTTAGTTTCAACCTATTTGGAAAATCTTTTAAAAGTACAACCATCCATCCTCCTTCTTAATAAGTGGAATTAAATTTCTTGCCAATTATGAGCAATATTTGTTAAATGTGCCATGGTTGGAAAAACCACAGTTGGCAAGACCAGGGCTCATTAAAAAAAAAAATAGGAGGTTAGGATTAAAACATTAAGGTTAACATTGAATGCATATGTATGTATTTAAAAAGAAAACAAATTCCCCAAAGTAAATGTATACCAAAAACCCTTCCAGAATTGCCAGAGAGCTCCTTTCATAAATTGCTTTCTTATGTAATTCAAAAAAACATTCCTTTTTGGAGATTCTCTTTCCTAAAAACCACACCTCTTTTAAAATGTTTCCATCCAGCTCCTAATAACTTGCAATTTCAAATCATTTACGCTTTGCATTCTCCTTGTTTCAGCTTTTCAAGTATCAGCAACGTCTTTTGTGATCACTTGACCTTTTCCCAAACTGTCAAAATGCCCAGATGATGCCCAATTAGATGTACAAAAAAAGGAAATGTATTTCTGCATTTGACCGTCACTTCTATTTCGAGCCCACACAGATAGGAACTCAATTTCAGTCAACTGGGCATTCTACCCTCTTTTCGTCTTGGAGTCATGTAAAAGTTCAGAAGCATTCTAAGGTGCGTCTGATCCCTGGTATATCTTCACTAAACATGGGCTTACTCTCACACAGCCACATCTCCATTTTTTATGAAGCTATCCATCTATACAGGTCCCCCTACATCCTTCCTTGTTTCAGAGACTGTGGTCTCTTCGAGGGCCACTCTGGGATACTTGGAAAATCTTCAGCTTGGAAAGTGCAGGAAACCTTCTTCCTGGTGCTCCCACACACCTAAAAACATTCTTATGATCTGTCTACCACCCCAGCTTGGAGAATTTGGAGAAATTCTCATTCTCTAAACTCCAGGAACAGTAGTTAAGTTGGAGGTGAGTTATGTTTTAGATGCCTGTGGAAGAGACAAGTATTTAACAGGAAATTGAGAGGGCTCAAGAGAGTGATCTGAGCTGGGGGATATGTGATTGCCAGCCTGCTGTTAAATCTTATGGGTGGATGAGACTTCACAGGGAATGAAAAGAGAAGAGCAATAAATAGGAAAATGAAGAAGTGTAATACAACATTGCAAGCATATCAACAGATACATAGTGCTGAGGAGTACCCCAAGAAAGACTGCACTTGGGGGAGTTATGAACATTTAAACGACCTGTCAGCTGGAATCACCTGCCTTACTCACTAATGTTTTCATTCACCTCTTCAAACCAGTATGTAGTAAGTGCTACCATGGTTAAGGCATTTCACTGGAGTTGGGGTTACAATGATGAAGAAGGCAGATGGGGCCCCACTTTCACAGCTTATGGGCAAAGCAACCTCATGATATAAACTCTGTATTTCCTACCTGCTCTCAGACAAAGGGGTAATTATTTAAGTTTGTTTCTTTTCAATATGTGGATATTAAATGAGAATGAATGGAATAAACACTTGAGATACTTGTTCATTAGTGAAGTACGTGGGCTGTAATACAGAGATCTGGATTTATTTAGGTTGTCCAGAGACTTTTTTATGTCTACACTCTTCAGTTCAGTTCAGTTCAGTCCCTCAGTCGTGTCCGACTCTGCGACCCCATGAACCACAGCACACCAGGCTTCCCTGTCCATCACCAACTCCTGGATGTCCATGTTCAACCCATGTCCATTGTGTTGGTGATGCCATCCAACCATCGCATCCTCTGTCGTCCCCTTCTTCTCCTGCCCTCAATCTTTCCCAGCATCAGGGTCTTTTCAAATGAGTCAGCTCTTCGCATCAGGCGGCCAAAGTATTAGAGTTTCAGCTTCAACATCAGTCCTTCCAATGAACACCCAGGACTAATCTCCTTTAGGATAAACTGGTTGCATCTCCTTGCAGTCCAAGGGACTCTCAAGAGTCTTCTCCAACACCATAGTTCAAAAGCATCAATTCTTCTGCACTCAGCTTTCTTTATAGTCCAACTTTCACAGCCATACATGACTACTGGAAAAACCATAGCCTTGACTAGATGGACCTTTGTTGGCAAAGTAATGTCTCTGATTTTGAATATGCTATCTAGTTTGGTCATAACTTTCCTTCCAAGGAGCAAGTGTCTTTTAATTTCGTGGCTGCAATCATCATCCACAGTGATTTTGGAGCCCAGAAAAATAAAGTCAGCTGCTGTTTCCACTGTTTCCCCATCTATTTGCCATGAAGTGATGGGACTGGATGCCATGATCTTAGTTTTCTGAATGTTGAGCTTTAAGCCAACTTTTTCACTCTCTTCTTTCGCTTTCATCAAGAGGGTCTTTAGTTCTTCTTCACTTTCTGCCATAAGGGTGGTGTCATCTTCACCCTTATTGATATTTCTCCTGGCAGTCTTGATTCTAATTTGTGCTTTCTCCAGCCCAGCGTTTCTCATGATGTACTCTGCATAGAAGTTAAATAAGCAGGGTGACAATGTACAGCTTTGACGTACTCCTTTTCCTATTTGGAACCAGTCTGTTTTTCCATGTCCAGTTCTAACTGTTGCTTCCTGACCTGTATACAGGTTTCTCAAGAGGCCAGTCTGGTGGTCTGGTATTTCCGTCTCTTTCAGAATTTTCCACAGTTTTTTGTGATCCACACAGTCAAAGGCTTTGGCATAGTCAATATAGATGTTTTTCTGGAACTCTCTTACTTTTTTGATGATCCAGCAGATGTTGGCAATTTGATCTCTGGTTCCTCTGTCTTTTCTAAAACCAGCTTGAACATCTGAAAGTTCACGGTTCACATATTGCTGAAGCCTGGCTTGGAGAATTTTGAGCATTACTTTACTAGAGTGTGAGATGAGTGCAATTGTCTACACTCTTAGCTATCCTCTAGATGTAAAGACTGTGTTTGGACACTCACAAAGAGTCACTACTCCCTAAGTCCAGTCTAATTCCTCTACAATCAATGACTTCATCCATTTCTGTCTCATAGAATCCAAGCAATTGCAAAAATTTGGCAAAGATACTGATTTCATGAAATTGATCAGAGGCATGAAAGAAAAGGGGCTTCCCAGGTGATGCTAGTGGTAAAGAATCTGCCTGCCAATGCAGAAAATGCAAGAGACAGGGGTTTGATCCCTGGGTCAAGAAGATCCCCTAGAGAAGGAAATGGCACACCACTCCAGTATTCTTGCCTGGAAAATTCCATGGACAGAGGAGCCTGGTGGGCTACAGTCCAAAGGGCCGCAAAGAGTCATACGCGATTGAGCGTGCGCGCGCGCGCACACACACACACACACACATACACATACACATACAAAGGAATGATATAAAATGCAAGGACTTCCCTGGTGATTCAGTGGTTGAGACTCTGTGCTTCTGTTGCAGGGGCCATTGGTTTGATCCCTGCTGGGAAACTAAGATCCTGCATAGCATGCTGCCCTTTGAAAAACTATAAAATGGAGATGTATGTTTAAAGTTCTAGTTATACTTTTATCAGCAATTTGAAGGTATTATCCCACTGGCTCAAATGGTAAAGTCTGCCTGCAGTGTGGGAGACCTGGGTTCGATCCCTGGGTCAGGAAGATCCCCTGGAGAAGGAAATGGCATCCCACTCCAGTATTCTGGCCTGGAAAATCCCATGGATGGAGGAGCCTGGCCGGCTACAGTCCATGGGGTTACAAAGAGTTGGGCACAACTGAGCAACTTCACATTCCACTGTTCTGGCTTCCATTTGTTATTATTAACAAACCAACTGTCAAATCAGTTTTCAATTAACCAATGAAGGATAATCTACTTTGAAGTTGCTTTCTTTGGGTTTTTTGTTTGTTCTTCAGCTTAATTGTGCATTTCACTTTATGATTCATTGAATTTGAATCTGAGGATTGTCCATCATCAATTCTTGAAAAATCGCACAATTTTCTCTTAAAATATTGCCTCTCTGTCATTCTCTTATATCTCATGGATGTTAGTTTGACTTTTCACCTTATTCTCCACTCATAAATTTTGTATCATTTTATCTTTCTGTTCTAAATTCATGTGATTTCTTCATTTCTACCTCTGTATAACTAACTTGTTTTGTAGCATGATCTAATCCAGAGATCAGCAAATTATGACCCAAATCCAGACCACAACCTATATTTGTATAGCTCAAGAGATAAGAAAGGTCTCACATTTTTGAAAGATTATTAAAAACAGAAGAAAAATGTGAGACAAAGGGCAATAACAGCAAAGAGAGTACAAGTCAAAAGGACAAGAAATTTTGGTCCTTTACAGAAAATGTTTGCTGACCCATCATTTAATCTGCTATTGAAAATTTCCACAGAATATTTGATTTCTCTTACATTTTTTATTTGGTTATTTTTCAAATTGTCATTTTCTTTAACTCTTGCTTCTGATACATATTGTTGATTTATTTTTATATGTCTAATAATTTTTAATATTATATATCCTAAAATTTCAATATCTGAAGACTTTTGAGTCTGAGGTTTGATTCACTGCTTGTCATTTCTGTTGACTCTCACTCATGTATTTTTTTTTCTTTTTTCCTTATCATTTTGTTATTCTGTCATTGTGAGTTCTTAACCATTGATACACTATCTCAGACAAATCTTTTCTGTGCTGATTTTGAAGTTATCATTTCTCAACCTTTATATATATATATACATAGTACTTGTAATACTGGGGTATGACTCTGCTAAATATATGAGCTTGGCTTCTTGTCATAGTCCACATTAGGAGCTCTCCAGGGGAGTCTAGAAGACTGGAGGAAGGAGACAAAACCTGCCAGGCACTCTTTTGAGTGTTGTCCCAGAATGGGCACTTAGTTTGATAGCAGAGCGATTCTTCTAGCTTCTTTTGGCATTCCCAGAAATCATCCACCCCCCTGCTTCAGAAGTATTGCTCCATCAGGACAGTGCCCCCCACTCAGAAGTCTGAGTCCTAGCTCTACTGGGCCCCTTCAGAGCTCCTGAGTAAGTGGAATACCCTTTTCAGAAGTCTGAATCCCAATCTGTGTTGCCTCTGAATTCACTAAGTTTATTGCTTCTAGTAATTCCAATATCTTCACTCTGTGCCCCCAGGGCTAGGAATGGTAGCTGATTTCTATAGTTCTTATATCTTTGTTACCTCAGTGTTTCTACTTTGCTTTTTTCAGTCCTCCAACCCTTGTTTAGCAATTTCCTATATTAAATTCTCTCTGTTGACATATCTGTTTCTGTTCTCCCGACCACAACATCTCTGTGAATGTGTTCAGTTAATACTTGCCTACAGTAATTCCCAAATGACTAAAAGATCATAGAAGGGATAAGCTGGGCTGGGCAGTATAGCTGCACTAGATGATTTCCTCTACTGTTTGTTCTGATTAGTCAGTGAGTATCAAAGATACAATGGCTGTTAAATAGTTTGAATTTCAACCAGGCCTGTGCCTGTACACATGAGATAATCCCTTTGACATTTAGTGTTGCTGATACCCGAAACTTAATTTGTATATGTTTCATTTTCTTATAAATGGTTCTGCCAGACAAAAGCCTGCTATAGTAATGTTAAAGAGCAACCAAGAAAATTTGTGGCTCGACTTTCTTTAATTTGCTACTGTATAATGCAGACCAAAGGAAGGTACCCAACTGGTCATTGTGCTATTTGCTTAATTTCAGTTTTTTCTCTTTAACCTTTCTTTCTTTCTTTTTGGCTATGCGGCAGGGCTTTCAGGATCTTAGTTCCCAGACCAGGGATTGAATCCAAGCCCAAGGCAGTGAAAGCAGAATCCTAACCACTGGACCATCAAGGAATTCCCCCCACGCCAGTTGTATTGTTTTATTTGAACATGAACATCTTTTTCTGCACCAAATATTGAGCCTGTTTCTAACTTATCAAATAAGCTCAACTCTATCCATGTCCCAGATAATTATGTTCCTTGTGGGGCTGATATGGACTTCCCTGGTGGTGTTGATGGAGCTGAAGGGAATGGTGGGAAAGCATGGTATCAGGAGTGTGGAAATGTGATTAAAATATATCTTTATGGTCATAGAGATCATGTTAAATTGAATGTATCTGGGTTTTTATGGGACTTCCCTGGTGGCTCAGACAGTAAAGCATCTGTCTACAATGTGAGAGACCTGGGTTCGATCCCTGGGTTGGGAAGATTCCCTGGAGAAGGAAACGGCAACCCACTCCAGTACTCTTTGTCTTGAAAATCCCATCAACGGAGGAGCTTGGTGCAGGCTACTATCCATGGGGTCGCAAAGAGTCGGGCACGACTGAGTGACTTCGAAGTTACTTTGTGGGTTCATATAGGCCCAGGGCTAACCTAAACTCATTTGCTCAACAAGAGCCCAGTTGGAAATGTTCAGTATTGACCAAATTTATGAAACTTTACATTAGTCAATAGAAAATCTTCCAAAGAAAAAATGTATACAGCTTCTATAGACTTGATATCTACATGAACTGTGATTGCTTTTGTCCTAGATCACTTCCCAACACAATGTTTCTCTCACTGACATCTGCAAGACACCTAGAGCACGGCCACCTAAAGCAACTGTAAAAAACGCTGCTGACTCAGATTCTTGGGAATGGGTTCCAGAAATGTGAAATAATATTTGGGAGCCATTTTATTGCTAGGAGTTGATAATATCGTTGTAGTTGGATTCATAATAATGGACAACATGTATGAGCATGTGTCATGTACCAGTTTTAAGTATTTCACATGTGCTTTAGATTATTTAAATTTCAGGAAAATTCTGTTATTATCTATTATTATCTATCTATCTATCTATTATTATTATCTATCTATCTATTATCTTATTCATTGTAGGAATAAGAAATAGAGGCATAGCACGTTACATAATTTGAATAAAACTGCACAGTTTCATAATTGGTAGATGTAGGACTTACACTGATATAGTCTGACTATATCGCTCCACTTAACTACACTATGTTGTCTGTGTGGTAACCATCCAGGCTCACACAAGGCAATTATTCCCCTTTCTGAAATCTCAGAGTTCCAAAGAATCATCAAAATCTGAGCACCAAATTTTATACACGAGAAACACAAAATCCTTAGGCCCAAAACTTCTTACTCATACCTAAAAACAAAGAAACCTACCTACACTTTCACAAAGAATTAATAGAGGCCTTTATTCATGTTTCTTCAGTGAAATATTTTTATATCAATCAACTAATCAATAACAGCTGAATTAAATTTACCTGGAAATACATCCAAGCTTATTTATCATTTTCTTTCAAGGAAAACACATCTGGTATTTCTCTATGCCAAGAAAGTTTGGGAAATATTTGAACTGCTCTGAATACTCAAAACAATTCCATATCTCAGTGTATCTCACAGGTGTTTAATTTGTAAGATGCAGAGAGAATACCATAGTACTGTGATAACACAGGGGTGTTTTACAATAAAAAGCAACACGTATAAACAGAATGTTAGAGGATTGAGAGGGAAATTTTCTTCAAAAAATAGGAGAAAATTATATGTGATTCTTTTTAATACACTTGAATGTGTTTTATGGGGAGGAGACAAATATTGTAGAAAATCACCTGTCAAACAGCTAATATCTTTTAATAGCAAATTATTAAAAGGTGCTTTATTGAATTTACAAATTGAAATTAAGTGTTTTGTTTTATTGTACTAATTATATGGTTTCTATGAGTATGGAGGTTAGCAAAATATATTAGAGTGATAATCTTTTTTTGAAAGTACTGATTCAAGGAGATAAACTTTGTTGAGAAGATACTGATCTATCTTTTGGTGATCAGTGAAGGAGGGAGGTTATTTAAAGAGTCTTTTGATACAGTAGTATTTCATAATGAGAAATAAATAAACAAACAGTAAGGGAGAATAGAGATTAGAAGTGCCAACAGGGGCAGGGGAACACGATGGCTCAGAGCATATGCCGTGAAGCCATCTAGAAATGGATTTGAATCCTGCATCCATGACTGACTATGTGAACCCTGACTGGTTTTATGAGTACCTTAAAGACATTACTTTGCCAACAAAGGTCCGTCTAGTCAAGGCTATGGTTTTTCCTGTGGTCATGTATGGATGTGAGAGTTGGACTGTGAAGAAGGCTGAGCACCGAAGAATTGATGCTTTTGAACTGTGGTGTTGGAGAAGACTCTTGAGAGTCCCTTGGACTGCAAGGAGATCCAACCAGTCCATTCTGAAGGAGATCAGTCCTGGGATTTCTTTGGAAGGAATGATGCTAAAGCTGAAACTCCAGTACTTTGGCCACATCATGCGAAGAGTTGACTCATTGGAAAAGACTCTGATGCTGGGAGGGATTGGGGGCAGGAGGAGAAGGGGACGACAGAGGATGAGATGGCTGGATGGCATCACTGACTCGATAGACGTGAGTCTCAGTGAACTCCGGGAGTTGGTGATGGACAGGGAGGCCTGGCGTGTTGCGATTCATGGGGTTGCAAAGAGTCGGACACGACTGAGCAACTGATCTGATCTGATCTGATCTACAGCAGAGACTTCTTTTTTTTTTATTTTTATTAATGCGTGCCCATTGCAGGTACTCAATACAGAACTCAGTCACTGAGTAGTGCAACTTTCACTCTATGGTACAAATTCTATTTCTGGAACATTTTCTGCAGAGAATGTCTCTTCTTCTTTCTTGACTAAAGTTTTCTCTGACCATATTTCAATCCTTCCTTCCTTATTTTCAGTTTATTCCTTTTCATCTCTACCCTTGAAAAACTCTATGCTTGTACCTTTGCTATAATATCTATAAAAATGTAGGGTTTTCCCTACTTATACATTTGTTTTTCCTCAGTAAAACATAAGGTCCTCAAAGCTCCATGGTCATCTTTGCATCAGTAGCTCTTAGCTGAGGGTCAGGTATATGGTGGGTAGTTAGCTTTTGCTAAGTAAATGAACAAATGACAGAAATAAGTGAATAAATAATGACTTAATTAGGATTTTGTTTGTTAAATTACTTCAAGGTTCAAATTGGAATGTAGAATTTGTTGTAAATCACAGAAGAGTATTTGCAGATATAAAATAATTAGTATTTTAATATTCTGCTGGTGGTAGTACAAATTATTTTAGCTACTTTGGAGGTCAAATTGTTAGGAGTCTTACAATTATGCATTTCATATAAACCAAAGATTCAATTTCTTGATATGTAAACTCGAGAATCCTTGGCACACATACACCAAGAGACAGATGCAGCATTTTCAATCATCATTGTTTAAAAAATCAAATTAGCATAAATGAATGAAGATAGTAATAAAAGTGAAATATTTACAGAATAAAATACTAAACCATAGTATAAAAGAATGAACTAGATCAATATTATATCAACATTAATACCAAAAACATGGTTGAGCAACAAAAGCAAGCTAATAATTATATGTGCAGCATGAAATCATTCATAATTTTAAATACACACTATATGTATTTTTTGTTATATAGTCCCACTGGATTCAGATATGGGTAGGTAAAACAGACTAAAAAGAGTAAAAAATGTTCATGTAGCACATGGCATTATCTCTAGGAATGGCAATAGAGAATCACAATGTAGGAGAAGAAAGATCAAAAAAGACTTTAGTTTTCTATCTTACAATTTAAGAGCAGAATCCTTATTTTCTTACTTTCCAAAAATAAAAGAACAAAAGAGAGAAGTGAGAGAAAACAGGAGAGAAGGGGAGAGAATGGTCTAGGCAGTTCAGTTGGCAGAAGTGTTCGGGGAAGGAAAAGTGTTTTGGGGTTATTCCATATATCTCTTTACTGACAAAGGTATCTCTTTGATACCAGGAGTTACAAGGATCTGACACTAATAATGAGCTGAGTAGGACAAACCTCATCTTCACTGCATCTCAATTTTCTCAATTTCTCAGGAGGAGGTAGATGGAACCTGTACTCCAACTTCACCATCACCCAGTTCAGGCCATGTCTTCCTACTCATTATTGCCCTTCGTCTCTGAATGGCCAAATTAACCTCAAGGTCCAATTTAAAGCCCATTGGGAGGAAAGTACCTGTTTACCTTTGATGGAATGTAATATGTTATCCTTGCTGGGTATATTTTAACTTCACTATTGAGTAGAGACAAACTTTAATGGCTTTGATGACAGGTGAGGAGAACCCTAGAACTTTTCAGAGCCTTCTGAAATTTCAACAATCAGTATCTTTCTACTTAGTTACTTGGAAACTGGTTCCTGTCACTCTCACTGAAAGGGAAACTTCAAATGCCAGTAAGTCAAGTCATTGTCTTCATATCTTAGAAAGAACTGGGATTAAAATCTGAATCCATGACTTCTGAACTCTCAATCTTGCTTCAGTAAGATACTCCTGACAACTTTCTCTCTGACCTCTTCCATTTGCCTAGCGTATCTCTAAAAAAATAAATAAATAAATTCTCTGTTCGCTTTAACCCTCTTGTTATCACTAATTGATTCTGGATGCTTTACTGTCCTTATCTGCACGGCCCTGCCTGCTTTAACTGATGTGGGTTGTAGCACTTCCTGGACAGCGTTGCAGTAGCCCATACCAAGCTGACATGAAACCTCAGCGAGGGTTTATTAGTTTGTTTCTCCACTGTTCTTTTTCTGAGGAATTGCAGCCCCGGAAGTTGTAATAAACGACTGTCCTCAAGACTGCTCGGGCCCCCTACCACCTTGTGGGAGTTTTCATATTTTCTCATGTGCTTACTCCATTTCTTAATATGCTTCCTCGGAGTTTAATTCTCCCGTACCACTGTATTCAGTTTTCTCATTTTTACTCTACTATGTACACATCATCACCGGGGCAATAGTATTCAACTTAATCTCATGTTTTCCTTCTTTCAATAAAATCGTACCTGTCCATAAGCAGGAGAGCTAATACAATTTCTCCTTCAATGACATTAGCTATGGTTGGTAACAGAAAGTTGCAGTTCTCCAATTCAGTAACTCCTTTGATCCTTCATGGGTCTTTAACCCAGCAGATGTCTGGGGAATCCAAGTCCCTTCGGAGTTCAACATTATGAGAGTTCAACTGACCTCACCAGCTGCTTTTCTCTCACCTACCGTTTCAATGGCCTACAGCAGATGCCCCATAACACTGTCTTTGTTTTATGGGTTTTCTTTCTTTCTCTCTCTCTCTCTCAACCTCCTAAACTCAGAGTACTCTACACCTGTCCAACCTCTAATATGCCTAGGTTACTTTGCAGAGCATGTGGAAATTTCAGAGAAATTATGTCAATCATAGGGTTTCTAACATTGAACTTTTTTTTTTCTTGGAGGGGAGGATGTGGTGATGATGGTCGGAAGAGAAAGGCAAACCTTACCTTGTTTTCACTATTGATATGAGGCTCTTTATTCCGTATTCACTGATGTCCAGTTAAGACTTTGTTCTGTGAGCCCAGAGCTGATCTACTTCACATCCTAAAGTCCCCCACCCCAAGCAGAAGAGGAAAAGCTCTGCTCTGCAAAGAACTGCTGAGGTTCCCACAATGCTGAATTGTTAGAAGGCATTCTCATTCCCTAATTTTCTTCAGGCAACTGAACTGCACATAAGAGAATGTTCTATTTTTGACCTGTTTCTCAGGAATTACTCTATTTTTACCAACTATGAAAATAAAAATATACTTGAGTTGCTAAATTCAAGAGATTTCAGTCCAGTGTGCTTCAGTAAGAGACAACAGGAAAACCATGCATGTTAGTCCTAATGAAACTCCTCTGTAGTCAGCATCCAAGCAAAATGCTGTGATGGAGTGAATAAGGGCTCAGATGCTGGGATCAGAAAGATTCCAGTTTGAATCTGGTCCCTGCTTGTAATTATGTGTGGTTTGTACGTCACATAACTGGTGTAAGCCTCAGTTTACTCCTCAGTAAATTAGTCATCATAATAGCAGTTTACTTCATAGGATTATTTTAGGGATGAAAGGAAATAATCTATTTAGAATGCTCAGCACAGTTCCTAGAACACAGTAAGCCCTTATTCCATATTATCTGTCATATTCTGCAAATGTAAGCTTATTTTAATATTAAAAATATTCATTTATGTCATCAATTACAAGAAGTTTTTGATTATCATCTTGAGATTGTCACTTTTTCCATTTATGAGAAAGATCAAGAGTTGACAGAATTTTGAAAAATGAAACAAAAAATATGTGACATCACTTAGAATTTAATTCTACCTTAAGACAGTCTGTCATAGACTGAATTTTTACAGATTGCAATAATTCCCTGCTTAGTCATAAAGTGGAGAATTTTAGAACTGAAAGGTATCAACATCAAGTTTATTACAGTACTTTGAAGTTTCATAAAAACTTTACAGTGTGTTTTATGAATGATTCCTCCTATATCCCCATGAGGGAGTCTAGCATTACTCTCTGTATTTCAAAGGAGAGCAAACGAAGGGTGGGAATATTTGAAATGTCACAAAGCCAAGTTAGTACTATCTCTGATGAGAGGTGTACTGTGTTTTCTGAATGCCCTCATTCCCAACCAGGAGGAGACTTGTACTTCACATTCTTGGAGAGACTCTGCTATATGTGGCACTTTCCCAGAAATGTATACACACCATCATTTTAAGAGAACAGTCACCGAGTTTCTATGAAATTTCCTTTCAGTGACCTGAGCTAAATGCTCCATACTGAAGCCCCATGGCCCAGCTGGGTCACTGAGGATCTCACAGGTTCAGAGACCCCCAATCCCTAAATAAATGTGGGAGATCGGAGAAACCTCAGGCTCTCATCAGCTACAAACTTAGTGCAAATGCATTGTTAACAATAAACTCAAAGACTTCTTCTTGGGACCCAGGATGATGGAAACTTCAGGGGCATGTAGATTCATAGGATAGGAACCTGGAAACAAAAATATTTCTTTAAGAAGCTATATTCTGTAAAGAAGCTTCTTTTCCCATAAACCTGTGTTACAAACTAGTCCAGAAAGTATTTGGACGTCTGTCTAGTCACTTTCACAGTTATAAAATGTCTGCAGATTTTTTGGAATCAGGACAAAGACACTGCGTCCACACAGCAGTGAAGGTTGTTACTCTAAGACCTTCCCCTCATAGTACAACAATAATTCATTTTTTCCTGTGCTACTTTTATCCCTTCACCACTTTAGTTTATTCATCTGTAATTGAAGATGATAACCATTAGGAAATTACTCAAAGAAGAAATGTGGGATTGTTAATAGATAAGTAACACATCAGCCAAATCCATGGTTGTCCATTCTCCTGGCAATAGAGAACAGAGACAATATAAACAGCAGTAGACTAGAAATAGAATAGAGTTAATATGAAAGACAGGAATCTGTAGATATTTTCAAGGACATTCATTTTCCCATCTCAGGCCATCAAATGTTTTCTGAGCTGCCAACCATTAACAAAGCAAAGGAGGAGGGCTCATACTTCACACTCTTCTTTGTCCACCCATCCATTAGACTTGTGATGTATCAAATTAGATGGCAGACAGTCAAAAGAAGGGAAAATGCTTAAGCTATCCACATTAGATGTAATCAGCCCCTGATCTGTTCTCTCTGCAAAAATCAAGATGGATAGATAGATGCCAAATATCCACTGTCTCTGCGAGTTCCTTGATTGGGGTCAGTTAAGATTTAAAAGCAGAAGTGATCAAGTTTCCCAATTTCAATTCCCCGTCATCCAAAGGTATAGGGCAGGATTTCTCCTCCTTGACACTCCAGGAACTTGGGGCCAAATCATTTTTGTCATAGAAGTTGCCTGTAGTTGTCTGTTCATGGTATTCTTGGCCTCGACCCACTAGACGCCAGTAGCAAGCCCCTGAGTCGCGATAACCAAAATATCTTTAGCCATGTCCAGTGCCCTAGGGGGACACTCCCAGCTGAGAACCACTGGTGTAGTGGTTAGTTTTTTTCCTCATACCAACTGTAAGTTACTTTTTCCATAATCTTTCTACTGTGAGAAAAAAATCTCAGCAAAGTTGTCACAGGTTGGCTTGAGTGCTCCTCTCCTCATTTTGCTTTCTGTGTTTGTCTCCCTCTCTGTCTCCCTACACACACACACACACAGACACACACACACAAACAGACACACACACACACACAGACACACACACACACACACTTCGAGTTTTTATCTTCTAAGCCTGCATGTTAAGGATGAGAAGGGGCCCATGGGTTTGTCCTGCCACATTACCTCTTAAGCCTTTTGAAACTTATAATTCAGCAGATAAAGAGTCATACAGTAACCTGGTTTGCCAATCTCCTATTCAAAGCTGATAGGAGTTCTGTGCCATAATATTAGCCAAAATAAAATTTTTAAAGCAAAAAAAAAAAACCCAACCAAATGACTCCCTCGTAGACTTAGCACTTTACAGTCCAACACGGAACATTCTTTTCTTTATGAAACATTCTTTTGTGCTGTAAAGAGAGTGTATAGAAGGATGTTTAATGTGTCGTCGAGAGGGAAATTATTAGCGTATTATATACGAGGCAGTCATACAGCAAGAGAGTGAAGCTTGTGTTTGCCCTTAAAGGAGATGCAGTCATATAATAGAGCGCCTTAGAGCTAGGGTTTACTGTACTTTGGGAATTAATCACATAAACTATAAATTGGGTTCAACAGGCTGGCGGGGTAAATAGGCGCAGCTAATGAGGACACTATGAGATCTTATAAGAGAGCTGACTGCCGCAGGACAAATAGTCCATGGCGCACCTGATGGAAAGCTAGAAGACATCAAAGCATAAAGGATTAGTGCTCTCACAGTGTTGAGAAATGGCCGGGGGGAGATTCACCAACTTATTACCCACATCCAAGCTAATCCTGTTATCTGCAAAATATAACTGTGTTCAGGAACTGCCACCACCTCAACTTGCAGAAGCATAATTTTGCGTTTCCCTGAACAAAAGTGCAGGAAATTTTCCTCTGACAAAGAAAAACAGAAGATGATGATGATTTTGAAAGGTTTTCTCCTTCCTCCATATTTGGCTGCATGTATGAAAACATATAGAATAGAAAAGCTTCTGTGCATCTAAGTGGTGTGGCAGGGGATGGAAAGAGAAGAGAGCTGCAGAGAAGAAGCTACTGTGATTTTTCCAAAACTCCTGCTTATCGGGGAAATGAGTAGCAGTGGAAGAAAGGACATACCTCTTTTGCAATTAAATCTGTACTCATTTCAAACAGGCTGGATTTACCTTTGCAAAGCAGGCAGGCGAGTACTTGATTTGAAGGTAAAAAGGGGAGTGAGGAAGGGCCCAGCCCATTTGCTGCCCTTCCTGCCCCTGCAGCTCACCCAGGGTATTGATTGCTGGGGTGACACCCACCTGATCCCAACAGATGATCTCTGCAGGGGAAAGGGGCAAAACCCCCAGCTCCCAGCCAATCTGCCTTGGGGAAAGTGGCTTCCTGAGCTAGAGCTGACATTCGGTTCAGGCTTGTTTATGCAACTTAAGGGTCACACTGTTTGGAAGCGAAATGCAATTTCTCCCCAGCCTCTTACTGATTACGGAGGCAGGGAGCGAGGCTGAAGCTGGTTCAGCCACTAGCCGGCCTCCATCTCCCAGGGGCGCCCTTTCCCTCTGCTGCTCCCTTTGTCTAGCTGAGCTGATGATAGCAGGGCTTGTGGGTGAGTAGAGAGGAGAGACTCTGCTTTGCCTATTGGCAGGGCCATGCCTAACACAGAGCCTGGCTCATGGGAGGAGCTTAAATGGTTATCAAGTGAGCCTGTAGGTGCTTACCGAAGTCTGTTTGACAAATCTGACCCTATGGAAACCTAGGAAAGTGTACCGTTTTCCAGGATAAAGTTATATCAGAGCAAATTTTGCAACAGAACTCTTCTCTTGCAGAAAATCTGAGGATCATAGTCATATGATTTGCCTGAAGAAATAACAAACGAGAAAAGATCTTTGAGATGATGCTCACACACACACAAATGGTCTGGATTTTTTCTGTCTTCATTCTAATAGACTTCTCGGTTATAATTAGAATTTCTGGGGATTAATGCACCCACACGCCCCTGCCCTCCTTGCTCTGCCCCACTTTCCTCTAAATCCTTTTCCACTCAGCTTCTAGGTTTTCTTTTCTCTGGTTTTCCTGTGTGCTCCCTGAATACCCACTCTGCCTCCCATGAAGACCTGTCTTGCTTTTTCCCTATACCTCCCGAGAGGGCTCTACTCTCTTATCTCTGCTGCAGAGTTCTCCCTTTTCCAAGATTTCCATAATCTCTCTTGGGGCTTCTTAGGTGGTGCTAGTGGTCAAGAACCCACCTGCCAGTGCAGGAGACATAAGAGATGGGTGTTCAATCCCTAAGTTGAGAAGATCCCCTAGAGGGACATGGCAAACCACTCCAGTATTCTTGCCTGGAAAATTCTATGGACAGAGGAGCCTGGCAGGCTACAGTCCATGGGGTCTTAAAGAGTTGGACAGGACTGAGCACACACACACACATGATCCCTCTTCACTGATAATCCCCAGATCTCTGTTACTAGCCCTGCCTTTAAGTCAAGGCTCCTACATTCACAGCAGCATCCTTCTGGACACAGCATGGAGGACATCACTTCCTCCTTAGACCCCACAGAGCCCGAATTTGAGTCATCTTCATCTCCAAGGCAGCTTTTCTTCCTACTTTGTATCTGCAGACTCAAGGATTTCTGCAACTTTCATATTCCAAACATTGTCATCGTATTTTATTTATTTATTTCTAGCACCATAACCAATCTACTTTCCCTTCAAGTCTTGCAGAATATTCCTTAGAATGCTTACTTCCTGCCTCATCCTGCTGCCCTTCAGCTTGGTTCACCTCTCCATTCTCCTGGTTTCCTTAATGCCAGGTGATTCTCACTCTTACTTTCTCATAAGGCTTCCACGACATACGTAATTCACATCCTGGCCCATTCAGAAATCTCAGGCTTTAAGTTGAATAGACCTGAATCCATTTACTGACAGGACAACCAGAAGCAAACCCCTCTGAGCCTCATTTCATCATCTGTAGGGCGGGAAAACGAATCTTTGCTTCTGGACAGTGTAGAGGGTTCTAGATCTCAACACCTAGGCTAGGGTCTGGGGTACTGCAGAGGCTCTAGCCCTGGAGGGGAGTGTCTTGCCATGGAAGGGAGTTCCTCTCTCCCTGTTTTTCACTTTCTCTTTTGTTATTATTGTTTTTGATGAGATGTCACCTCTAATCTCAATACCTCAAATCTAAATGCAATTTTAGGTAATTTGGCCCCATTCTTCCTTTCCCAGCTGTGCCCTCAGTTGGCCCCTCACCAGCTGGCCAACAGGTAGTGTTCACTCTTGTATCCTGCTGTTTCCCGAAGCGTCTCTCTTCTCCCCAGTCCAAGGCTATCCATTCTTTAGGAAGCAACTGAAGTTCTTCCTTCTCCCCAAAGCCTTAAGCCATCCTTCTGGGATACTCCTCCCCTGAGCTCTTATCACCCTCACAGACTCCACCACACATCCCAGAATCTGCATTCTGCAGGCTGCTAGGCAAACATCATGGCAAGACTGCCCTTCTCTTTACAAGAGGAAGCTGAATATCAGAGAGGTCTAGTGACATGTACGGAGTCATATGGCTCGTTTCTGGCAGAATCAAGATAAATTCCTGCTACTTAGCATGTAATTTCAAAACGTATTTTAGCTGGGTTTTACTTACTACAGTGGTATTACTCCTGATCCAAGGAAACTGAAAGAAATCTAAGGGCAAGCTACCTATGCCTCCCTATAACACCTGAAACACACACACACACACACACACACACACCCCACACACACACACACCACCTCCCTTACCACAGGACACAAGGTAGGAACTCAATAAATGCTTGAAAATTAATTTGGGCTTATTATCACAAAAAGATTAATCACTGCAAGACCTGTGAGCCCCTGTTCACAGTATCTTTGAGTGATTTGGAAATGCCTTCTCTTAAGATCTTTAAACAAAGGGAGAAAATTGTCTGGTGTAAATGAACTACTGCCTGAAGGCAGGGGATAGGTTGGCTTTAGGAGTTTCACTTCATCACTATAATCCTATGAAGATAAGAAACAAGGCAGTTGAAAAGGAGCCATAATCACCTGTAGGCTCGTGAAGCCTGGCCCTGCCACCCGTCACGCCTTACTCAACGCCTTTCCTGTGGGCAGTACTGTTGCCCAGAGAATGTCCACTGTATCCCAACATCCAGGGCTCCTCAACCAAGTCGAAGGCTCAGAATAAAACTGCAAGTCACAGTGGTTAAGAGATCTGTTTGGGGTTTGAGCTTTGTGGCCTCTGGCAATTTACTTAACCTCCTGAGCCTCGGTTTCCCACTTGGGGGTAATAATCTCCCAAGGTTTATGAAGATGAACTGAAATAATACAAATGAAGAGCCTGATAAGAACAAGTTCTGGGCATCATCAGTCACGAGTTCCTATATGTGCTCCAGAGCTGACTCACTTTGGAGCAGCTGGTCATTTCAGTTTCACCATCTCTAGAAGAGCTCTGGAGTGAGTTGGTCAAATTTATGATGGGAAAGGTATATTTCTGTTGGTGCACCACCACCTACCCGCCAGATGTCTTGGGTCCCAGACAAATAGAGGAGAGCATTCCAATTCTTGCCAGCAGCTTGGGGAAGGGCTGCGATCAGACACTAACTCTTCTGAAACATAGGCTTTCTTCTCTTCCATCTCTCAAACCTTGCAGGTTCTTCAAAGGGTTTATACTTTCAGGTAGATCTTATTTTGAATATCAGTGTTGAAGTTATACTAATGGATTTTCCCCTTTCTTTTTCTTCCAGCAGAGCTACAGCAAAGGCATCCGTGCTAGAGAAGCAGCCCAAATGTTCTGCCTGCTGGAGCCCTCAAGACATAATTTGAGTAAGTTTGAGGTAGTTGTAAAAGAGAGAGTGAAAGGATTGGATTGGGGGCGTAGATAGTTCGGGGCTTTTTTTTTTTTTTTGAGAAGTTTTATCATGAGAACACTTTTTTTTCTGTGATTAAAGCACCCTCATCATTAATACCTTCAATAAGAGACATTTTAATTTTATGGAGTTATTTATTTGATTTCTGGAGGAATAAAAAGCAACAACAAGCAAAGCTCCTTTCTTTTGAGGAATCATGTGATCTTTGGTGTGATGTAAAGAGCTGCCTACACCTCCTACCCATTCCACTCTTTGCTCAGGCTTGATAGTCCAGGACGAAGGAGAAAATGAGCTGTTTCTCTCCCCCAAACCATGTACTTCCTTGGGTTTAAGTCATTGATAGGATCTCACAGAGGCTGGAAGCCCCCCCAGGCAGTACCTCAGAGAATCCTGGGGCAGGATCACCCTGAGCCCTCATCTTCCCACCCTTGGTCCAACCATGACCACACAGGCTTTGCCCAGAGAAGAGCTGCAGGTGGGAATCACACCCCAGAGCTCTCCCAGACCAAGGTCCGCACAATCCCTGGGAAATTCAAATCTGTGGTCTTCACCAGCCATTCCAAACCGCCCAAAGTCTTGAAACTCAAGTTATCTTCAATATTTGTAGCAACTGCATTGAAGATAATAAAAATTTATCTAATATTTATTCTACTCAGTGTAATAGTCACTGTTTTATTTAAGAGCACTAGCTACCTGGATCCTACAGAAGGCGTTAAATAATACACAGTATATGCAGTGTATTGGGTTTCCCAGGAGGCTCAGTGGTAAAGAATCTGCCTGCCAATGCATGAGATATAAAAGATGGGGTTCAATCCCTGGGTCAGGAAGATCCCCTGGAGGAGGGCATGGCAACCCACTCCAGTATTCTTGCCTGGAGAATCCCACAGACAGAGGAGCCTGCTGGGCTGTACAGTCCACAGGGTCACAAACAGTCAGACACAACTGAAGAGACGTAGCGTACACAGCACACGTGCAGCGTGTTACCTTTCAACACACAAAAAGAAATATGAATTCCCAAACTGGTTCTGAGATTAAGGGATTCATGGCCTGAATTACCTTTTTAGCATAGCAGAAGGCGGAGATTTATGCTCTCTGTGTTGTGCATGAGAGCCGTGACACTTCCACAGCACTTCTCAAACTTTAATGTGACACAGATCCCTCAAGGATCTTGTTAAAAATGCAGATTCTGATTCAGTAGATTTGAAAACTAGGCCTGAGATCCCTTGTTTCTAACACCTCCAAGTGCCACTGATGTGGGGACCAAGCTTCAAGTAGCAAAGATCTAGAGATCTAGAAATGCTGATTCATGAAAAAAACCCAGTGACATGAAAAAAAAAAAGGCAGGCATTTACTATACTGTCTAGATGAGGAATTACATGGTCCCGGGGTAAAGAGTGTTGCCTGGGTTCACACAGGTAGACAATGTCAGAGTCGAGTCCAGACTCAAATCCTGGCATCCTGACCACCTGACCCTCCTCCCAGCGTTCCACATCCTGAAGTGCTGGGAGTGGAACAGATCACAGAGGATGAAGCAAGGGAGACATCTTCGAGAATATTTCTCAGTGAAACTCATTTCAATAAGTCATTCATGGTATAAGAGATGGTCAATATACAAGGAGGAAAGAAGACAGATCTGAGCCCTGGGTCTCTCACTAGCTAGCTGTGAGATATCTCTGGACCTAAGGAATCTCTAATGCAACTGCAGCTTTTTATACTTCTACTCCAGCTAATCGATCAGAAAGGAATAAGCTTCACCGAATTCACAATTATCATTGCCTCTCAGAAGAAATGACCGTCTTCTAGTACTTGGTATTTATCACAAGAGGCCTCGTGGTATGGCGGGAAGAGCTTCCCAGAGACACTTGCCTGGTTTGAGTTCTTCCTCGAAAACCTAACGGACCGTACAAACACAAGCAAGATCCTTAGCTCCTCCGGGCCTCCATTTCTTTACCTGTAAAATTCTAGTACCTAACTCATGACACCTTTTCAGAGGTCTAAATTAACTAATATAAGTAAAGCATTTGGACCAAAGTGGGCCCTTTTCAAGTGTAGCTCTTGAGACTTTCATTTGTTTTCAGTACCAAGACTTATTTGATGATTTGAAATTCATTATATTGAAATTCCAATGAAATACTTGATGATGATGTGACTAAGTTTCTCCCAGGAAAGAATGTTCTTTTGGGAATCAAGGAGGCTAGGAGTGAATTTTTATGAGTTGTGAGTCTTATACATGCTTTTTTAAGGAAAAAAATGCTACTGATTTTCACAACATTGATGATGAAGATGAGAGGAGAGTATCATTCTCAGGATGGGTGGAGATAGGGACATTTGCAGAGTTTAAGGTAGATCAGCTTGTGAGCAGTTTAGGAGCCCACCGCACCCCTAATCTAACGTGTTTGTATCTGGCTATTCCAGGTTTTGACAGGTTGTTATTAACACACTCACACATCCCTTGGCTTCATCTGATCAGTTACCTTCCCTTCGTAAAATCACTTTTGTGGCAGGATGAAAGGGAACGTAAAATGATTGAGGTGACAGGTCCCGTGGTGCATTGAAGAACTGTGTAAGAAAATGCTGCCAAAAGCTATTTTCAACTGGGAAGGGAACACCCGTTTGTGCTTTGTAATTCATGGGTGGACCACAAGAAAGTGAAAATAGCTAATGTCTATGGAACGTTGCCACTCACGCATAGCAACGGCCTTATTTACAGATACAAAAATCATTATTTCTTTCTGTTCCCTGAAGCACAACTTTCATGCTGGGGAAATTTTCTAGGATCACAAACATACAAGGCCAAATCTTCAAGGTGGCTTCACTCCAACCTCCGAAGTTGGAGCACTAAACTTGCGCACGCGATTCTGCCTTCTCCCCGCACACAGCCCCCTCCGCCCCTCCTGCCCTCAGCCAAAATGTATTTCAGCAGGTACCAAAGGAATGGTTTGAATTTCAGACCCTGCTCTTGATTTGCATGCAAAACGGTATCTGAATTTTTCTTGAAACCCATTTCTATATTTAACACCCAATCTTCTTTACTCTTCAGTATTTCCAACTTAATTCTGACCCTTATTTTATTCAAATTTGATTGCTATTTTGAGTAAGATTGCTGACTAATAACTCTGCCAAGGCAAATTTGTTGCTAACAGTACAGGACTTTGGCAAGACCTTTCTAGGCCTTTCTTATTTAGGCCTTATATTACTTCATAAGAAACGTTAATATCCTCAGTTCAGTCAGTTCACTTGCTCATTGTATCTGACTCTTTGCAACCCCATGGACTTCAGCATGCCAGCCTTCCCTGTCCTTCACCAACTCCCAGAGCTTGCTCAAACTCATGTGCGTCGAGTCAGTGATGTCATCCAACCATCTCATCCTCTATCTTCCCCTTCTCCTCCTGCCTTCAATCTTTCCCAGCATCAGGGTCTTTTCCAAGGAGTTAGTTCTTTGCATAAGGTGGCCAGAGTATTGGAGTTTCAGCTTCAGCATCAGTCCTTCCAATGAATATTCAGGACTGATTTCCTTTCAAATGGACTGGTTGGATCTCCTTGCAGTCCAAGGGACTCTCAAGAGTCTTCTCTAACACCACAGTTCAAAAGCATAAATTCTTCAGTGCTCAGCTTTCTTTATAGTCCAGCCCTCACATTCATACATGACGACTGGAAAAACCATAGCTTTGACTAGACAGACCTTTGTTGACAAAGTAACGCTCTGCTTTTTAATATGCTGTCTAGGTTGGTCATAGCTTTTCTCCCAAGAAGCAAGCATTTTTTAATTTCATGGCTGCAGTCACCATATGTAGTGATTTTGGAGCCCCCCAAAATAAAGTCTTTCACTGTTTCTATTGTTTCCTCACCTATTTGCCATGAAGTGATGGGACCAGATGCCATGATCTTAGCTTTTTGAATGTTGAGTTTTATAAGTCAACTTTTTCACTCTCCACTTTCACTTTCATCAAGAGGCTCTTAGTTCTTTTTCACTTTCTGCCATAAGGGTGGTGTCATCTGTGTATCTGAGGTTATTGACATTTCTCCCTGCAATCTTGATTCCAGCTTGTGCTTTATCCAGCCTGGCATTTCGCGTGATGTACTCTGCATATAATTTAGATAAGCAGGGTGACAATATACAGCATTGACATACTCCTTTCCCAATTTTGAACCAGTCCGCTTATAACTGTTGCTTCTTGATCTGCACACAGATTTCTCAGGAGGCAGGTCAGGTGATCTGGTATTCCCATCTCTTTCAGGATTTACCACAGTTTGTTGTGATCCACACAGTCAAAGGCTTTGGTGTAGTCAATAAAGCAGAAGTCGATGTTTTTCTGGAACTCTCATGCTTTTTCAATGATCCAACAGTGTTGACAATTTGATCTCTGGTTCCTCTGCCTTTTCTAAATCCAGCTTGAACATTTGGAAGTTCACGGTTCATGTACTGTTGAAGCCTAGTTTGGAGAATTTTGAGCATTACTTTGCTAGCATGTGAGATGAATGCAATTGTGTGGTAGTTTGAACATTCTTTGGCATTGCCTTTCTTTGGGATTGGAATGAAAACTGACCTTTTCCAGTCCTGTGGCCACTGCTGAGTCTTCAAAATTTGCTGGTGTATTGAGTGCAGCACTTTCACAGCATCATCTTTTAGAATCTGAAAAAGCTCAACTGGAATCCCATCACCTCCACTAGCTTTGTTCATAGTGATGCTTCCTTAGTTCAGTTCAGTTCAGTTGCTCAGTCATGTCCGACTCTTTGCGACTCCATGAATCGCAGCATGCCAGGCCTCCCTGTCCATCACCAACTCCTGGAGTTCACCCAAACTCACGTGCATTGAGTCAGTGATGCCGTCCCCTCCTTACTATTCTTTGGAACTCTGCTTTCAGTTCGCTATATATGAAACATTAAATTAATATCCTACTTTAACTATATTGTTGCTGCTGCTAAGTCACTTCAGTCGTGTCCAACTCTGTACGACCCCATAGATGGCAGCCCACCAGGCTCCCCCATCCCTGGGATTCTCCAGGCAAGAACACTGGAGTGGGTTGCCATTTCCTTCTCCAATGCAGGAAAGTGAACCTTCTCCGAACTATATTGTTAGTATGCTGTAAATTGTCTTAAAAGATTTTGTTCATTTTCAAATTTTGTTTCATGAAGAACAAATAATTCTTTTTTTTCTTTTGTTTTAAAGATTGTTATATTGGCAGGTAACTGTGGAAGGTGTATTAAATTAGTTTACCTAATATTAGAGCTTTCAGAGACATATGATTCAGTGGTTAGCCACTTTTAGTAGCAATACTCTCTCTCTTTGTTTGTTTAGCAATTAGATAGAAAAGACATCCCTAAAGCCTGCTTGCTCTCTTGATTGTTATACAAAGTACTGGCCTCAAAAACCAAGATGTATAGATTTGTAAGAGAGAAAATATTGTATAAATCAGAAAGACTGCCCACCCACAGAAATGAGGTTTAATATTAGTAAAGAATAGAATTGCCTTAAAAAAATAAGTCAGGTTCCTTAATATTTCTCAAAGCATTCTATTTGAAGTCGCTCTTTCTAGGTAGATTTGCTGCCCACACCAAAACCAAAAAAAACTCAGCATTTGCCTCTTATGTACTGGACTTCCACATAAATTATCTTTGAAGAAAGGATTCTGTTGCTTTAAAAAAATAAAAGTGTTTTGAAAATCAATGGGGTAAAGTTTCTTAGAGTTCATCCAGATGGGATCACACCTGGAAATTTAATCAGGGTTAACCTGTTGGTAGAGATCAGAGCTCACAAGTCAAAACAGGCTCTTAGTAGTTTTGAAGGCAAAAGGTCTTCATTCAGTATCATCTTTAATGTAAGCTTTTGACTGATAAACTATCTGCAGATGTTTCACCAAGTCCCAAGCTGAGATGAGGTTTTAGGGACTTCAAATTTTAGGATGGTGATCTTAAAACCATACTGCTGAGAAAAGAGAGTCATCAATAATGAATATATAATCTTGCTAATCTAGACTGCAGATAAAAACACCACTAAAATGTACTGGTAATGGGAAGAGAAATGCATCGTAGAGATGTAATAATTTGCAGTGTTTTACAAAACTGTTTGCTAGTGAGTGTGAAAGCTTAGGACTGAAGAGCAAGAAAAGGGTGGAACCAAGGGAGGGAGACACAGAGCATCTAAGTTTTTCTCTGAAGATGTCATTGTGACTACATCATATAGCCAGCTGGCTGCTTCCTGAGGAGTAGGCAAACTGAAATGACCTAAAGTTTACAGGTTGTATTAAAGGAAAAAGAAAAAAAAAAAACAAAAGAGCACAGATTTCCTCAGGCAGAAGCTTCTCTGAAACACAGAAGCAGAAACACAGAGGCACAGAAGGCTTGTGAAAGTTGGATAAAGAAGGCAATGGAATATTAAAACGATGCTGTAGAAATAACAACCAAAAAAAAAAAAAAAAAAGAACGAACGACAAGGAAAAGGATCCATGAATGAATTAAAGTTCTGGTAGTAGACACAAGTATAAATAAACATGATGTGTAAATGCACCCTGCCAACGGTGTGTAGTAAACTGTTAACAATAGGTTCTTGGGATGAGGATGGGGGTGGCAGCCCATTTGTGGTGGTTGCTGATTTCATGGTGTAGATATTCCCAGTATGACTAAGCATGATGTCAGGGACCTCAGAGTTGGGAAGGGACGTGAGAGATTGATTTTCATGAGCCAGTCCAATCCTGTTCCAGTGTACCACTGAATCCAACTTCCCCTGTGGTCCTAGGAGCTGCTAGACACCAAGCTTTATGCTTTTACATATATCATTTAATCCTCTCCTAACAGGTAAGTATTATTAACCAAATATAGGACTCAGAGAAGTCACTTGCATGACCATAAACACAGAAGTTCTAGGGTTGCACTGTCCAATGTGGTAGCCACTTTCTACATGTGGCTGTTTAAATTTAAATTAATGAAAATTAAATAAAATTATAAATCTAACTCCTCAGTCACACTAGCTATATTTCAAGCGTGTATGAGCTCCATGTGGAGAATAGTTATCATATTGGAGACCACAGTTGTGGAATAATTTTAACACTGCAGAAGGTTCTACTAGATGGTGCTGGTTGAATGTCTTTTAACTTCAAGTTTAGAGTCTGGGCCTCATGGTCCAAAGAGACCTGGTATCTTAAATAATAGAAAATACTTACATAACTTCTTACATCATGTTGCTTCTGAAGTAATTTCACCAATGATGCCATCCTCCCACAGTGTTTGGCTGGAAGATTTGAATCCCTGCAGTTGTAAGGAATAAATTTGTGCTTAAGAGGGCCAAAGGGAATTGTAGAAAATTCTTCTTAGAAAAAAAAAAAATCAAGAAAAAAATGAGCTGCATTACCCAGATTTCCTTTTTGCCCTCACAATAAGTTCTCAAACAGCAAACAGTCATCTTTTTGAAACATAAATCTAACCATACGTTTTCTGCTTGAGATTTAATAAGGCTTCTTATTTAATTTCAAATTAAAAACAAATTCTTTGCTTGCCTTTGCATACAAGGCCAATCTTATCCCTTATCATTTTCTCATTCCTTCACTTTGCTCCAACGACATAGACTCTTCCCCATTTCTGTGAAATTTCTAAGGAGTTACAGACTTTTGAATTCTGTGCATGTCCCCATAGAGTCAGGGCTTTATTTTATTCACTAGAATAGGGTTAGAAAATAGTTGTTGCTAAATGATTCTTACTATGAAAAGATGCATGCTATAAAGATAAAAATTATATAATTAAGCCTTCTTGGAAAGGAAAAGCATAATTTTCCTTTTTTCTATTTCTGGGGGGAAAATAGAATGAAGCTTAGGAGGTTGTCAGTTACGGTCTGTATCCCACCTATGACTCACAGGCTCAGGTTTGAATTGTCTGAGGGCTGAGTGACTGGTTGGAATTCAGTGAAGCCCCTCATAGTGTGCCAGTAAATGCTCAACAATCAACTCTTGGGTAGGGAGAAAGGGGCTGATCTGTAGCACTTGTGACTTTCACGGGCCAAAAACCTCCCACCAAAGCTAATTTCAAGACACTATGCCACAGAATGTAAAGGTAGGAAAGTGAAGTGAAGTGAAAGCCGCTCAGTTGTGTCCAACTCTTCGTGACCCCATGGTCTATACAGTCCACGGAATTCTCCAGGCCAGAATACTGGAGTGGATAGCCTTTTCCTTCTCCAGGGGATCTTCCCGACCCAGGAATTGAACCAGGGTCTCTTGCATTGCAGGCCATTTCTTTACCAACTGAGCTATCAGGGAAGCCCAGAAATAGAAAAAGATGCACCCAATAAGTTCTTACAAGCCAGCTCCAGTAACCACTGAATCCACAACACACACACACACACACACACACACACACACACACACACACACACTCCCATCCAGAGCCTCTTAAATCATGTCAAAGTTTGATCCATAGTTCATTTTTAATGAGCACTGTAGTAGTTTCATGCAAAAATGTGAGAACCTTTTCATACAGGTAGCAATATTGGCAGCAGCTGGTAGGTGTGTTGCCACAGGAAAGATTTCCCATCAGAAATGAAAACCACAAGTTCAGGGAGGATCCCTGAAATAGGCAAGAATGGCTGGGAATCAGAAACATCAGCACAGCTTAGTTCCCATCAAATGTCTCTGTGGGAAATAAGGGACCACAGAGACAACTCATTCATAGGGAGGGCCCATCCCAGAAACGAGGAGCTGTTCGCGCTTCCAGGGGACCTCTCCTCAGGGCTCCTTTCTCACAGCACTGCTTTTTCTCCAAAGCCACACAAGCACCTTGTCATGGTTCAGGCTGTCACAACTCAGTGTGTGCCTGGAACCACTTCTTGTCTCTGAACCTACACTTTCTTCTTAAAGGTAAAGTGGGAATGGGAATCTTTGCATTGCCTACATCACAGAATAGTTGTGATGAGATGTTTTATGCAAAAACTCTTTGAAAGGGACATAAGCCCACGAAAATTGCAGGTGGCATTATTACCTGCTAAGGCGTGCTTAGATCTAAAATCCTATCAAAGTTCAACCCAAAGGCCTCTGGGCTCTGCATAAGAAGTACCTCTCAGTCCTGTTGGCTTTTGGGGCTCAGACTGACTCACCACCAGCTAAGGGTCCTGGCTTTCTGCCTGTTTATATATTTATGTGTCAATAGACATATATTCCTGGTACTTGGGTGCTCATCTACAGAGGAGGCTACTATACTTTGGTTGCCAAAATTGAAGTCTTGGGGTGGTCTCTAGTCTCCTGGGATAACCTGAGCGATCAGAAGATAAACCACAAACAAAGTTTTGACTCTTGACCAAATCCAGACATTTCAGCTTTGGAATTGTGCCCATCTTCCTAGCATGTATAAGAACAAAGGCATGGAAAATAAGAAAAGAGAAGGGCGTTTAAAAGAGAATCTCACACCTGCATCCTGATGAAAACTAGAGAGAGAGTTTATTTTACTCACTAATTAAAATCTAGGAATTGAATATGAATACAGATTTATTTTCCTTACCATATAAGAAAATTTAAGGGCATGGACCAAAGGCTGTGCTAAAAAGTATTTGCTGGCATTATTATATTTATTCTCTATAACAACCCTGTAGGTGGTCCTCCAGGGTGGCAAATATAATAATACTAATTAACCTTTATTGATCATTTGCTTGGTATTGAGCACCAGGATAGAGCTTTATGTGCACTGTTAATCCTCACAAATTTCCTATGAGGTTTAAGTTATTCTCATTTGAAATATCAGGCAAAGGGAAGCTCAGAGAGGTTAAGTAACTCATCCGAGTGTGTACACTTAGCAAATGATGGAACTGGGGCTGAATCTAACGTTTCTCTGACTCCAAAGCCAACGCTTTTGGCCCTCCCATAGGAAAATATGGGTGTCCTGCATTAATCTTTCTCTCTTCATTCAGAAGTATGAACGCAAACAGCAAGTCAGAATGTTGCCTCATCGACTCTGTTCTGAGTAGACGCGCAAACACAGCAGGGCTCTTCAGACATATCATCAGGAAGTATGTTTGAACTACCTGCTTAGCTTCTAAATTGAAAGTCTCCTTTCCTATGTGTCTGGTCCTGGAACCTAAGGGAGCTGGGGTGAAGGGAGGTGGCCTGGGGAACCAACTGCTCTGTGTCCACGGGCCACACTCACACTCTCCTATGAATGGGTCAGAGACAGGGTCTGCTCAAAATCTTGGCAGCTATATGTACACCAAAGCAGAGACACATACATAAGGAAGCTGTTTATGGAAACTTAAGAACTGACACAATGATTTAGGTTTTCAAATGAATTTCTGATGTTTATCTTTATGAGGCTGTTAGTACACTGTAAACGTTACTTTTGATATAATCTCCCCTATACTGCAACTGGGTGATGCCTGAATTCTGAGTTACAATGAAAGTATTGTGCAATGTGGCACATGATCCATGAGATAATGGCAGTGTTAACCACTGCATTCAGGCAGGGTGTGATTAATAAGACAGGTAGAAAACAGGATCACAGCTTTCTCCTGGGTGTAAGACACATGGTTTTGACTCCGTGGTGGCTCAGACGGTAAAGGATCTGCCTGCAATGTGGGAGACCCAGGTTTGATCCCTGGATTGGGAAGATCCCTGGAAGAAGAAAATGGCAACCCACTCCAGTATTCTTGCCTGGAGAATTCCATGGACAGAAGAGCCTGGTGGGCTATCGTCCATGGGGTCACAAAGAGTCAGACGTGACTGAGTGACTTAACACTTTGACTCAAGTAAACCATGGAGAAATTTGCTAAGTCAGAGGATCTGCCCCAAATTTAATCAACATTAATATGTTTGAGTAAAGACTTGGGAAAATAAGGTAGTTTCCCTTTCCATATTTGTTCTGAACAATAAAAACATTCTGTTTGGTTTTGGTTTTTGTTTTTAAACTGCTCATTTCACTGTTAGTATAACTCTTTCTCACCAGTTTCTTAAACTTCACCTACCAGAACATGATGTCAGGTTCAGATCTCGAGATTTGGAAGAGAATAAGATCACTGGTCTCAAAGATAAAGTGCTTGCAAACTCAGAAGTCGAGTGCCACCTTGGGTGTAGACAGGGGGTAAGGCTGTTCAGCCTCAAAAGAGGGTCAAAGGGTCTTGCACTGAGTTCTGAATCCAAAGATGAAAAGGGCCTGACCAGGTCCCCTGGTAGCTCACCCTGGAGACACTAGCACTTACTGCAACCTTTTGAAGGTAGAGGAGGGGTTGAGATGAGGAAAAGACGGTCATGATCTTCCTTCTCTCCATCTCACTTCTAAAAACTTATCCGAGGGAGAGGAGGAACCTTACAGATTTCTTACACTGAGTAGTCTAACCACTCAGAACTTAGAAAACTATACTTGTTAAGTGTTTAATCCCACCTGTGGTGTGAGATATCAGTGTACTGCTGTGTGAACCATGTAACCGCTAGGTCCCACGTGACTCCTCTATGGCCTGGGAATACCAATACCCACACTAACTCCCCTCCTGGGTGGTGTAAATATGAAGTAAGGGGAGGACAGGGGAGGGTTCTGAGACCAAGAGAGCCCTGGGATGCAAACGTTACTACCCCTCATTCCAGTTCTACTCCATCCCTTCATCACCTCCAAAGTCAGCATCTAGGGGCAGTGGGGAGGATTAATGAAGGGCTGCACCCCTGCTCTCAACAGCACCCCCAGACACCACTGCAGTCAGACGAGTCCCCGCTCTGTGTAAATCACAGGGAAACTTCACAGACTGGCATTTATATTTTTATTTCATGATTTTTTTATAACACCCTTTGGGCTTGCTCCTTCCTGGATCTTGAATGATTAAAAGCAAACTAGGTTTAGAATGAGAGTATGTCTAATTAATTCCACCTAAACTTAAACTTCATCATCCATGACCTCTGCATCCCACCATCCTGGACAGAAAATGCTAGTGGGCTACAACTTGAGGATGGGGGAAAGTTTTCAAAGAATGAACATGCTGAAGCCTGAGGTAGGGGAATCTTAAAAGATCCTCCACCTCCAGGAGCAGCCTTAATGGCATAAAATCCCTCTGCTGCTAAAAATCTCCCTGCCTTGGCAATTAGATGTATGCTGTTCACCACACAGTGCTCTAAGAATGTCTTCAAGGGAAGACCTATCACCCAAATAAACTTGCTTTCTGGGGTTCTGGGGAGTGAAAAGTGCTGAAATGTGCCTGGTGGCTGGCTTAGAAATGAGAAGAAAATATTTGGTGATGGGAAGGAGGGGAGAGCTGAACTTTTTAAGCTGAGGGGGTGAGGAGAGAGGGCCTGGGGTCCATCCTGTCTGGTGAGCAGTCAATGCACTGCAGGCCTGCTTGAAGGCCAAGTGGGGTTGGAAAGCTCTAATTAGATTAGTGGTGTTTTGCTAGAAGGCAGAAAGCTTAAAACATTAACTTTTTAAACAAGTACATCAGTTCTGAGTAAACATTATTCTTTTATTTAGTCGTATGGTCTGAGTCAGCCTATTTCCAGGACAGTGGTAATGCATGTGTTTGATTCCTGAATGCAAGTATGCTTTCAATTTTACTGTGCAAATCCCCTGATTCTGGAATGCTTCTGCAGGGCTTGCAACTGGCTATCTGCTGCTCCCTTCTCTCCTGCTCCATGGGCTCTGTTCCTGCCAGGCACCCCCAGGCAGCCGGTGGCAGTCCTAGGTAGCCCCACTAGAGCTCCCAGTCTCATCCCTGTGGGTTGAAGGGCATTTCATTGTCTGTGAGATAAAATCCACATTTTTCACCAAGTCCATAAAATTAATCCAACTTTTATATTCATATTGAGGGTAATTCATCATTTTTGAAAGTAGCCATCAGAAGCAACAATTGAGAAAAAAAAGTGTGTTAGTCTCTCAGTCATGTCCAACTCCATGACCCAATGGACTGTAGCCACCCAGGCTCCTCTGTCCATGGAATTCTCCAGGCAAGAATACTGGAGAGGGTAGCCATTCCTTTCTTCAGGGGATTTTCCCGACCCAGGGATCGAACCTGGGTTTCCTGCATTGCAGGTCGATTTTTTACAATCTGAGCCAATAAGGAAATCCAACAATTGAGAAATGGTCTTTAAATCCACACAGATCTGAGTAGAATTCTAAGACTATCATGCTGATTGTGTGGCTTTGGGCAAGACTCAGTTTTCACATTTGTCAAATGTGAATATCTCATAATTTCCTGGTTTGTTGTGAAGACTGATTAAGATAACATATAAAGCTACCAGCTCAGTGGCTGACCTTGACATCCATAACCCATGGCCCACAGGTTTCCTCCTGTTTCTTTGTGCTTCAGGTGAAGAGCAGGAGCTAAAACAGAAATGGGCATCCGGAATCCATCATCTCTTTTTGGTGGGAATTAAAACCTGTGGAACTCTATAGGGACTTAACAGTCCCCTTTCCAGCATCATCTCCTAAGAACTTAAGCAAACCCAAGCCAATATTCCAGCCATCTTCATCTTTCCAGTTACAAATGTTCCCATAGTTCCACATCTCCATACCTGTGGTTCTCCCTGTTCTCAACTTCCATCCCACCTTTCTTGATGCATGAAGTCCCATACTTCTATGATAGCCAATTCCATGGTTGCCTCCCTGGTAACATCTTCCATGCTTGTTTCTCCCTCTCACCAGAAGAGTCTCTCACTGCGTGCATGTGCGCGTGCACACACACACACACACCCCCCAAGCCCATGCTTGGGGCACAGTGTGGGAGCCTTGGTGACCCTTTAGTCTACTGTAGTATTTTGGGGTATTCATTTCTCTCTGGGTCCTGTCAGACTATGGGTTTTCAAGGGCAGAAGTTTATATCTGAATTCCTAGAATCTCACACAGCACACATTCAATACCAAATAAATACCTATTGAATAAGTAAATGAATGAATGACAAGACTACGTAGCTCTTTAAATGAAGGGTTGAAAAGATCACGAAAGAAAATTAACCCAGGGAAATGTTCCCTAAGAATGACACAGCCTGTGTTCCAGAGGACTCAGGTGCTTGCTGAGTACTCAGCCTAGACGACTCTGAAAGGGATAATGTCCCAGGCACAGCTCCCGAGTTCCCTTACCAGCAGCGGTGCCTCCTGCGGCCACTCCGTTCCACAGCAGCCTCTACTGCTTAGTTTCCTTCCTCACAATCTCCTGAAGGCAAAGAGGGCAGCCATTTTGCCAGCCCTATCACCGAAGTCGCTGGTTCAGTGAGCAATTCTAAGTAAACTGCAGACAAGAAAGCAGAGGAGACAAGATGGAGTGTTTTCCTTCCTGCATCTTCAGAGACAAGCATGGTCCTTCTTCTTGCCAGAGCAGAAGAGAACACTGGGGAGAAACGACTCATCTTTGTGGGGTGATTCAGCCCCACCTTAGAGTATGCCTCTCCGACCAAGAGATTCCTATGTGACACGTGTCAACTGTCACTGAGCCTCACACAGCAAAGCTGAGTTACACGTTAAGAGCACTTCAGTGTGCAAAGTGTCTGGAAGAGAGTTTGAAGCAAGCGCATTTTCGGGCACTCAAACAGTTAAAATAACATCCCTTCTTTTATCTTTTTCTTCACCTATTTTTGAACCAGCAGCTGGCGTGGGGAATGGGATGTTGAGGGAAGTGAGGGAAGCTGGATGTGAAGGAAGAATGTTTAGACTTAAACTTGCAGACCTGTCCTCCAGAGTCAGATGGCCAATTGCTCTGGCCTGTTTCCTGCCTTTGTGAGGAACTAAAGGAAAAAACCTGGAAAGTGCAGGAAACTTTTATGACATCAACTGGAGTAAGTAAACTTCATTCCTCTAGAAATTCACTGGATTTAAGTATGAATGAGGGACTGTGCCTAGAGGAATTTAATCTTTCTTAAACCTATTTATTTACTAAATCTATCATATTAGTATATCACTGAGGTTGATACAGTTCAATTTATTTTTTTAAACATATTTGTAAATGTATAGAATGTTATGATTGGATTTTGCTCTAGTTCAGTGCTTTTAACAGATTTTTACAAATGAATAACAGTTTTCTTTCATTTCAGTTGAGGTACTGATATGGGATGCTATTGCAGTATATTAATACAGAAAAGACATTTGTACAATCACCTATTATCGTCATCCGGAGAAGGCAATGGCACCCCACTGCGGTACTCTTGCCTGGAAAATCCCATGGATGGAGGAGCCTGGTGGGCTGCAGTCCATGGCGTCGCTAAGAGTCAGACACGACTGAAGCGACTTAGCAGCAGTAGCAGCAGCAAACTTAGAAAGAACAGGAGATTCATCATCCTTTAGTGTCATAGGTATATACACTAGAATTATCTTATTTTTATTAGTCCCTTCTTCTCCAGGGAATTGTTCATGGAGACATTTGTTGCATTGTAGATGAGGAAACTGAGGCTTAGAAAGTCCATTTAACACATGGTTTATTAAAGTTCAACTCTGTATAAGGCTCCACTTGGGGCAGTGCACACATTCAGAATCTTGTAAGACAGGGGTCGCAACCACACTGGCGTTTACGATGATATTGGAGAAATGACCTGTGTAAAAACAACTTTACAGTAAAACATCCTATATACCTGAAACTCTGTTGCTTAGCCAGCTCAGCTACCAGAACACAGTGATCAAGTAGTCTGAGCTTAAACTCATGACCTAAGCGTACACACGTGATCTATAAGCCCTTTCTTAGAGCCTCATTTTAGAAGAAATCTAAAAGTCTTGGCCCTGATGTACTAGCTGTCCCCAGTAGATGAAAAGAATAAATCAGAAGAGATATTTGAGCCTGCTAGGAAGACCTCTGCAGACAAGATACAATTTGACAGCGATGAAATGTTGACAACAACGATAGCTGTCAACAAGGAGGATACAAAATCTATTGAAATTAACACAAGGCACCGGATGAAAAAGCAGAGTCTGGGGCTACTTAGCATATAAGCAATAAGCTCAACATATAAACAGACCCTGGTGGTGCCTCACAGGATGATAACTGATCGTGACTGGTAGAGCCCTATGAGGCAGTCAACCCACTTGGTAGCCAGAGGAACAACGTCGTATTTGGAGTCCTTAAAAATACCCATTTTCTAAAATATTTACTCTTGCGAAACATTTCTTTCCACAGCCATGTCTAATAATAGAGGTGGTCCTGGAGTGAGAAACATTTCTTTTGCAGGGACAATAAAGAGTTCAGAAGGGGTATGAGATCTTGCCTTCTAAGACACTCAGTGTTCACCTCATGCAAGTGTGGGGAACCACTGTCTCTGTTTAGTGCCCTTTGTGTCCAGGTGGTGTGCATGCATGTGCACATGTGTGTGCTTACCTTCCATGCAGTTATCTGCTTTTTCCCTCTAAAAAAACCCCACATTGGTATTTTCCTCTTCTTGGTGCTCTGGGAACGAAGAACCTGTTTTTCCCCTCAGGTGAAAGTATCTTTAAGTTGTTCTGCCCTATCTTTGTTTCTGCTCTACTTTGATGAATGATAAAATTTTAAAAAGGCTGATCTGCCTTCTGCTATTGGGAAAAAATTATAGGTATTCCACACTTGTCTCCATAACTGCAGCATGAGCAGTAAACCTGCACTTTCACTGAACACTGACAATCTCATTGTTTTGTTCATTTTGGTGCCTGAGCTTGACGAAGTGGCTTTGATTCGTAAGGGGTGGGGGAGTGACAGGAAGAGGCGGCCTTGTAGATGAAAGCCCTTTCAAGCACAAGAATGCTGACTGGTGAGGGAGGAAAAAAAAAGGCAGCTGGTTTGAGATTTTTTAAAACATATTTTGCCGAGGAGCCAGTGTGATGCAAATGGCATACCAGAGCATACACGTGTACACTTTTTCCAGAGACGTTTACTTCAAATACTCACCACAGATGGTCTCTAATCAAGAACAGTCAGGCCAGCCCCTGCTGGTGAGGACACGACTTCCTTCGGGAGCAGAAGGTTTCTTTGTAAGGCAGGCCCCAAATCATAAACATCTGAGAGAACCTGCAGCCAGAGGAGCTGCTGCCACCACGTTCGTGATGACCCTCCGGGTCCCCCAAGCCCCAGCCCTACAAGCACTGTCCTGTAGTTCTGGCAACAGGTCATGCTTCTGAAAGGGCCAGCCACTGCTCCAGCTCCGTGGGCCATTCTCACAGCCCTGCTGTGCTGGGTGAGCTGTGTCTGCGGAGCCTACGTTCAGCAGGCAACGCATCTTCTAGGAGGTCCAGCTTCTGGAAAATTACCCATTTATGACTGAGAAATCAGAGGGGTTCTTATAACTCATAAAAAGTACTGAGAAGAGAGGAGATGATACAAATAAACTTGTTTACAAAACAGAAATAGACTCACAGACATAGTGAATAAATTTATCATTACCAAAGGGGAAAGGGTAGCAGGGATAAATTAGGAGACTAGGATTAACGTATACACACTACTGTATAGAAAACAGGTAACCAACAAAGACTTGCTGTATAGCACGGGAAACTATACTGGATATCTTGTGATAATATAAAAGTTATCAATTTTCTATGGTTATCTATTTTCTACTTTATAGAAAACAGATAACCAATAAAGTCTTACTATATAGCGCAGGGAGCAATATCTTGTAATAATCTATAAGGGCACACAATCTTAAAAAGTATATACATATATCTTAACACATATATATGGAATCTAGAAAAATGGTACTGATAAACAGCAGAGAATGGACTTGTGGACGCTGTGGGGGATGGTGAGAGTGGGACAAGCTGAGAAAATAACACTGATATATAAACACTATCATGCGTAAAATAGTTAGTAGGAAGTTGCTAAATAACACAGTAAGCCCAGCCTGGTGTTCTGTGATGACCTAGAGGAGTGGGAGAGGCGGCGGGGAGGACTTAGGAAGGAGGGAATATATATATATTTAATTATGACTAATTCATGTTTGATCTCTGTGTGTGTGTATGGCCAAAACCTACACAAAATTGTACAGCAATTTTCCACCAATTAAAAATAAATATTTTTTAAAAAGAAATATATATCTAGATAGATAGGTATATACATATATGCTGACATTGTCCGCATTCTGGATTTTGGCCATTGTAACGTGTGTGTAATGGTATTTCATTATTATTTTAATTTTGCATTTCTCTGATGGCATATAATGTCAGCATCATTCATATACCTCTTTGCCATTCGTATATCCTCTTTGGTGAAATATCTGTTAAAGTCTTTGGCCCATTTTTCATCAGGTTGTTGTTTTCTTACTGTTTTAAGAGTTCTTTGTATATTTTGAATAACTGTTCTTTATCACATATGTCTTCTGCAAATATTTTCTCCCAGTCTATGGTTTCTCATCTAATTTTCTTGATATTCTTTTGTGTTTTACATTTCAGTCTCTGATCCATTTTGAGTTAATTTTTGTGATAGATATAATGTCTATGTCTAGATTAATTTTTCTATATGATATCCAATTCTGTTTTTTTTAAGGTGGATATTTTGTTCATCATGGTTTTTTGTATACATTTTTATTTTCAAAGATTAAATAACACTATTATTTATCTCAATTACTGAGGTTTTTTTGCTGACTGCTTAAATTTTGCAGTATCAATAACTTCACACATGAAGACTGCACCACCCTTTTGGCAGAAAGTGAAGAGGAACTAAAGAGCCTCTTAATGAAAGTGCAAGAGGAGAGTGAAAAAGTTGGCTTAAAACTCAGCATCCAAAAAACTAAGATCATGGCATCTGGTTCCCTCACTTCATGGCAAATAGATGAGGAAACAGTGGAAACAGTAACAGACTTTATTTTCTTGGACTTCAGAATCATGCAGATGGTGACTGCAGCCATGAAATTAAAAGGCACTTGCTCCTTGGAAGAAAAGCTATGATAGAAACCTATGACCAACCTACACAGCATATTAAAAAGCAGAGACATTACTTTGCTGACAAAGGTCCATCTAGTCAAGGCTATGTTTTTCCAGTAGTCGTGTATGGATGCGAGAGTTGGACCATAAAGAAAACTGAGTGCCAAAGAATTGATGCTTTTGAACTGTGGTGCTGGAGAAGACTTGAGAGTCCCCTGGACTGCAAGGAGCTCAAACCAGTCAATCCTAAAGGAAATCAGTCCTGAATATTCATTGGAAGGACTGATGTTGAAGCTGAAGCTCCAATACTTTGGCCACCTGATGTGAAGAACTAACTCCTTGGAAAAGACCCTGATGCTAGGAAAGATTTAAGGCAGGAGGAGAAGGGGACGACAGAGGACAAGATGGTTGGATAACATCACTGACTCGATGGACATGAGTTTGAGCAAGTTCCAGGAGTTGGTAATGGACAGGGAAGCCTGGTGTGCTGCAGTCCATGGGGTTGCAAAGAGTCAGACATGACTGAGCAACTGAACTAACCGAAGTGCCCTATTCTTGTCCTGTGTCTGGACTGAGTGAGCACAAATATCTCTTATTATAAAATCCTATCATGTACTAATACAGGGTAGCAAAAACAGCACTAGTCTTTGAGTAAGAGGCCCAGTCTTGTGAATTTAAGCAAGTCATAACTAAGTCCTCCTTTCCTCACCTGAAAAATGTAGACAGAATGTTGCAAAGACCAAACAAGGCTGATACTGGGTCTGAAAGTACTTGGAAAATGTAAAGCAGTATATATTAAAGCATTAAGTATACTTATATATAGGAGATGCTATGCTAAAGCTGAAACTCCAGTACTTTGGCCACCTCATGCGAAGAGTTGACTCATTGGAAAAGACTCTGATGCTGGGAGGGATTGGGGGCAGGAAGAGAAGGGGATGCCAGAGGATGAAATGCCTGGATGGCATCACTGACTCAATGGACATGAGTCTGAGTAAACTCTGGGAGTTGGTGATGGACAGGGAGGCCTGGCGTGCTGCGATTCATGGGGTCGCAAAGAGTCGGACACGACTGAGCGGCTGAACTAAACTGAATACTTCCTATGATACTGTGTGTGTGCATGTGAACACTTGATAAAACACTGACAAAATCAGCCAATTCCATCTTTTTCAAAGCAGCAGAAAGATTTGCATGCTCTGAGACTATTTAGAGTTTTCTCACCTATGTTTGGTGCAAAGGGATTAAAAGTTGGAGGGAACTTTTCACCAAGAAGTCAAGGACCAAGGCAGGATGGCCCGTTCGCTGCAGAGGGCAATTATATGAGAAACAAGCTATTGAGTTTGAGGGGATTGGAGAGACCTCCTGAAACAGCACTGGCAGTACTAAAACTGGGAAAGTCCCGAACAAGTTTGGAGACAAATCAGTCATTCTGAAAGCATGATGCCGTCATTAGAAAGAACTTGGACTAAGAAGTGGGTACCAAACATTCCTCTCTTAGCTGAGATATACCTGTTGGCTTTGGGCAAGTCACTGAACTTCAGATCCTTGGTTCCTCAGAGTACAAAACTGGGGACTTGGACCTATATTCACCTAAACAGCACATATACAAAGCATGTGCTGTCATTGGAATCTGTGAGAAATGCCCTACCTCACTGAAGCCTCTCAACAACTCCATGATAAAAGCAGTATTATTTTTCCCTACTGACAGATGAGAACACAGAGAATTGAGAGGTCAGGATTCAAGTCACATTGAGTAAATCAGCATATCGTAGCCATGATGGGTACCACCTCTTGAGTGGGAACTCCGTTCCCAGCACTACCGCATGCTGGTTCTGTCACCCTGGGTAAATCCCTTAGCTTCTGGGCTTCAGCAATATGGGCACTTCTTCATTTGCAAGAGTTTGAAAACAGTACCAGGCTACAAGTGTTTGTTAAATAAATAAAAAGAGACATTCATGCTCTTAAATGCTACAGATCTCCTCCAGCTCTTACGAGGCTAAGATTTTATGAATGGCCATGTCCTCTTATTTTCTCCCCTCTATACAAAGGTGGAAAACTGCTAAATGCAGAGCATTTTTGGTATAATGAAGGGCTAATAGTCTGACCTCATTCCCAAACCACATTCTCAAAGAAAACACTGCTGATTCTCATGGAGTGTCTGTGTGATTGAGGATCTTTGAATTCACTCCTGGGCATCTTTAAAAAAGAAAAGAAATCAGCACAACATTTGTGTTGTGCCTGGACATTAAATCTGCAGACCTTTGCCAATCTGTAAGTCATTCGGAACCTTTAACATCACTGAAGTTTAGAGTTTCTTTATTGTGATTATATGAGGAGTTTTCAGCTCTTCAACCACCAAGAAAAAGCTATCATCTTTCATCTTTAAGTGATTTCTTTGGAGGCATTTTTCCCCACTGTGTTTCTCACCATTGTTTAACTGTAACATCTAAGAAAAAGGATCTGATTTTTATTTTTATTTATTATATTCATGCAGAAATTACCAGATATCTTGTAAAATTAGCTGTTGGGCTGGTTCATATTTGCTAGTTTCTGTGTATTATATATCAGCATATTGCAATTCATTCAATAACGTTTAACAGAGTATATACTCTGCACTAGGCACATTTATTTAGTAATTTTCTTTGGAAAGTCAAAGCAGTCTCTAGGATAAGGAACACTGAGTGTCCTAATTGGCCATTCAGAAGAAAAGAAGAAAGTCAAAGAAACTCAAATTTCCATCCAACAATTTACAAAGAAGTCTGAGAAGCTGATACCATGATTCACAAGAGACTCTGAAGTTGGCTAAGCCCAGTGCATCACTAGGATCAGCTCTCAAGACTCCTTGCCAGCTACAATCAGTCATTGGCACAAGGCAGATGTCCTCATTTTTCTTAGAAGTCTCTTCTTCCATCTTGATTTGGCAAACCAACCTAAATTGCAGTGGTTTATCCAGATCCATGTACGGTTTTAAAGGCTGATGCTGTTGGAGGTTTTTCTTCCTACCGGTGACTGGATCATACCTTTCCCTTGCTATAGGAGGAAGAGTGACGAGCCATCACTCCTCCAGTTCCGTGGCCCAGTCTAGTTTCAGCGATAGTAGCTGACAATGTAATACTCATTCAGCAGCTGATTATAATTAAAAATATCAGAATAATTAAAGTCCTCAGCTTGACAAGCAGAGCCATAACTTTGCCTTCAGACATTCCTCTCTAATTAGTTAATTAATCCTAATGCAAATTATAAGCAATAATTAGTCAGCCAAGCTTGACATAAAAGTCTGCTGACTTACAGCTAAAAGGCTTTCTGGTTGCTGCTTTGTAGTTTCTAAAGGTGTCCACTCGTGGTTTCTGTATCCATCCTACTTCGAACTTTCTGCCAATACATAGATACTCAAAGCAATTTGAGTTGGAGAAAATCACAGCTATAAAACCTATATTACCACAGGCATTTTTCAGTTTGACATAATAAATTGCATGCTCAGTATCTGTACTGAATATCAATATGGGGTATATCCTATTTGGGAAAAAAAAAATAGAAGGTGGTGAGGAGGTGGGGACATTTTGACCCAAAGCCTGGTCTGTGATCTGTTTCACATTCATTCTTACTAGATCACTGGTGTGCTTTTTAGCATGTGCCAAGAAATTAAGTCATAATGAAGCATATCCGAAATTTGATATCCCTGTAATAGAAAAGCTAATATTTGATCCAGATTTTCAATGAATTTAATCAGATCTGGAATCTGTTAAGTGAGATAATTTGAATTATCTTTTGATAAATCTAAACCTGAATACTGTATTTACTACATATCTCAGCTACTAATGAACAAAATTTCCCTCCCTCAAAACCGGTACAATGTCATGATCTTATGGAACATCAGGTCAGTAGTTTCTGAAAACCTCAGAAAATCAAATACTCTATCACTAGCTATTCTAAAATTTGACAGTCCAGGGGCCAAAGAAGTCTGTCCTAATGGAGGAGAAGGCAGCCCCTGAAAAATGAAGTCAGAGTAACAACAAGCTAAAGTTAAATCAACACAGAAACGTATCCCTCAGATGCTATCTTTGGCCATCACTCCATGACCTGGAAGGAATATTTTAGGGAGTTCCCTGGGGTTCCAGTGGTTAGGACTCTGTGTTTCTACTGCAGGGGGCACGGGTTTAATCCCTGGTTGGGGAATGAAGATCCCACAAACTACGTGGCATGGCCAAAAAAAAAAAAAAAAAGTACATTGATTGCAAAATGGCATGAATTATTTCTTTCCCTGTATCTATGCCTCTTGCAATGGGATTCTGTACCTCTTCCCATTAAGAAGTTAAATTTATTTCTCAACAGCTTGAATTCAGGCTTGTCTTGTGACATGATTTGCACATGACAATGTGGAGTGTCATGAGGAATGAGGTGGAAGGGACAGGGTGACAGTTACAAGTCTAGGCCTCAAGACGTCTCATATAGCTCTGCTTGCTCTTGAAACCCAGGCTCTCCCATGAGATAAGCTAAGCAAGCCTGCTGATGGATACAAAAGAGTATGGAATGGAGACAAATAAACTCTCCTGGGGCCCTCTTAGACCAGCTGACTCCTTAGCTGATGGCAGATAAATGAGAAAGCCCAGAGGAGATCAACCAAGCCAACCTAGATGACAACCACCCAACTGCCCTATAAACTCAGGAGCTAAATAAATCATATTCAGAGTAAGTGACTAAATTTGCAGTATTCTGTCCCACAGCAACAGCTAGCTAACACAAATATGCACAGAACAACTTAGTCCACGTACCCTAATGGAATAGCAGAAAGGACCCTAACCTTTCCATATGCATCAAATCTCCAGATGTTCTTTATATGTTGATAAATATTCAGTTCTCCTCTTGCTTACTGGGAGAAAAGAAAAGGTACTAACACAGACTTTCATCTCTTTCTTATTTGCTCATTCTCTCCTACAACCTCTCTAGTTTCTTCCCTTCAGCCTAAAAAATTGAAGGCTCTCTCAGCCTAAATAGAACTCTTCCCATAATTCTATCGCAATGTATCCCACTTCCCAATTAAAACCATAACTATTCCCCCCATAATTAAGTTTTTAAAGAAAAAGTCTTTATAGTCTGGCTCCTACTGCTACCACTCTACTGAAACTACTTTCAACTTAGGGTTATAAATGACTATCTAACTGCCAAATCCAAGGATAATTCTCCTTTCAAAACTTTTCTTAATATAAATTTTTAGTAAAGTATAGCGTGTATATACACATACTTTAGACATATATAAAATACATAAACAAATATATGTGTGTATTAATACATTTACATTTATATTTATTTATACATTTGTGTTTATATGTAAATATATGTAAATCTATAAATGCATTTATATAAATACAAAGTATACAAATGTAAAATCTAGACTAATCTAACCTCTCAATCTCAACCCCAAATCCTTTTAGCCATGTAAAGTAACATATTCACAGATCTCAGATACTTTGAAGGAGTTATTATTCTGTCTATTATATACCGTGTAACCATTACTCTGTCACATCTATCAACCATGGATAGCCACTATTCTAATTGCTAATCTCATAGATTGGGTCTGCCTGTTTGATATTTTATATAAGTAGAATATATTTTTGTGTCTGTTTTCTTTTGGTCAACATTGTTTGTGAGAGTTATCCATAATGCTTACTTTTATTACAATATCATATTCTAATGCATACATATACTATAACTTACTTAACCATGCTACTGTTGATGAGCATCTGAATCATTTCCAGTTCTTGGCTATCATGAAGTGTTGCTATTAATAGCCAAACATGTCTTTTGGATCACATACAAATGCACTTCTTTTTCATCATTAGTTGAAACAGTTTCCCCAAGTGTGTGCATTAAAATTCTAGCTGTATCCCACCTTTCTAGCATTTGGCATTGTTTGCCCTTTCACTGACCATCATTTTGATCACTCCAGTATTTTACATTTAAGATTTCTAGAAAATTTCTCCTCCTTTGGCTTCTAGAACTTCACTGTCTCCTAAGACTCTTCAATACCTCTCTGAATATCCCTTCTCATTTTGCATTGCTGGATTCTCCTCCCTTGAATAGCACCACCCACTTTTAATTTTTCCCTTTATTTCAGTCACATCCCTTAATCACTTTTCAATGTTATTGTCTAATTTCCATAATGGGGTAATACCAAGGTCCTTCATAATTAAAAAAAAAAATTCTTGTTCCAATCCATCTGAAGCAAAATATGGCTGCCCATCAACTCTATTTCTGCTTCTCATGCTGTACACATACTGAAATATATTTACAAGCCTCCTCACAGTTAAAAGAAGCATTTGGCTGAGTCATAGAAAGCAGAATGTGAGCAGAAGTGACGGCTGAAATTTTCAAGCTTAATACCACTTCTTAAAGCCCCCATGCTCCATCCTTTCTTTTCTTTCCCCTGTTAGAAAATCTTAGATGCCTTATGTTGAAGAGAGTGGCATCAGAAGATGGAAGGGGACTGGTTCACAAGACTGGAATCAGGGCTTGAAAGAGAACCGCCTGACCTACACTGGGTATGATGTGAATGGGAAAGATACTTTCACAGTGTTGAGCCACTGAGATTTGAGGGTTGTTTGTTATAGCAGTAAACCTAATGACAAATATAGAAACTGGTAGCTTGAAGTGGGAGGCTGCAACAACAAATATCTCAAATATATAATATATAAGGCAAAGAAACAGATATAGCAGACTATTGATCTATATTGTACAGTAGTAAGCTGTTTTGGTAAAACTGATCCATGAAATAACATGAGAAGGAGAATACTTATTATGGACTGCAACCCTATGTGAGGTAACTGGAAGAAAACATAGTGATAGTATGTATTGACTGCTGTTGACTATATTCTGCAAGGTATTTCAAGAAAGAGATGAGCTCATGAGAAATCTGGCTGTGAAGAAGCAGTGAAACAAAATAGAGAACAAATTTGAAGATTTTAAAGCTTAAGAAAAACTGACCTTTTCTAGATCCCAAGAAGTACAAAAGTAAGATTGATAATGCTTTTGATCAAGGCCCCTTGATATCCAGCCTTGGGCAAAGGTTTGGTTGGCCTTCCCACCCAAAGCCATACCTTCAGTGTAACCAGCATTAAATTAAGAGAAAAAGATGTATAAGAGTAAAGCAAATAACTGTCTTTGGGAATGATGTCCAGACAAGAAATTTGGGTTGGAATCACGGAGCTGATTGGGAACAAACAGATCACAAGTCTTAAAGTTTTTAAGAAACTACATTCTCAAAGAAACTGCTAACTTAGATCTTAAAAGTATCTCCCTGCTCAAGATTTAACACAATCCTTTTACTGCCCTCTCCCAGCAAATTGTGCACAGCCCCAAGGAGGGAAGACCCTACCCCACTTACTGCTTCAGATATGAACACGGAAGATAATAAACAAGACAAAACTCCCCCGGAGCACAGGACCATGGGGGAAAATGGAAAGAAGGTCCTTCCAGAGATCTCACTGACTAACCTCTCCTTTTTTGAGGGGAAAAAGCTTCCAGGATCCCCAGTGCTGTTGCAGACCCAGGACTACCATACCTCTCCCTTTCCTGAATGGGAGTTTGTTGTAGTCACATCAATGCACCTCCCAGATCCCACTACAGAACTGAAGGGTCAAATTCGCCAGCTGTTGGAAGTATGAATGCAACTCTCAGACAGCACATTTCAATAACTGTCTCAGCTATAGCTGAGAGTTGCCTCACACTTAGTGCAAGAGCATGCCCCTATCCAGAGGTATCCAAATCCAGCAACTGGTCAACCTAGGGTATAAGGGTCCAGGCCTTTCATCCTAATTTAGGGGGCTTCTGCAAGGCCACCCTGCCTTCATCATGGGATTGGCTGAGGACTGTGCTTTCTTCCTTTCCCTTCTATATGTAGGCTCCAAGAGCACTCCCTAGGTAAGTTGCTAATAGTAATCCTTAGAGTCTGCTTCTTGGAGAGATAGCCTGTGACAGACCCTATATTCCAATTAATCTGTCCCTTCTGCTCCATATTATATTAAATGAAGGTGGTGTTTGGATAATTTGCCTTTGTGGCTCTTGGATCATCATATCATAACCAGATGTCTAGAAGCTGAATGTGAAGATAGATGCAGTAGCTGATGGGACTTTGGACAGGAGAGATTAAATGGATTCCTGTTGACCAAAGGGCATGTTGTGGCCCCAAATGCCAGTATTCACCCATATGTATGTTTCCATTGAAAGGGCAGTAAAGGTTCCCAAAGGAATGTGACTAATTCTAAATTCTCTAGAGAGACAGTTTTGCTGTTACCACAATATTTACTTTAAAAATGCACCTTTCTTTTGTGGCACCACCTATCAGCACGTCCTTAATCAATATATTCAGTAAGTCAATAATTTAACTGTTGCTTGTCTGCATGTCTTCATTGTTGCTTTCGCCGAGGTAAGGGCTATAGGGACTGGTGTCCGTTAAAGAAATAGTCACAGATGAGGAAAAGGAAGTTTGGGCCTTTCTATTTCAAAGAGTGGATCTGACTATGAAAGTGATGGTCCCTCCCTGCAAAAACAGAAAATGTGCCCCTTACATCTGTGTGGCCATAATGACCACCAAAACCCAAATCTAAAGTGAGAGAAATCAGTCCAGTAAGAATCTCCATCTTCAGGTCAGATGACATTTCCTCTAGTACAAATTCACAGTTTGTTAAAAAAAATGAACCACTCCTTAGAGGTTCCTGCTTCCCACTTCTCCCTCCAGCATGCATTTATTCTTATCATCCTCCTCATCCACTACTATTTATTAAGTGGCCACATTTGCATGGCACCACACCTGTGATTTTCCATTTCTCTCCAAGGATGATTTCCTGGTTTAGAAGTTTTAATGGCTTCTCCTTTGAAAATGTCTTAAGAGGGTTTTGACTGTAATTCCTTTTCTCCTAGCTCTTATTTAATAGGTACCAATGCCTATCTTTTGCCTGGGGTATTGGGTTAGGGAGAGGAAGATTCATTAACCATGGTGAGTTATGGATTTCAATGCCCTGGCTACTTCATTTCTCATATCCAAGTAGATCATTTCCTCCCTAGTCCTCCTGAGCCCAAGGATGCACATATTGTAAGTAGCCTTAATCTGCTTCATTAGGATATTTTTTTAAACTTTACAAGAATGATACCACCAATATTACCATATTACTTCTGGTGATGTGCAAGGCAGTATAATCTTACATTCGTACTGACAGTATTAGTAATGATTTAGGTGTGGTCGTAAGAGTAGGAAAACTATACCAATTTAAAGCTTGGAGCTATTGAAATTAATCTCCTTTTCAGATATAGATCCAAGGAGGTAAAGTTCCTTGTTTAAGGTTACACAATACAGATGAGTGCCCACAAAAGGCAAATGTGACATCTCCAGACTTACAGCTTGTATTCTCCCATGTTTCACCCACCCTTCTGAGTATTAAAGCAGAGTGCTTCTGATAGCAAGAAAGGCTCCAAGGATTTCAAGAGTCAGAAACAGATAGTGGCACTGCCCATGGCTGTCACAGAGCACACTATAAAAGAGATCATGTATGGTTAGTTCACCCTGGATACATTTCACTGGACAATTCTTCCTCTTTATTCTCAATGAATAATCTTACCTGGGCTTATGCCTTGCAACATTAACAGAAGATTTCTCCCTATGAGACCAGCTGTATCTCTTCCTCAGGGATGAGTGTCTTACAAGTCCCACGGTATTCTCCAGCTTTCAGTACTAACTAAACTCTTCTTAAGAAAGAGGGTTGTACCTATATCTGTGAAAAATAGTAACTGCTTTGGTTCTAGGACTTCTGCTTAGATCTGGCCCTGATGATAACTATAAAATATGTGCAGTTTATTTTTTTTATCTCTTCTCTGGCACACTGGTTACCAAACAGAATGATCTTGCCGCCTCTTCCTAAGAGATATTTGACATCTAGAGGCATTCTCTGTTGTCCCAGTTGAGAGGTGTTATTGGTATCTAAAGGGTAAAGGTAAGAACACTGCTAAGTATCATAAAGTGCACAGGACAGCCCCTCCAGCAAAGAGGAGATACATACGTGTTCAGGCTGAAGACCCTACCTTCGAGGATTCTCACCCCTCCCAGAACCCCAGTGACCCATCATTCTTTGGGAACTAGCCTCTTTCTAGATCTCCTCTCATAGTAGAGGACTTAAGAAGAACACAGAGGAAAAGAACTCTGGAGTAGAAGTGAGGTTTCCTGGCTTCATAAATTTCCAAATATATTGTCTTCTACAAAGTAGGAGGAATAAATTTCTTCTTATTTCATTGGTATAAAAATAATAAAGTAAAATAGTGTCTATTAAAATGCTTCATAAACTCTAAGGTGCTACACAAATACCTGGCATTGTCATGGCAAGAAGTAATTAACAAGAAAGGGATGAATTTCTACTTGTGTGATATCAGATACCATGGCAGCAGGTACTTCTGGTTAGATGCTTGTCCACCATCCCTCTAATTCCACAGTGGAAGTACAAATGCTTCACCAGTGTTCAACACCAGTACTGTCTTCACTGTTTTTGTATCCTCCGCGTACATGAAAGAGTGTTCTCAGTGCTAATCAGACAGTAGATGCTTAGTAAACTATGGACACATAAGTCATACCACACATTTCCTCCACCTGCGGGGGTGACGTTCCCAGAAGCCTGGCAAGTACACGTTGATTCCCATTCGAGAAATGAGGCAACTGTGATTCAAAGCATTTATGTGATTTATCTAAGATGTTCAGCTAATAAGCATAAGTACTGGATCTTATGATCTTATAGGCATGATTCAAACTCATGTCTATATCTGTAGAAGATACCATGTTCTGCTCCCCAGATGATGAGAGCTTCCTCTACTTCCGGGTGTGTGCTGGAAACCCATATCAAAACACCTGCATCCCCAGGCACTGTCATGGGTCAGAAAACACTTGTACTATGGAAAGGGGTGACAACGGCCATGAAACCCAGCCAGCCCCTCCCAGGTCACTTCCAGCCAACACATACTGATGGTGTGAATGAATAACAGAAATGCCTAGAGTCTTTCTCTTTTCTTGACTGCTTAAATTTTGTTCATAAAATGAGAATGGGTTCAGCAGCAACCCCTGGATCTTTGTAGTGAAAGTTGTCCCAGTTAGTGAGGTGATCAGGACTAGATTTGTGACTCTGAGGACTGGTATTTCAATTCCAAATTGAAATGAACTCAGATTCAAATAAGTCTTTGTTATTTCCTACCCACTGAACTCAACTCAATTACATTCAGTGACTATGTACTAAGCAACAACTGAGTGTCTAGTTCTGTGGGAAACAACAGCGGAGGGACACGATGACTGCTCTCAAGGAGGGCCCCTCTACCATGTGTGTGCAGGGGGTTTGGGGGGGAGTGGTTAAAGAGCTAATGAGAATAAAATAAAACCCAGCTGATACCCACCTACTGAACTTCACAGGATCTAGCTTATTCATCAATATTTACTTTCCTTCTCTGACGGACTCACATATTCAGTGAATATGAAGGTGCTTCAGGGTACCACGCCCCACCCTCAAAGCACCACTAATTTAATGGGCACCAGTGTGTAATACGGACAAATAAGGCAATGGCACCCCACTCCAGTACTCTTGCCTGGAGAATTCCATGGACAGAGGAGCCTGGTGGGCTGCAGTCCATGGGGTCGCTAAGAGTTGGGCATGACTAAGCGACTTCCCTTTCACTTTTCACTTTCATGCATTGGAGAAGGAACTGGCAATCCACTCCAGTATTCTTGCCTGCAGAATCCCAGGGACGGGGGAGCCTGGTGGGCTGCCGCCTATGGGGTCGCAAAGTCAGACATGACTGAAACGACTTAGCAGCAGCAGCAGCAGCAACATAGGGAAAGAAACTGTGCTGGCAGATGTGAACAAGGCATTTCAAGAAGGAGATGAAGTTGACTTAGGATAGAACCTGAATTATGAGGAACATTTATATGATCTTTTAGGAAAGTATTTTGGGGCAGAGTCTGGTGAGGTTCTAACCAAGAATGAATAATCAGCTACTATATTGCTATGGGTTACAGGTATTTATAAAGACATCCTTGTGTGCCTTCTCTGAGATAATAATCTAAAAATAGCAAGGCATAGTTTACTATTGACATAGTTTCAATCAAAAGTGGTGAGAAACAATTAAAATTGAAAAAGCAATCTCAAATCCCTTTGATGTACAAAAATATCTCCCTCTAGTAGAAGTAGAAGCTACTCCATCACATTGAGGTGAGAATGTATCCCTAAGGCATCCAAAAACATATGCCTTAAGAGAAATACTTAATCCTGTTGACAACAGAAACTCTGTTTCGTTGTCAAAGGAGACGAGGATGTTTTGCATGCTTTCCCTCATCTTGCATGCATGGCAACATACTCTTTTCTATCCTTAATCTAAACCTTCAGTAAAACTTAGTTCTGCAAGTGCTCTAAAAGTTCCAAAAAGCAGACTGAAAATAGGGAAAGAAAGCACACCAAGAAACATATGGACATTTCCCCCAAATATAATATTTAAAATGCATTTATATAAAAAATATAATATTTGCAGTCTGTGCATAGTCTCTACAACTTTGGTTTAGATAGTAAGTTGGTAAGACTGGCAGCCTTGGCCCACCCTAAGACCATGACTTCCCATTTTTATCTAGCTATTAGTGAGACTCTGACTTCATTTTTAGTGGTCTGCTTTCAAAGATTAGTGATTAAATTACAGAAATATATGGCTCATTGAGACACACTGCCATGTATATAATGTTACACAATGTAGCTTCAGTTGGGGTTCTGGTTCATTACAAATATTAGACGTTATTTTAACATAAGTATTAGTCAACTTTGCTACAGTAGGAAACAACTTCAAACCTCAGTGGTTCAGAACAAAAACACTTATTTCTGGTTTTTCTTATGAGTTAGACTGGCTCTACCTCATACCTTTTCTGGTTGAAGAAGTGGCTCTTATTTGAGATATGCCTTCTTATGGCAGCAGGAAAAGCCCCAGAAATAGCAGAAACATGAGATGCCTCTTGAAACTTCCACCCGGGTCTGGCGTTCTGTCACTTCTCACATTCCAACAGCCCAGCAAATTATGTGGCCAACTGACAATGAGGTAAGAAAGTCAACGCTGCTGACGAGAAGACTTTTTATGGTCATAAACTGATATGTTTATCTATGCTTAACAGGGAAGGGATCAAAAAGATGAATCACCATATATATATATATATATATATATATATATATGGTGATTCATCAATTTTAAAAAAATTCCAAAATGTATTATTATTGATTTTTGTTACAGTTAACTGGAAAACTATTATATCACCTCTTGGATAAATGAATAGGCTGTGTGCTTAAAGTATGATAGAGGAAATGAAAGAGAATAGAGAGAAATTAAGAAATATATATATATAACCCTTGTGTCATAGACCTACAACGTGACTCACCAAAGTTACCTTTAATTTAACACTTTATCTTTTTTGTGTTTTGCAGTAATCAAAGGCTTGATAATTAGATTTTCTTGACATTTGTCACCAGAAACAAGAGAAAAACTCCCTGTAGTAGAGAGAGTTTAAGGCTTTCAAAGTCACTAATGTTCTAGTCATATGATGTTGAAAAGAAAGTCATTTCAATATAGTCTTTAAGCACTTAATAAATGCTTGGGTTTGTATGAGCAAATACATACAAACCTCCCAATCTCCATATTTCATGGGCTTTTTCCTCTTATGGCTATTCACGGACAATTTAGATTTGTAAGTTTTAACCATTTAACTTCCTGAGAAAGGAAATTGGAACAACAAAAGCAAATGTGTCCCCAACTCACGTATGAAAGTAGTTATTTCAGGTTAATTATTATCAAGAACTGTGCAAGCCTAAGAATGCGATTAAACATTAGCCTGTGAGATATTTAACAGTGGGGTTCTACAATAAAAACAGAATATTATTCTTTCTAGGTTTTTTTCTAAACGGTCCCAAACTACACATGCGAATGAAGCTAATGTCTAAATAATTAAATGATAATGTCATTATTATTCAGTGTGGGATACACTTGAGAATCAAATTGAATCCGTTTTTTTTTCCCCCCTTGTGGCACAATAACAATTCTTGTTCAACCTTACTTAATATATTCCTTGGTTAAAAGAAAAGTCAGTCTGTATACTCATTGGCTTCTAGGAAAGAGAATGAAGCCTATGTAACTGAAGGAACAGAGGAGTGAGGGGGAAAAAAAAGCAATAGCCCTGGGCTAAATGTGAATTAGGCTAAGAACAGCACCTCTGTACCTTGGTCCTAAACTCCTTTCTCATTCTCACCCCTTAGGCATGCAATGCCCTCCCCGCTGCACCTTACTCCCTAAATCTGGTCAGCTCTGGAGAACATCAGTGAGCTTCCTGTCCCAGAAGTATCTGTATTTTCACTCAGCCTCCACTCTGCATTGAAAAGCTCCATTCCCTTTAACACTCATAAAACATCTTTGGGTTTAATTCAAAGCACATTCCATGTGTGATATTCACAACTCTGAGATAGATACTATTATCATTTCTCTTTTATAAATGAGGAAACTGAGTCACCGAGCGGACAGATGACTCTCCCAAAGATGAACCCGAGCATTCTGACCTGAAAGCCCATATCCTTACTATTAGAGCTACAGGGGAGGGAGATTTTTACACCCCTTCAAAAGTGCTTCCAAATGCTTCCATTATGATTTGGTCAAACAATTTCTAAATGTCATTTTGCAGCAGTAAAACCCACAGAAAGAAATGATGGATTTCTCTAAAAGAATCCATGAACACCCATCGGGAGACCACTGTCTAGACAAGGCATAGGGAAAGGAGTTTAGGAAGAAGTCATCACACACTCTCTGTCCGAGGACCCTTGAGTCTCTCTAATTCGTTATCCCATGGCTGACACTAAACAGATTATTTGGCCAGGTTCTCCTATGCTTATCCATTAGCTTTGTTTCATTTGCTTTGATACCAAATTCCCATCCATGACAGTGAGATAAGGCAAATCTCGAAAGGTCCTGTTACGCTTTATGATGCCTTTCTTATTTGCTGGTATCAAGACTAGCTATGGTAGGAAAACAGAATAGATGTATAGGTTTAAGGCTTAGAATTTTAAAATAAGGAAGTTCAACTAAAAATTTTACTACAAAAAAGAGAAAAAAGTTTTTGGAATCTGTTTAAAATTTTTACCAAAAAATTGAAGAAAAAATTTGGAATCTGTTTAAAAATAAATGTAAGCTTGTTAATAAAATACATACAAGATATGCTCAGTCATGTCTGACTCTTTGTGACACCATGGACTATATAGCCCACCTATATAGTGGCTATATATATATGGCTCCACTGTCCATGGAATTCTCCAGGCAAGAATACTGGAGTGGGTAGTCATTCCCTTCTCCAAGGGATTTTCCTGATCCAGGGGTCAACCCTGGATCTCCTGCATTGCAGGCAGATTCTTTTCCATCTGAGCCACCAAGGAAGCCCTAGTTCAGTTCAGTTCAGTCGCTCAATTGTGTCCGACTCTTTGCGACCCCATGAATCGCAGCACACCAGGCCTCCTTGTCCATCACCAACTCCCGGAGTTCACTCAGACTCACGTCCATCGAGTCAGTGATGCCATCCAGCCATCTCATCCTCTGGCGTCCCCTTCTCTTCCTGCCCCCAATCCCTCCCAGCATCAGAGTCTTTTCCAATGAGTCAACTCTTCGCATGAGGTGGCCAAAGTACTGGAGTTTCAGCTTTAGCATCAGTCCTTCCAAAGAACACCCAGGGCTGATCTCCTTTAGAATGGACTGGTTGGATCTCCTTGCAGTCCAAGGGTCTCTCAAGAGTCTTCTCCAACACCACAGTTCAAAAGCATCAATTTTTCAGTGCTCAACTTTCTTCACAGTCCAACTCTCACATCCATTTATCACCACTGGAAAAATCATAGCCTTGACAAATGGAACTTTGTTGGCAAAGTAATGTCTCTGCTTTTGAATATGCTATCTAGGTTGGTCATAACTTTTCTTCCAAGGAGTAAGCATCTTTTAATTTCATGGCTGCAGTCACCATCTGCAGTGATTTTGGAGCCCCCAAAAATAAAGTCTGACACTGTTTCCACTGTTTCCCCATCTATTTGCCATGAAGTGATGGGACCAGATGCCATGATCTTAGTTTTCTGAATGCTGAGTTTTAAGCCAACTTTTTCACTCTCTTCTTTCACCTTCATCAAGAGGCTTTTTAGTTCCTCTTCACTTTCTGCCATAAGGGTGGTGTCATCTGCATATCTGAGGTTATGGATATTTCTCTCGGCAATCTTGATTCCAGCTTGTGCTTCTTCTAGCCCAGCGTTTCTCATGATGTACTCTGCATATAAGTTAAACAAGCAGGGTGACAATATACAGACTTGACGTACTCCTTTTCCTATTTGGAACAAGTTTGTTGTTCCATGTCCAGTTCTAACTTTTGCTTCCTGACCTGCATACAGATTTCTCAAGAGGCAGGTCAGGTGGTCTGGTATTCCCATCTCTTTCAGAATTTTCCACAGTTTATTGTGATTCATGTACAAGATTTCCCTTAATACCCAGTATAAGAAATTAAAAGCTTAAAATTAAAATTCCCAGTTGAGAAAATACATTGTCGAAATATTCATTGCTGAAATAATCACCAAGAAAAAATAATGGATTTATATCTCCTTGTGAGTGAAAGCTTTACAGATTTTGGTGTCCCACAGACCATAGGTTCAGTTCCCGACTGTAACACATGAGTGCTAAAAGACATGCTCAGTTCAGTTCAGTTCAGTCGTTCAGTCATATCCGACTCTCTGTGACCCCATGAATTGCAGCACGCCAGGCCTCCTTGTCCATCACCAACTCCCGGAGTTCACTCAGACTCACGTCCATTGAGTCAGTGATGCCATCCAGCCATCTCATCCTCTATCATCCCCTTCTCCTCCTGCCCCCAAACCCTCCCAGCATCAGAGTCTTTTCCAATGAGTCAACTCTTTGCATGAGGTGGCCAAAGTACTGGAGTTTCAGCTTTAGCATCATTCCTTCCAAAGAACACCCAGGGCTGATCTCCTTTAGAATGGACTGGTTGGATCTCCTTGCAGTCCAAGGGACTCTCAAGAGTCTTCTCCAACACCACAGTTCAAAAGCATCAATTCTTCAGCGCTCAGCTTTCTTCACAGTTCAACTCTCACATCCATTTATCACCACTGGAAAAACCATAGCCTTGACTAGATGGAACTTTGTTGGCAAAGTAATGTCTCTGCTTTTCAATATGCTATCTAGGTTGGTCATAACTTTTCTTCCAAGGAGTAAGCATCTTTTAATTTCATGGCTGCAGTCACCATCTGCAGTGATTTTGGAGCCCCAAAAAATAAAGTCTGACACTGTTTCCACTGTTTCCGCATCTATTTCCCATGAAGTGATGGGACCAGATGCCATGATCTTTGTTTTCTGAATGTTGAGCTTTAAGCCAACTTTTTCACTCTCCTCTTTCACTTTCATCGAGAGGCTTTTTAGTTCCTCTTCACTTTCTGCCATAAGGGTGGTGTCATCTGCATGTCTGAAGTTATTGATATTTCTCCCAGCAATCTTGATTCCAGCTTGTGCTTCTTCCAGCCCAGCATTGACATGCTAAGACATGACTTAACCTTTCTCAGTATTAATTCCCTCATGTATGTATAACATGAGGGTTAAAAATGTATCTTATTGAGCTTACTTGAACAGCACAGGTAAGATAGACAATGACGAAGACAGATAAACAGCATCCAGTAGGTCTTACTGTCTCTTGTTTTGACAAAGGGAATAACTCAAAAAGGAGAAACACAACACCCAAAATGTGAGGCAATCACCAAGAAAGTTGAAGACAGACTTCACTCAAGCCACAGTTGTAGCCCAGGGCCAAACCTGTTTGTTATCTGCTGTTCGCGGTGAAAGAAAAATATGGGATATAGAATATGTATTGCAACTATGAAGAAGATAACCTAAAAGGGTTGGTTTTTGTGGAGCCTTATGACACAGGGCAACTGTGGTTCATCTGCTTTCTACATATTTCTGGATTTTAGCACAACTAACTTCATTAAAAAGGCACTGCATTTCCATACATGCATCAGCGATGTCTTTAAAAATATACTGAGCTCTTGTGTATCTTACTGTTGGACAATGTATTTTAATTACTGCTGCTTTTGAGGAAGCACAAAATGGCTCCTAAATTCACGAAATGTTTTCTCACCTAAGTGTCCTTGAAAAGCCCTAAAACCCACACCTCAATAAGAGTTTTCCATAGAGTGGAAGGAAGCTGCCCTTCTTCTTTTTCTTTTTTTTTTTAAGAGAGAGAACCAAAGCATAACCTTGAGACCACCCTCCCATGTAAGAGATAGAAAATGTCAGGGACTGTTGAGCACCCAGCAAATTTTCACAGTGGATCAGTGAGAAGTTATTTAGCACAGGTGTTTAATTATGATGCATTAGGGAAATGGGTAGTGTTCAATGGCCCTCAAACACAAACCTCCACCTGTGCAGAGGTCTAGCATTGGTTCACGGAGTGATAACATTGAGGGAAGCAATTGTGCTCTGATCCTGCTCAAGGGTCTTTCTTTTCTTGGTTGGTGCAACCAAGTTCACTGCCAGGAAGCCATGGGTTTTCCCCACATGAGCAGGTCCATCAAGCAAGTTTATAATCTACATCTGGGTTATCTCTCCAGGAATTAGCCTCTTCTGAATGCAAGTGAAAAATTAGAATAATTCAACATGCCTTGCAGAGAAAAATCTCTCCAGGTGCCTTCCTAGAACTCTGATTTTAGGATAAGCACAGGAAACCAATGCCTTGGCCATATGACCAGGCAAGGTCACTGTGATTCACCCTCAAAATATAGCCAGTTACCTTCAGCTAGTGTGGGTACCATTCCATAGTCAGGACTATTATGAAGCACTTTTATTGAGCACTGTCCCCAGTACTTTCTATGAATTATCTCGACTAAATCCCAGAAGGTAGGTACTATCATGATCATTATTTTAGAGATGAAAAAACTGATGTTAAGGATTATTACAGTTACTAGTACCTTGCTGTGAATTATAACCAAAGTCAATAGTTATGCTTTTACTTGGGTTATCTGACTTTCCAAGACCCTGCAGAGTCATGCACAAAACTCTAAAGCCTAAAAGGGGGTTGGGTTAAAATATAATATAGTCAAGGTTTGTCTCCTGCATTCTTATGCCTACCACCCACCCAGGACACCTCAGCAATTGTTTCTTCATCTTTCAGACAATCCCCTTTTCCTCTCTTTAATCTCCCTTCTCAAAGCACATAATTCTCTGTAGCCACTCCAGTGATAAAGAATCTGCCTGCCAATGCAAGAGACGTGGGTTCGACCCTTGGGTCAGAAAGCTCCCGTGGAGAAGGAAATGGCAACCCACTCCAATATTCTTGCCTGGGAAATCCCATGGATGGAGGAGCCTGGTGGGCTACAGTCCATGGAGTCGCAAAACAGTCAGACATGACTTAGCGACTGAACAACAACAATGACCCTCTTAGGAGCAGGGAAGCAGGTCTAATAAGTGAGTTTCAGGCAAAGCTATTCATTTTAGTGTGACATTAATGTCGTATGGTCCTCTCTTTTAAGGATTGGTCAGTTAGAGACAGTGTGTATGAACTAGCAGAATAAAATAAGCAGCAAAGTGATAGGCAAAACATTAATCTTGTTGTCAGAAAAGTTGAGTTCTCCTACAGACTGTGAGCTGCTAGAGAACAAAGATTATGTATAATAACTTGTTCATTAGCTCAGGGCCATGTGCCTCGCAGAAACCCTATATATACTTGTTGAACTGGATAGAACTGAAAGCATAGGCTTTCGTCACTTACTTTGGTATTATATAACCTTAAACAAGTCACTCTGTAGATCTCAGTTTCCTTACCTGTATGATGGGCAAGTTAGACCAGATCAGTGGTCTTCAGATGTCTTTCCCATGGAAACTCATGTTCAAATGAAATGAGTGCTAAGGACTGAATATTTGTGTTTCTCCAAAATTGGTATGTTGAAACCTAATGCCCAAACAATAGGATTAGCAGTAGAGAATTTGAGAGGTGCTTAGGTCATGAGGGCAGAGGTCTAGGGAATGGGATTAGTGTCCTTATAAGAAACCCCAGAGAGCTAGCTTGCTGCTTACATCATACGAGGTTACAGCAAAATGACAGACCTTACCAGGCACCAAATCTGCTAGCACCATGATCTTGGACTTCACAGTCTCTGGAACCATGAGAAATACATATTTGTTGTTATAAAGCCACCTAGATTATAGCATTTTGTAATAGCAGCCTGAGTATAAACAAACTAAACAGATAAAAGTAAAGCAGTTTTGGCTGAACACATGGGCTATCCCCTTCTCTTCTCTAAACAGGAACAGAGTTTGGAAACCATTACTACTGAAAGTGAAAGTGTTAGTCGCTCAGTCTTGTCCGACTCTTTGTGACCGCATGGACTATAGCCCACCAGGCTCCTCTGTCCATGGAATTCTCTAGGCAAGAATATTGGAGTGGCAGTAACTAATTTTTATGGTGCTAAATGTTTATTAACTCTGCTTTGAATACCTAAAATGAAACTGTTTTAATATAGCTTTTTTTTTTAACCAAGTCAATTTAATTTTATTTTGATTTCTTGGACTATGAAAGTGAAAGTGAAGTCGCTCAGTCGTGTCCGATTCTTTGCGAACCCATAGACTGTAGCTTACCAGGCTCCTCTGTCCACGGGATTTTCCAGGCAAGAGTACTGGAGTGGGGTGCCATAGGCTTCAATAAATACTACTTAGTTTTATCACTTAGCAGCTGGATGACCGTGAGAAGCTTTTTAACTTTTCTGAACCTCAGATGCCTCATCCTGAAAATAGGAATAGTTAATGAGGATACATAGATATAAGGGCTATAGGTGCCTAACTACTTCCTGCCACAGAGTAGATGCATATATAATATTTCTACGGGAGTGAAGAGCATTTGGGCCATAGTATAGGATTTCCACACTGCACACCAAGACAGACCAGGGGTGTGTCTGGCCCTGTAATAAACCTGGAGGTGAATCCCTAGTGCTGGGAGGATGGGGTTCCATTGCCAATGGCTACTAGTGGTCATGAGAACTTATTTCTGAAGAACACAGTACGCTTGGATGTGGTAGCTGTGAAAAAAACCAAACATGAATTTACTATTTTCTAATTCCTTTTTACCCAGCCATAATAAAGTTTAACTTTAGTGAAATTAATCACATTGGTCAAGACTCCCAGCGTTGGTCATTAGGATTTTTAAAACCTATAAAAACCAAATATTTAAAGTTAACTAGTTAGATTTCCTTCTCTCCAGGATATGTATCACACTGAATTTTAAGAAAGTTCATTATCACACACTACCTCAAGATGATCATGAACTATTAAAAATTATTACTTAAGAGTAATACCCACTATTGACTTCATACCACTACTAATCAGCAGTGAGATACCTGAAAAAGCTCTGACTCAATTTAAGAATATCATAACATTTTTTGAATAGCAGCTACACCATCAAAATTCATCAAGCTGAATAGTTAAATGTATTCTACTATATTAATATTTTAATTTTAAAAGAAATATCACAAATATTCAAAATGGTTACACACCAGAAATCAGGACTTGATATTTTTACGTAGGGTAATGCCCCATGTAAGGAATGAGCATTTGCCAGCAGATCTTAATGGAGGCATCTAACCATCTTTATCTTTAGGGATTGAAAGAATGTAAGATTTGGTACTGGGGTCAGTGACATGCTGAAACATTTGAATTCTCCCATTTGATGAAGCATCAGTTCTTTCCCCCCTTAAATTCTTTTATGTGACTGACAGTTTCATCCATTTTTTTCCTGAGGCTACTATTGAAATTCCTTTGTACTTGTGGAAGCAAGTTTTCTGGTTCAAGAATTTTGTTTTACCTGTGCCTCCAAGACTTGTCAACGGCAAATTAGGACAAGGAATTCTAATTTATGTTTCAAAAGCCTCAGTAGTAGCGAGAAGTATTTTTATTTACCCCTCCTCCCCTAAAAAAAAAAGTGTCAAGTCAAGATGATGAACCACACTACACTACTGTACACTTATTAGAAAATTCCAGGAGGAGTTGTGAAATATGAGAAGCAAGGACAAGTGGGGATAATGCGAGCTAATCCTAATATAGACCCTGAAGAGTTCAGAGCAGCAGCTGTGTGTACACAGACACACAGCTCCACATAAACACTGGTAATATTCAAAGAGTTAAAACCATCTCTAAAATTTCTATTATTATATAATAAACCTAATCCAAATACTAGTCAAGATATTAACACATACAGTTACTTAATCCTTACTGTTTTGTTCACATGTTATAAGGACTATTTTCAAGCATGCAGAAAAGTTGAATGAACTCTGCAGTGAATGTTTGTGCATACACTGCTTAGAATCTATAAATATTTTTCTATATTTATACATCCACCAATTTATCCATTCATGCACTTTATTTTTTGAAGCACTTCAAAGTAGGCGACAGTTCTCAGTTTTTATTTCTCTTTCACTTGGTGCTTTCCTACCCACTAAATGATCTCACTGGTACTTTTAGCCCTTTTGTGAAGACACATTTTTTCAGTACCAAATCTGTTTCCTTGAATGAAGATGTTTCACTTACAGGATCATTCTACTGGCAATATTAGAGGGTGAAGAGGAAGAGATTTCCATCTCAAGCTCCATCCAGCACAGTGCAGAAAATGTAATCTAATCACTCTGAGCTAAATTCAGCTGCTTTTATGATCAAGATTTGCCTTAGACATTTCACATTTAAATTCACTGAAATTCAAGACTGACCGATCACCCCTGTCCTTAGGTGACACTAAGGAACTGAGGCATTGGTGCAGAGAGGTGGGTGGACCTACTTCTCAATCTTGATCAGTATCTCGCCTGTGATGGAATCATCTCATCTCTGCCCTCTCTGCCCCTATTTGAGACATAGCTGGGGCCTTAACCAGTTCCGAGAGGGTTCTCTACATCCTCCACTGTGGGAAAAAGCCTCATGTGCCCAGGGATACCTTTCTTAACTAACCTTCCTTTACACTTGGCAAGGAGCATGGAACGAGGCACAAGAACCTCTGCATATGCGCCCACCGCCCCCCCCCCCCTTGGCGGCTTCAGGAAGCTTAGCAGTTGTTCTTTGATCTCCTCACACCTAGACCGACCACACTGCCATTTCGACTCTCTGGCATCAAGCCCATGGTGGCACAGGATAGTCCTCGGCTTTTTTTGGCCTCACCTGCTGGGAGAGGCACAGTGCCTTTAATCTCAGATCTTCAAATTAAATAAAAAAATTTATCCTTCCCCCTCACCATGCATACAGAGTTTTCACACTTCACCTAATATTCTTATTTCCTTTCCAAAATTTCTAGCCTGTCTATTCCAGCCCAGAGGTTTTTGTATTCACTCCCTGTGCCAGATAAAACAGGATAGCTAAGTATTCTTCCACAACTATCGCTTAATCTAAGATCCAGTCCTGCGGAGATCAGAAGCTCAGCATTATCTCATTTTGTTTCCTTTTGCATTTCAGCTATGACCTCCATTTTTGCAAGGCATGGAGGGCAAAGCATAATTAGAACATAGGAAAGGCAGTCGGGTTTCAGATTTAAAAGAACAAAAAACAAACAAAAACCATCACTTAATACTTCTTAGCTCATCTCTTCACATCTCCACTGGGTGCGTCACTCTGTTGTCTAAACCACTGGTTCTTAACCAGAGGAGATCGTGATGCCCAGGGGACATTTAACAATGTCTGGAGACATTGTTGGTTTTCATCCAAAATGCTGGAGGAGGTGGATGCTATTGGCATTTGGGAGCTAGAGACACGGGATGCTGCTAAACAACCTGCAATGCACAGGACGGCCTTCACAAGGAACTTCCCACCTAAAATGTTGAATAGTGCCAAGGCTGAGGAACACTGGTCCAGACCACTGCTTCTAACACTAAAGGGTAGGTACAGTGTTCATCGCAGCACTGTTTATAATAGCCAGGACATGGAAGCAACCTAGATATCCATCAGCGGACAAATGGATAAGAAAGCTGTAGTACATATACACAATGAAATATTACTCAGCCATTAAAAAGAATACATTTGAGGTGGGGGGATGATTTGGGAGAATGGCATTAAAACATGTATAATATCATATAAGAAACAAATCGCCAGTCCAGGTTCAATGCAGGATACAGGAAGCTTGGGGCTGGTGCACTGGGATGACCCAGAGGGATGGTATGGGGAGGGAGGTGGGAGGGGGGTTCAGGATTGGGAACACATGTACGCCCATGGCAGATGCATGTTGATGTATGGCAAAACCAATACAATATTGTAAAGTAAAAAATAATAATAATAATAAATTAAATAAATAAATAAACTGGATGCTAAAAAAAAAAAAAAAGAATACATTTGAATCAGTTCTAATGAGGTGGATGAAACTAGAGCTTACTATACAGAGTGAAGTAAGCCAGAAAGAAAAACACCAATACAGTATCAGTTCAGTTCAGTTCAGTTCAGTCGCTCAGTCGTGTCTGACTCTTTGCGACCCATGAATCGCAACACGCCAGGCCTCCCTGTCCATCACCGTCTCCCGGAGTTCACTCAAACTCACATCCATCAAGTCAGTGATGCCATCCAGCCATCTCATTCCTCTGTCATCCCATTTTCCTCCTGCCACCAATCCCTCCCAGCATCAGAGTCTTTTCCAATGAGTCAACTCTTTGCATGAGGTGGCCAAAGTATTGGAGTTTCAGCTTTAGCATCATTCCTTCCAAAGAACCCCAGGGCTGATCTCCTTTAGAATGGACTGGTTGGATCTCCTTGCGGTCCAAGGGACTCTCAAGAGTCTTCTCCAACACCACAGTTCAAAAGCATCAATTCTTCAGCGCTCAGCTTTCTTCACAGTCCAACTCTCACATCCATACATGACCACTGGAAAAACCATAGCCTTGACTTGACAGACCTTTAAATACTTAGATCATTCCATTTCCTCCCTATTAACACCAGCTTCATTCTCACCCTCATCCTCTACCATGAATGTTATGAAAATAATTTGATCAATGAACAGCTCTTAGAAAACAAACACCATTTCCCCTGGAAGGATCTCAGTGATGTCATCATATTTAACACTATTAAAATAACTTACATCATTATTATCCAATTCTAATGAATCACCTTCAAGAACATGTATGTAGATTACAAAAGTCTCACAAAATAAAAATATGCTTTTAATTCCTAAAGGCTTAAAAGTCTAAGATGTCATGTATATATATAATGATGTATAACATAACCAGATCTTATCAGGCCAATGGAACACACAGGGTGAATCATGCATATGCACACACTTTTCTAATTCGATCATGGGCTTTGATGTGATTATTATTACTTCATCTTGTTTTGTTTTGCATGGATGTAATAATAGAGAAGAGGTGACTACAAATGAAAATGAAGTGAAAAAGAACTAAAATGTATTGAACTTAATTTCTGAGTCACACACTATATTTAACTGTTTTTATTTGTACTCATATAGTTCTCACTACATATAGTCCTTTGAAGTAGGAAATTAATTTTGTATTATTTCTCCCATTCTACCTATGATGAAATTGAGCCTTAGATTAAGGAACATGCCCTTTGCAAGTTCACAACTTTAAACTCAAGTTAAGTCCAATTCTAAAGTCCCTAATCTTACTACTTTGACCATGGTGAAGGGCACACTCATCCAACAGGCATTTTCAGTTGTGCCTATTATGCGCCAGATGCTTAATCATGAAGTCATGGAAAAGGAACTTGGAACACAAAGAACAGTTAAAATTCATTCATTCCACACATATTTATTGCGTAATTTTATAAATATTTTATAAAATATTATAAATATTTTATAAATAAATATTTTATAAAATTTTATAAATATATTTTATAAATATAAATATTTTATAAATAAATATTCCACGTATATTTATTACTCTGTGCCAAACAGAGGAGATGCTCTTACTAGAAATGTTCGCATGAAATAAAAGGCAAATATTTGTCAACTGCTGAAAATGCTGAATCTCAACAAACCTGTTGGTTAATTTCCCAGAAGGATTTCTGCACTAGAGTTGGTAACATGACATTCTGGGGTCTTACAATTCCCAGAGATATATCTGCTTGTTCTCAGAACTCTAGTTTTGGGGCTTATTTAGATTTCCATGAATTTGTTCTATAAAATTTACACATCATCTGCAAATTACTAATTTGTAAAAATTCAAGTAATTTAAATCTTTGAAACACAGGCATACTTTTGTTTCTGTTTAAGAGACATATAGGACCAACTTCACAGTAGACTGACACAGAGGAGTTTTCTTTTTTTTCCTAGAAAGAAATTTAGAGAATATTCAGCAGCCCAACCCACTCATTTTAGGCATGGAGAGATGGCTTTATTTTATGTACTCAGGTGACTAGACAGCAGAAGAACCACAACAGAAACTCTACTCTCCTAACTCCTAGGGGAGTACTGCTTCCAATTCTATGTTCCTGCTCGTTTGGAATTGAGTCAATTCCTCAAATAGGAAAGGCTTCTCAATTTATAGTTCTAATTGTGGGTATGAGAGTCACAAAATTCTCTGTCTATTCCCAGGCCCATTCTCTAATTAAACAAGTGATAAAAGATGTGACTGATGTAATGAACATCAAAAAAAGAAAAATAATGAAATAAACATCATGAGGTTATGAGTTGGCTTAAGATCAGTTCCCTGGTCTTCATTATCCTTATTTGTACAAACTTGGGTTTTGTCCAAATGAGCTCCAACTTTGCATTTTAATTCAGCAGAGTGGTAGCTTCACAGATTTTAAGAAAAAAAAATAAAAGGTAAGTCATCAAATTCATCAAGAATGATTTAAATTTCCTATAAGCACAAGACATTATCATAGGCTGAAGAAGGAATAAAATGTTTCTAAGACATGGTCCTTGATTTTTAAAAGCATTATAACCTTTTGGTAAAAAATGGCAGAATTTCCATTAGGAGAAGAATCATGTCATGTCACTCATTCATTCACTGGTCAATTTATTGAGCATCTATTACATGGAAGTACTATTGTTAGGGACACTACTTGAAATGAATCTTGAAAAATAAGAAATTGTGAGGCAAATGCATTATGAAATAGAACAAATTGGACATACACAGGCAGGGAACAGAATCTGTAGGACTTTTCTACTAGTAACAGAAGAATGAGTGCGCAAGAATCCAAGATGATACTTGAACCAGAGGACAAGGAGAAAAGAAGTGCCCTCAGTAGAACTAAGGAAGTGAGAAGGAACTGGTCCCTGAAAATTGATTCAATCGAAGAAACTTTTAGTTTGCGGAAAGGTCCATTTAGTCAAGGCTATAGTTTTTCCAGTGGTCATGTACGGATGTGAGAGTTGGACTATAAAGAAAGCTGAGAGACAAAAAATTGATGCTTTTGAACTATGGTGTTGGAGAAGACACTTGAGAGTCCCTTGGACAGCAAGGCAATCCAACCAGTCCATCCTAAAGGAGATCAGTCCTGAGTGTTCATTGGAAGGACTGATGTTGAAGCTGAAACTCCGGTACTTTGGCCACCTGATGCAAAGAGTTGACTCTTTTGAAAAGACCCTGATGCTGGGAAAGATTGAGGGCAGGAGGACAAAGGGAAGACAGAGAATGAGATGGTTGGATGGCATCACCAGCTCAATGGACATGAGTTTGGGTGAACTCCGGGGGTTGGTGATGGACAGGGAGGCCTAGCATGCTGGGTCCATGAGGTTGCAAAGAGTTGGACACGACTGAACTGTACTAGGACACCTAACTAGGACTGTGGAACAAGCAAATAAACACGTGGACTATAAAATGATGGCAGGGCAACAGACACAAGTGTGCTTAGAGATGATGGATGATAGATGATTCCCTAAAAAGAGAGAAAAGAAATTGAGAGAAAAGAAAGAGACTGATTCTTTAGAAAAACCAGTATTTGGGGAGGTGAAAGAATAGAGTCCTCTGAAAGAAGCAGTGAGAAGAAGCAGGTCAAAGGTGTAACTTTGAAGAGGAAGGAGAGAATTTCAAGGAAGAGAAGATAAACAGCTGGGTTGCAGCCATTAAACATGTCAGGGATTTTATGGTGGCCAGGACAGAATGGCAACCCGTGAACTCCCGGCTTGGCAGAGAGGCAAATAAAGGCAGCATAGGTAATATGGAGGAGAGAAGCTGGAGCTGCAGGAAAGTTAAACTTATCACAAGCACTCTTATTTAGCATCTGAAGGTCTATGAAGGAAATTTCTTCAAATTATTAGGCTACCTACCTAAAACGTCATTTGTAAACAACACTAACATCAAATATTAGATCTAAATTTATTAATCAATTTATTCTTAATCAATTCACTCATACATCCACCACTCAAACAAGCACAAAGACAGGTAAGAGGAATACAAGACAAAATGATTTGTGCTCTCTCTTCAAGAAGCAGTCAGGCTGAGTCATAAATACAAATGAAAAGTCCCAAAGTATGCAGCTGCCAGAGCACAATCTCAGGGGACAAAGGAAGCTCAAAGAACACACTAGAATTCCCTCCAGCTCCAGGTTTAGGGTTTCTTAACAGTGCCATCAACACAGAAAAATGTTGATTCATCCACTGTGCAGTGAAAAGTAGAGTAGGTTCTATCAAGAAAAGGTTATTAGTCCCACTGTTCACGTGCCAAATAGTCACTGGTAAACTCGGACAAATGGAAGCTAAAGAACTTGAATAAAAGAAGTGGAGGCAATATATAACTCAAAGCACTGAGAAACCACTCTTTTTTTTCTTTTCATCAAAAACCTTCTCCTTGCTTTACCTGCAGTGAGTGACTAACACAGAAAGTGTAAGGGTTTTGTGTGACTGTAGATTGGACTCAGACGATCCTTCTTCACTGAGTCTTGCAAGAAGGTGTGGTCAACCAGATAAGGCCCAATACAGCTCAAGCATGGAAACCATGACTTCTCCATCTGGGCACAGCACAAGCTAAGGATAGAAGCCGTGATCACTCTTTCTGCAAAGCAGAAACAAGGCAAGCTTGCTAACGTCATCCTGATTCACCAAGTGCCGCCAAGACTGCTCTCCTTTCAGCAAAACTGCTGAACTGTGTGGTCAAAGCTGGATGATTTCTGCACACAAAAAAATCACACACAGATCTTCGTCACACACAGATCTGAAGCAGCACAGATCTTTGTTACACACAGATCTGAAGCAGCAGAAGAGTCTGTGAGCCTACAACAAATGTGCCCTATGGAAGCATCCTCTACCAAAAGGGTGAGTGGAGGCACAGACCAGCCCGGCATGGGCCACTTGTGTTGAAAGAAACTGGCAAATCAACTTACAGACCTTGACTCAACCCTGCCAGATCTGGTGTTCACAAGGCTACGAAACAGAAAGGAGCTATATTCAATTATTGATCATCATATAGATATCACACCTTTCTCAGCAGTCTTCAGGCTGCAAGTCATCTGCAATTATCACTGTCGTGTCCAATTAGCACTGATAAAAAGCCACAAGGTTCCAGTACTACGCTGTTCACAGAACTTACAGGCACCTACCTCCTGCCAGGGAGTGACTTCTGTGGTTTACAGACGATGAGGGTGTCTACATTCCTCTTCCTGGGGTGAAAGGTGGCTCTGGAAAAAGGAAGGTAAAACCAGAAATTAATCACACCAGGAAGAATCTTCCTTCTTAAGTGAGGGCCTGGCTTCCCACACCATCTGCTGAAGAAGGTGACTAGCTAGGAAAAAGTCCCTATGTTCCCGTGCTCATTAAACACAAGTATGGACTGGTACACACACACACACACAACTGAGCTTCACTTTGTGAAACTTCTGGCAAAGAACTCTAAGTGAATGTTTATGTCCAACAGCCATTATGCCTTGAAGCCCACAATTTTTATTGTTATAAAGAACTTTTGAGGATTTATCTGCTTTAACTACTTCATTAAAAGGGTGAAGAAACTGAGACTCAGAGACATATTAAACACAACACAGAAATCAAATGTCTGAAAGAAGATGTTTACCTGGCTCTGTTTATTCTGAAAAAACAAAATCTTGACATTGATATTATCAAACTAATGAAGTCAAGGGGAAGATCGGTGGGAAATGACTGGCCTCACACTCTTTAATAAGAGAGCTACAAACTTCCTAACCAGATTTAATACAGTGTAAGCGTAGTGAGCTCTAAGCCAGGAGGAGGTGATGCCTGGGGTGTAGACTGTGATGCCCATTACTTACTGTGGGGTCTTCAGTACATATTTCAGGTGATGAGTCACCTCTGTATTTTAGCCTTCAGAAAGGGCTTTCTATGGTTATCATCAAAAAGACAAGCGGTAACAAATGCTGGGGAGGACGAAGAGAGAAGGGAACCCTGTGCACTGCTGGAGGAATTGTAAAGTTGGTGCAGCCACTGTGGAAAATAATATGGACATTCCTTAAAAGATTAAAAATAGAACTACCATAAGATCCAGCAATTCCACGCCTGGAAATATGTCTGAAGGAAACAAAAATGCTGTGTCAAAGAGATGTTTGCACCCCATGTTCAAAGCAGTGTTATTTACAAAATTCAAGATATGGAAAGAATCCATGTTGATCAATGGGTGAATGGGGGGGAGATATGATTACATATATATGTGTGTATATATATATATATATACACATACACACACACAATAATATTTTCCTTTAATACACATGTTTTTAGGGAGTTGTCTTTCTGTAATCCACTCCTGGTTTTGCATATTATCAATTTTAGTGTCTTCTTACGAAGAAGCACAAATTGGTATCCATGATCACAATCCAAATTTTCTGTTTCCTCTCACTCATAAATATAATATAAATTAGGCAGAGACTAGACTGGAGTTTTCTGGTAGATGGGAAAAGCCTAGATTCCACTTTTATTCTGAGTTCAGCTTCTACTGAACTATGTCTCAAATCTGTTGCTTTGATATTGCTGTAAAGGGGCCCACAGCTTTTCAGCAATAGCTATGTTTTAGAACTTCTTAAAAGGGAAATACAGAGAGAGAAAAATTATTAAGCACATTTTTCAAAAGCAGGGATAAGCAATGGCTTTGAAATGAGTTCAGTGTATCTGTTCTTGTATCCAGGGAATAAATATATATGCTCTACTCTGTACTAAACTTTCGATTTAATAAGTCAAATAAGTCAGGATATCAGGACACCTGTCACCTGCCAGAAGATACATCCAACTCAAAAGCTGCTTTAAAAGAAGGATGTTTGGTTTCTAGCCATTCATTCCAGTTATTTTATAAAATATTCTTTTCTTTCCCATATAAGAAATCAGTAAGAAATACATATTCTCAAGAATTTTACCTAAATTTGCATTTACTAACTGGTTTATACAAGAGCATACTTCAGGCCTTCCACCAACTGCAACACCAAATAATCAGTTATCAAGTTTAGTTCATGTATTTGAAGGATTACTATTGAAGAAGTCTGATTTAGTTGCATTTTTCACAAAAGAAACAAACAGAATAATTACAACATTCCACTTTTATATAAAAATTCAAACTATTCCCAACCAGCTTTGCTTTTTTCATTATCAGCTAACATATTTGACTTATTATTGCTTTTTCATTTCATCCCAATAGTTTGAAAAATTCATAAAAGCATTTTTATATCTTAACATGTGAAAAAGTTATATTCTAAGAATACTAAAGAAATTTAGGAGGAAAGGTGTTTGAATACTAATCTGTTTGACTATTAATATTGATCTATTAATATTAATATAAACACAATTAAAAGTTTTTTAAAATTAATATTCAATGTACTATATGAACTTCTATGTACTATATGAACACATCTATACATCTATATGATACATCTGCTTTTGCAAATTAAATGTATATATTTCTTGCCTTAAATCACACACAGAAAAATGTAAACATGCTTAAAATACTTTTTCCAGGACAATTAAATGATAACAAATTAATCATATCAGAATCACTTTCATTTTCAATCATATCAGAAAGATTCATCACTGGAATTATTTTTTATTTCTTTTCTTTTTCTGGATCTAGGATGAAAGTGAAAGTGAACGTCACTCAGTTGTGTCCGACTCTTTGCTATCCCATGGACCAAACAGTCCCTGAAATTCTCTAGGTCAGAGCACTGAAGTGGGTAGCCTTTTGCTTCTCCAGTGGATCTTCTCGACCCAGGGATCGAACTGGGGTTCTTGCATTGCAGGCGCATTCTTTACCAACTAAGCTATCAGGGAAGCCCTAGGATATCCATTTCTAAATTTCATTGGTCCTGCCTCCCATTTTGGGGTCACAGTTCTCTTGTAAATTCAGAACTTCTTGGTATTTGCTTCAACATCTAATAAAGGGTACTGAGGTCTAGGCATGACCCCAGAGTGATTTCAGAAAGATGAAGCTGGTCTTCAGTAGTGGTACAGATGCTGAATCAGAAAGCTGGTCATCTCCATTGGTGTTAACTCTGGCTGAGACATGTCATCCTCCAATTAATATAGTCCTGGTCATTTTTTGTTTCCTCTCCTTCTCTCTCTCTCCTTGTCTCTCTCTCTCTTTTTCTTTGACTGTATCAAATCAGATAAGAAAATAAGAAACTTCCAATTCAATCAAGAACACTTGAAAGGAAACATTTTCAGGCTATATACGATGACAGATCTTAACAGCCCCATTGCTCAGTGATCAGTCACTTTGATGTTAGCAAAGAAAAGGCAGGAAAAGAGAAAAGAATCTAGGAATGTGAACTGACACGTGAAAATAAGCCTGAATTTTCCTTTTACTATTTCCCCTCCTCTTTAATACCTCATTCATTTTTGTATTAAAATATATATAACATGAAATTCGCCACTTTAACCACTGGTAACCTGACAGTTCTGAGGCATTAAATACGTTCCCGATGTTGTGCAATCATTACCACCATTCATCTCCGGAAGTTTTTCATCTTGCAAAACTGAAACTCTGTACCCATTAAACAATAACTCTACCTTTCTATTTTCATTTTCTTAGTGGCCAACATATGTCAGTCAGTCAATCGTTTTAGCATTTGCTATCTCTTTATCTGATAATGAAGGAACTTGATGTTTTTGCCCCCAGAGAGATGACACTGAAAACAGAAGATGGATCAGGACACTGCTTCACAAGGTCACTCATTGAGCACGACTGACACTTAGGCAGGTGATACAAAGCAGGAGACTGAAAGCAATGTTTCAAAACTCTTGCTGGTAATATATGATGCACAGCTCTTATTCAGGGAAATATGTATTTTTTATGGAGAAGGTCATGGCAGCCCACTCCAGTATTCTTGCCTGGAGAATCCCATGGACAGAGGAGCCTGGTGGGCTACAGTCCATGGGGTTGCAAAGAGTCGGACATGACTGAAGCAATTTAGTGCGCACACGGATGTATTTTTTAAAATGATAGATTTCTTCAAAGAGAAGAAATGGTGTTGAAGAAATGTGTTCATCCATCTTTATTTCACAAATCCTCTGGGCTAATTTTAAGCCAACTGAGATAGGCACTGCCTATACTGAACATGTTCCTTGAACATGTTGAACCATAAAAGCATGTTGGCTACTGTGAATAGAGGTGGGGTTGGAAGTGAGAATCCCTGCGTCCTTGGGTCTGTGTATGGGCCCCGTGCCCTGCAGCTTTCGATATCTGTCATATCAAGAGATGACAAATAGCACTTCCACACTTCTAAACTCAGCCTAAGAAGAGGTTAAAATATTATTGGCCCTTATTAACAAACATTGCATTGCTCTGAAAATTGGTTGCATCACTCACGAACATACACCTCTTATTCACCTTTCTGTCTTGGGAGGTCATTGCAAATATACAGTCCAATTTTTCTTTCTTTAAATGGGAACCAGGTGCTATTGTTGTTCTTTTAATTGTTGTTCTCATTCTATGGCATCAAAGAGAAAGAGACATGCTGATACATTCCAAATTGACTATTGTGTTCTCTCTGCTAGTGATCATTAATTTCAGTTGGACAGTTATTCATGTAGCAATTTGCCACCATGATGACTGAGGAAAAATATTGAAGTGCTAGGCTTTTAAAATGGTAATATGTGGAGATATAATTCTCTTGAAAAACATATTCCTCAAGTTTTATATTTCATCTCTGGTGATATGAACCATAAAATCACGCTAGCTAGTCCAAACTGTTTTTCATTGAACTCTTGGATGGGGATAACAAGGAGGGAATCTTTTAAAAGCTAATTTGGAATACAAATAGTTGGGCTTTAGCTATAGCACATCTATAAAGATATCTAGAATTTAGGAAGATAACACCAATGAAAACGTATATTTCTTTGGTTCAATTTTCTCATGGAAAATGACATAGATGCCACTTTAAATAGCTGCTGCTGCTTCATGAAATTCTTAAAGAAATGATCTCTTTGAAAGGATTTTGTTCAGTGCTCTATTTCTGCTGGTGCTTTGAGACTGTTATTGAATTTATATGGAAATGAAAGATGGAGACAGCAGTGCAAAACCAGTGTTTTACCAACGTGCCTTTGCTCAGCCTCATATAAAGCCACAAGATTGACCTCATTAAGATAGATCTCTCACTGGCTTCTTTCTGGGCCTTCTCCCCAGCCTAAATAACACTGGAACTACCCAAGTCTGAGTCCCTAGACAGCATCTTAATGAACATGGATCACAGAAACAGAAGGATCTGGACCCCATGGCATGAAGCAATACTGCAAAGGAGTTAAGGTAACCCAAGAGGATCAAAGGGACGCCTCTGATTAAGATGGATTTTATCAGATTTTGCTATCATTTTGCAACTAGTCCATTTCTTAGGACACTTAACTGCCCTTAATTCAGGCCTTGAAATAATCATCTATCTATGCTGGAAGAGAAATCGTTTTAAGAATTTTTAAAGATTTTTTCTTAAAAAAATATTTTTAAGATTTTTTTGATGTGGACCTTTTTTAAAACCTTTATTGAGTTTGTTACAATATTGCTTCTGCTTTTATGTTTTGGTTTTTTGGCTACAAGGCGTGTGGGAATCTTAGCTTCCCAACCAGGGCTCGAATCTGCACCCTTTGCATTGGAAGGCAAAGTCTTAACCACTGGACCTCCAGGGAAGTCCCTATTGTAGAGAATCTTAATATCAAGAAATAGCTTGGAGAAAAGATCCAGTACAACATCTCTTATCTTAGAGAGGAAGAAACCAAGATCTCAAATGCTTGGCTATGTATTTGAGCAAAAGCTCACCCTGTGTGCTGATTCCCCATTTATTGAGTTTTTCCTGTAAGTCATTTATATAATTATGCCACGTGTTTGGTGCTTCTCCACAGAAGGCCAATACTTTTCAAATATAATAGAGATTAGAAAATCTTTTGATAAATATAGGTGCAAACTACATCCTCAATGCGTTCTTGTTTTCTTTAATTCTTTTAAACCATCTTTTACCATCCGTACATTAGCTTCCTCCCACCAAGCAAATCTATAAAATGAAATTCCTCCATCTCATTCTGTCAAATTGAACCACACATTAATTGAAAGCTTAAAGAATTATTGTAATCACTTACTATTTTCCTTTAATGATTTTCAAATTTTGAGATGAAGCCAAATACCTTTCTGAGAACAAAAACTAGAGTAATTTACAAGTGATAGATATTTGGCAAGATTTGCAGGTAAAATAGATTTTGTAAATGTACATGTTTGAGGAAGCTCTCTCATAGGGTTTACTTAAAGACATCACGCTTAAAATAAAGCTCGAAGCAATATCATGTTCATAAAAATTAACTGCTCTCTTTGCTAAGGTACAAGACCTGAATTCATTTTTAAAATGCTTCTTTCATAGCTGATGCTGTCAGAATTGGCTAAAATTTTACAGTACATTTTACAATCATAAAATTTAAAGGGTCATCAAAAGGTCCAATTTTTATTTCTTTACTCAATTTCTCTGTTCCAAAGATAGTTTCTCAGTTAAGAGATAGCACTATCTATAAAAAAGCAAGGCACTGACCTGTTATCTCTATGCCCCCCAAAAGGACATTATTACAAACAAAAATATATTTTCTGGAATTTATAATGGCATCTGGTACTCCCAGAAATAGCCTAAATTTGCAAGACTTCTCCTTCTGTTCCAAAAATAGTCACATTGTGTTACCAAGAGCTCATTTCTGTGTCTCACCCATCAACCTGTTTAAACATAGTTACATTATATTTTAGAGTCTGCTATGTTCCAGCCACAGTGCTGAGCACTCACATGATCCAGCTCTAGCCCTACTCATCCCTCTGAGGACTAAGTCGTTATTCACTGCCACTGCACAGTTAAGAAACGGAAGCATGTGGGGCTTAGCTGACTTGCCCAAAGTCTCACTGCTACCCATGGGTAGAACTACAGTCTGAACCTGCTTCTACCCACACCTTACATTCTTCACTCTGCCCTTCTCCATAGCCTCCCCAGCAGATACATAGCCTGGAGGAAATAAGAAATAATACACTGTGATGATAAGAAGGATATTAGGACCTAGGGAGCCTGCAGAGACAGAGCGTGTGGCCTCAGGGAAGCTTGATGATTTCTGACATATTCTGCCGATAGCAATCCGTGGCCAGTGCCTGACTATTTTGGAAGACTTTTGTTTTCTGTAAATCTAAATCTATCGATCAAGATGCATGTATCAAAAGCACACTATGTAAAAATCTCTGTAGGAAGAGTTGCCAGATAAAATACAGCATAAGCAGGTTCACATCCAAATATTTCGATGAGACATACTTATACTAAAAAGTTCTTCATTGTTTATCTGAAATTTACGTTTAACTAGGAACCCTGCTTTTTGTTTCATTTCATTTTTGTTGGATCTGGCAACTCTGCCAGTAGGAGATATATGCAGTTGCTTTGGTTCATTTTCATTTTAATTGCCCCTCTCCTTCTTGGTGAGACAACCCATAAACACATGAAGTGAGTGTTAGTCACTCAGTCCTGTCTGACTCTGCAACCTGATGGGCTGTAGCCCACCAGGCCCCTCTGTCCATGTTATTCTCCAGGCAAGAATACTGTAGTGGGTATATATTCCTTTCTCCAGGGGAACTTCTGGACCCAGGGATCAAACCCGAGTCTCCCGCTTTACAGTCTGAGCCACCAAGGAAGCCAGGTGAAAAGGAAGTCAATAATTCAATGTGATATTTGATAGATGCCACATGACTACTACTTAGATTAGATTTATCTTGAAAAGGTTCAAAACTCTTCTCAGAAATGACCTTGAGAACATACAGCCCTCTCTGCCCAGATGTCTTTTCAGGCTAAAGTTCCTGAAGTCGCTGTCCTTTTTCACACTGACTCATTCTTTTCATTTAGAGAGGGGATGGTGTACTCAAAAGAGGAAGTGAAGGAGAGTGCAATAAGGGTTTGGGCAGAGCTAAGAGAAACTAGCAAAGAACAATGAAGTCCATTAAAGCTAGCAACCTTGGGAGACACTCCAAGGCAGGAGGTGGAGCCAGTACTGGATTTAATGAGAGCTTAGCTATACTGCAGCCATGAAATTAAAAGATGCTTGCTCCTTGGAAGAGAAGCTATGACCAACCTAGACAGCATATTAAAAAACAGAGACATTACTTTGCAACAGAGGTGCATCTAGTCAAAGCTATGGTTTTTCCAGCAGTTATGTATGGATGTGAGAGTTGGGTTACAAAGAAAGCTGAGTGCCGAAGAATTGATGGTTTTGAACTGTGGTGTTGGAGAAGACTCTTGAGAGTCCCTTGGACAGCAAGGAGATCCAACCAGTCCATCCTAGAGGAAATCAGTCCTGAATATTCATTGGAAGGACTGATGCTCAAGCTGAAACTCCAGTACTTTGGCCACCTGATGTGAAGAACTGACTCACTGGAAAAGACCCTGTTGCTGGGAAAGATTGAAGGTGGGAGGAGAAGGGGATGACAGAGGATGAGGTGGTTGGATGGCATCACCGACTCGATGGACATGAGTTTGAGTAGGCTCCAGAAGCTGGTTATGGACAGGGAAGCCTAGCGTGCTGCAGTCCATGGGGTCGCAAAGACAGACATGATTGAGCGACTGAACTGACTGAACTGACTGAACTGACTGACTAGCTATAGGAAGGGCTTCCCTTGTGGCTCAGCTGGTAAAGAATCCACCTGCAATGTAGGAGACCTGGGTTCGATCCCTGGGTTAGAAATATCCCCTGGAGAAGGGAAAGGCTATCCACTCCAGTATTCTGGCCTAGCAAATTCCATGGGGCTGTATAATCCATGGGGTCCCAAAGAGCCAGACATGACTGAGTGACATTCACTTTTACTTTTCTTTAGATGTAGGAAAAAACTAAGTCAAAAGCTGGTGAGAAACACAGCCAATAACCAAATGTGGTCCAGAAGGGCAGGAATCAGGGAAATAAATACCTTGGCTTACCTCAATCTTCACCCTCCTGATGCCACCCATTGACCAAACCCAAGTAGAAACCAGGATGCAAGAGAAGGTTGCAGTGATTCCATAGAAGTCAGCATCAGCTTCTAAGTGCACAGAGCTCAGGGGGAAGGATGAAGATCTGAAAGGGTAAGAGCACAGGGAGAAGCATAAAGATCTGAAGGGCACAAAGAGAGACTACCCAGCACTTTTCATGGAATCATTAAATTTTTTGCACTTTATAAGCATGTTGTATATGCTTATGTTACATATTGTGTATATGCTTGTGTTACATATTGTATATGCTTATGGTACATATTGTGTATGCTTATGTTACATATTGTGTATATGCTTATGGTACATATTGTATATGCTTATGTTACATATTGTATATGCTTATGTTACATATTGTATATGCTTATGTTACATATTATGTATATGCTTATGGTACATATTGTATATGCTTATGTTACATATTGTACATGCTTATGGTACATATTGTGTAACATTGTTGCATCTTGTAATATTTTATTATTATTATTTATTTTTTCCCCTCTCAGTGGGGCTTCCCAGGTGGTTATAACTATTGCTTCTTCACCTGCATATAGGTTACTCAGGAGACAGGTAAAGTATTCCCATCTTTTTAAGAATTTTCCACAATTTGTTGTGATCCACAGACTCAAAGGCTTTAGTGTAGTCATTGAAGCAGAAGTTGATGTTTTTGGAATTCCGTTGATTTTTCTATGATCCAAAGAATGTTGGCAATTTGATCTCTGGTTCTACTGCCTTTTCTAAACGCAGCTTTGTACATCTGGAAGTTCTTGGCTCAAGTGGTAAAGTGGTAAAGAATCTTGCACTGGTAAAGAATCCGCCTGCCAATGTAGGAAACCCAGGAGATGCAGGTTCAATCCCTGGATGGGGAAGATCTCCAGGAGTAGGGAATGGCAATCCACTCCAGTATTCTTGCCTGGAAAATCCCACAGAGAAGCCTGAGGGGGCAGGTGGCTACAGTCCATGGGCTCGCAAAGAGTTGGACACGACAGAGCAACTGAGCACACATTCCTCTCAGTGGTCCATGAGCATCTTGCCCTGAAACTGACGAGAAACCTACACGTGATTTTGACCATTTCAAGTCTGCCATTACCCTCAAGGCAAGGATGGCAAAATGCAGCCTGCCAAGTCCTGGGAGCCAATGTCAAAGGAGAAAAACAGAGAAAGAGATGGAATTGCTTTTCTCTGGGATGAGGTTTGCCTGGTGGGAAGCCCACTGAAAGGACAGTAAGGAGAACAAAGCAGGTTCACCTCCTTACAGAAGAACCTATAGCAATGGGCCTGTCCACCTCTTGCCCACTCCCCTGGGAGGCAGCAACTCATTTGAGAGGGGTTGTGGTGTCACACCAATAAAAGCACAAATCCCTTCTCTGATCAGACAAGGCAATGGCAACCCACTCCAGTACTCTTGCCTGGAAAATCTCATGGACGGAGGAGCCTGGTAGGATGCAGTCCATGGAATCGTGAAGAGTCGAAGACGACTGAGAGACACACTTTCGCTTTTCACCTTCATGCATTGGAGAAGGAAATGGCAACTCACTCCAGTGTTCTTGCCTGGAGAATCCCAGGGACGGTGGAGCCTGTGAGCTGCCGTCTATGGGGTCGCACAGAGTCAGACATGACTGAAGTGACTTAGCAGCAGCAGCAGCAGCATGAATTTGTCCAACACAAACAGATCATGTTGCATTTCACAAATTTATTTACTCACAAAACATATTCCACACACTTTCTTTTTCCACTGAGCCTCTCATAATGTTAGTGCCCCACAGAGCAGGAGAAATAAGAAAATAAGGAAATAAACACGAATATTGTCCTTAATATTTAAAACTGCCCTAAAATCACTTGAGGCTTCTTAACTGCTACATGTATGCAAAGATCTGTTACATGTTAGAGAAATTAGAGATGTGCCTCTTAATGCCCCCTTAAAAAGGATCATCTGCCTCCTACAGCAGCACTCCATGGACACAGGCATGTAGTACTTGTTAATTAACATTTATTCAAGTCCTCTTAACTAATGTGTATCAGATGGGTATCTCATCAAGGAACCCGACCAAAGCTTCTACTTGAACATAATCAGATTGCTGAATAGTAAGTTGAAGATTTCTAAAGGAATTACATTTAATTTTGATAAGCCTGTGCTATTTTATATGTACTTAACTAAATAATGAAAAGCAGGCTTTAGGATACATGCTTAACCCCATAAGAGAAATCTGTGTGTGTGTGTGTGTGTGTGTGTGCATGCACACGTGCACTCAGTTGCTTTAAAGGGGCCTGTTAATAATACTTTTTTTTTGTATTTCTCCAACACATAGGTTATTTAGTTTCCTAGCATACAACATGGAGAAGGCAATGGCACCCCACTCCAGTACTCTTGCCTGGAAAATCCCATGGATGGAGGAGCCTGGTGGGCTGCAGTCCCTGGGGTCGCTAAGAGTCGGACATGACAGAGCGACTTCACTTTCACTTTTCACTTTCCTGCACTGGAGAAGGAAATGGCAACCCACTCCAGTGTTCTTGCCTGGAGAATCCCAGGGATGGGGGAGCCTGGTGGGCTGCTGTCTATGGGGTCGCACAGGGTCGGACACGACTAAAGTGACTTAGCAGTAGCAGCATACAACATATTTATGGTAACAACAAAACGTACTTGCCAAGAGCGAAGACGCACCTGATTTGTGATTTAGCCACAAGTTACTTCCCTTTAGTTTTCTCCTTGATTTCTGCCCGAGTGGTATTCATGCCCTGGCAGAATCCCCATCTTCTTGAGTCAGGGTTCTGTTGAACAGAATACATGTGAAGCAATGAGAGTCACCCTGATATTAGCTTACAATCTCCATTTTGTAGGTTCCTCATCATATTCTTTCTCCATTAAGTCCTTCCTTTTGGGAGAACCAAAAAGCCTCAAGGAGAAGTCAGTGTAGCAAGGACATGAAGCCTATTTACAACCAAGGGAATGAACTTGGAGGGGTCTTCTGTGTCCTACCAAGAGCTGTGTGAATAGGCTTAAAAGTGGCTTTTACCCAACTAAGCCTCAAGATGACTATATCCTGGTTAACACCTTGATTGTAGCCTTGTAGATATTCTGTGTAAAATCTTTTGCACAATGAAGGAAACTATAAGCAAGGTGAAAAGACAGCCTTCAGAATGGGAGAAAATAATAGCAAATGAAGCAACTGACAAAGAATTAATCTCAAAAATATACAAGCAACTCCTGCAGCTCAATTCCAGAAAAATAAACGACCCAATCAAAAAATGGGCCCAAGAACTAAACAGACATTTCTCCAAAGAAGACACACAGATGGCTAAAAAACACATGAAAAGATGCTCAATATCACTCATTATCAGAGAAATGCAAATCAAAACCACAGTGAGGCACCATCTCACGCCGGTCAGAGTGGCTGCTATCCGAAAGCCTACAAACAATAAATGCTTGTTTATTGGAGCAATAAATGGAGAGGGTGTGGAGAAAAGGGAACCCTGTTACACTGTTGGTGGGAATGCAAACTAGTACAGCCACTATGGAGAACAGTGTAGAGATTCCTTTAAAAAATGGAAATAGAACTGCCATATGACCCAGCAATCCCACTGCTGGGCATACACACCAAGGAAACCAGAATTAAATGAGACACGTGTACCCCAATGTTCATCGCAGCACTGTTTATAATAGCCAGGACATGGAAGCAACCTAGATGTCCATTGGCAGATGAATGGATAAGAAAGCCATGGTTCATATACACAATGGAATATTACTCAGCCGTTAAAAAGAACACATTTGAATCAGTTCTAAGGAGGTGGATGAAACTGGAGCCTATTATACAGAGTGAAGTAAGTCAGAAAGAAAAACACCAATACAGTATACTAATGCATGTATATGGAATTTAGAAAAATGGTAATGATGACCCTATATGCAAGACAGCAAAAGAGACACAGATGTATAGAACAGTCCTTTGGACTCTGTGGGAGAGGGTGAGGGTGGGATGCTTTGAGAGAACAGCATTGAAACATGTATAATATCATATGTGAAACAGATCGCCAGTCCAGGTTCGATGCATGAGACAGGGTGCTCAGGGCTGGTGCACTGGCATGACCCTGAGGGATGGGATGGGGAAGGAGGTGGGAGGGGGGTTCAGGATGGGGAACACATGTACACCCATGGCTGATTCATGTCAATGTATGGCAAAAACCACTACAATGTTGTAAAGTAATTAGCCTTCAATTAAAATAAATAAATTTATATAAAAAAATAGATATCCTTAACTAGAACCAGAACCACCCACCTACCACACTCCTGGATTTCTGATAATTTGGACATTCTTAAAACTCCCAAATACATGGGTCAAAGTTTTCCCACAGACTTGACCATTCAGTCTTAAGAAAAGAAAAGCAATACCATAAGTACGATATTCTGCTATAATCCAGTATGCTGTAATAAAGAACTTAAACTCTGGAAGTACGCAGATATGATTTGAATCCCACCTCTGCCACTAAATAACTGTGCATCTCTGGGCAAGCGTCTTCACCTCCTGACATTTCAATTTCCTCACCAATAAAACAAAGATAATAATAATGCCTATTTTATCAAGCTGTTGTGGGATTAAACAATATAGAGCACAAAAAATTCTCCAGAAAGGAAGGCATCCTCTGAATGTTAGTTTATTAGAAATTTCATGGGATAAAATAATAACCAATACATTGCAACTAAGAGCTTTCAGTCTAATAAAGGAGCATTTAGTTCAGTTCAGTTCAGTCGCTCAGTCGTGTCCAACTCTGCAATCCCATGGACTGCACCATGCCAGGCTTCCCTGTCCATCACCAACTCCCACAGCCTGCTTAAACTCATGTCCATCAAGTCAGTGATGCCATCCAACCATCTCATTCTCTGTCATCCCCTTCTCCTCCTGCCTTCAATCTTTCCCAACATCAGGGTCTTTTCAAATGAGTCAGTTCTCTGCATCAGTTCAGTTCAGTTCAGTTCAGTTGCTCAGTTGTGTCCAACTCTTTGTGACCCCATGGACTGTAGCATGTCAGGCTTCCCTGTCTATCACTAACTCCTAAAGCTTACTCAAACTCATATCCATAGAGTCAATGATGCCATCCTACTATCTCATCCTCTGTTGTCTCCTTCTCCTCCCGCCTTCAATCTTTCCCAGCACCAGGGTCTTTTCTAGTGAGTCAGTTCTTTCCATCAGGTGGCCAAAGTACTGGAGTTTCAGCTTCAGCATCAGTCTTTTCAATGAATATTCAGGACTGATTTCCTTTAGGGTAGACTGGTTTGATCTCCTTGCAGTCCAAGGGACTCTCAAGAGTCTTCTCCAACACCACAGTTCAAAACCATCAATTCTTCAGCGCCCAGCTTTCTTTATAATTCAACTCTCATATTCATACATGACTATTGGAAAAACCATAGCCTGACTAGAAGGACCTTTGTTGGCAACATAATGTCTCTGCTTTTTAATATGCTGTCTAGGTTGATCATAGCTTTCCTTCCAAGGAGCAAGCGTCTTTTAATTTCATGGCTGCAGTCACCATCTGCAGTGATTTGGGGGCCCAAAAAAATAAAGTCTGTTACTATTTCCACTGTTTCCCCATCTATTTCCCATGAAGTGATGGGATGATCTTAGTTTTTTGAATGTTGAGTTTTAAGCCAACTTTATCACTCTCCTCTTTCACTTTCATCAAGAGGCTCTTTAGTTCCTCTTCACTTTCTGCCATAAGAGTGGTGTCATCTGCATATCTGAGGTTATTGATATTTCTCCCCGCAATCTTGTCCAGCTTGTGCTTCATCCAACCCAGCATTTCACATGATGTACTTGACATATAAGTTAAATAAGCAGGGTGACAATTTGCAACCTTGACATACTCCTCTCTCAATTTGGAACCAGTCTGCTGTTCCATGTTCCATGTCCAGGTGGCCAAAGTATTGGAGTTTCAGCTTTAGCATCAGTCCTTTCAATTAATATTCTGGACTAATTTCCTTTAGGACTGACTGATTGGATCTCCTTGCAGCCCAAGAAATTCTCAAGAGTCTTCTCCAACATCACAGTTCAAAAGCATCAATTTTTCAGTGCTCAGCTCTCTTTAAAGTCCAATTCTCACATCCTTACATGACTACTGGAAAAACCATAGCTTTGACTAAACAGACCTTTGTTGGCAGAGTAATGTCTCTGCTTTTTAATATGCTGTCTAGATTGGTCGTAACTTTTCTTCCAAGGATCATGGGGCATGTAAAAATTGAACTATAAATACTACGAGGTAGCAATGAAATAGTAAGACTACATACAAATGGTTTTGGAGACTAGAGGAAGGAGCAATAACGTCTGTGATAGAAAACTTTCAGTGATTCCTTCTCCAGGGAATCTTCCCGACCCAGGGATCCAAACTCAGGTCTCCCACATTGCAGGCAGATTCTTTACCATCTGAGCCACCAGGGAATCCCATGAACATATTAGCCAATTACATTAAAAAGCACATACATGGAGTCAAGAGCTAATAAGTTATATGCAAAATGGGAATAAATTTTATGGTAATGAGATTGTAGACATTTTCATGTTTCAAAATATTTGTATAGTTTTACCTAATTTTTAAAAAAATATAAGTCATGTGAAAGCCAAGGAAAAAAATTCTAAAACCACTCTTAAAATATTCCTGTCTCAACTTCATTCTAATTCATTTATCAAAGTCTTATACCTATCTTACATTTATTTTATTTCCCACTTCTTAGATGTTTGAGAAAATGAATGGTTGTATAAATGTCTCTGTTAGTCTGGACTTTGCAAAGGCAGACTTCAGAATGAGAGTAAGTGTGTAAGAATTTTATTAGGGGAAGTGTTTGTGTGAAAGGAAATAGGGAGAGCGTCTGAAAACGTCAGGGGAGCCATCAGACTGAGAGGGAAGGTGAGCGAGAGACTCTGGAGTTGAAGTGACCTGGATGGCCCTTTAGTCTCAGAAAGGTGGGGCAAATGCCTCGGCACTTCCTGCAGGCAAAGTCAGCTGACAGAGACATCCAGTGTCCTCCAGGAACCCTCATATCCCTGCAGCACTCTGACCTCGCAGGAGCAGTCCGTGGGCAGGGTGGCCTTGGGGCACACATGGCTCTAGATTTCAAAGCTCAGCATCTGGGGTCCTTGGTCAATTACATCACTCTTAATTAGAGGCCTGCCAGGCACATTCTCCAAGCTGCTATGGTGCCCAATCATGATTTAAAGAAAGTTATCTGCGTAACATTATTTCAGCATCAGTCTGTCCATACTGAATGTTTCTTATTACTAGAAGGTAATAATGAAGTGCTGAAAAGTTTCAAAAGTGTTTAAAGTCAAGAGATAAGAGTCTAAATGAGATATACTATTTGGAACTAACAGACCTTTTCTTGATCTATCACTTTAACCAGCTCCAGCTACATTATAAACTGGCAGGCTGTTGCTAAGTAGCTCTTCTAGGCCATGTCTTAAACTGAGTATCTACCCAGTAGGTTCTATCTGGCATGCTCTACACACCAGTGAGCCATAATGTTTAAATGATGAGCCAAAGGATCTTCCCCAAAGACCCTAGAGACTGTAGAATAGGTGTCAAGTAGTTCAAGATCCAACTTCTGTTTCTATGACTTGCTGAACAGCCTTAGGGAATGAGTATGTTTTCTCTCAGCCTCTGCATTCATAGAAAACTGCAATAACTATTCCTACTTCATCTTCATTGTTATAAGGTTTAGTGACAAAATATACTTAAACACTTAGAACTATACTTAGCACATGTTAGCACTCAACAAGTATTAGCCTCCTCTTCATACACACACACACATACACACAACACATGCACACCCTTTCATCAGGGCAACTGAATTTTTGGCTCACTGTGGTTTTCAGGATAAATACAATCTCCTCAGCATCTCCTCTACATCACATTTATTCAAAAATCCACTTGAACGACTCTGTCTCCCATTTGTCCCAGCCCAAGTTTCTTGCTCCAATCAAGCTGCTCTCTTTGGGGAATAAATGTACCGTATTCAGTTTCAACACTGTAACTGCTGCACTCTGTTCTTCCTTCCACTCTGCTTTTGCAAATCATACTCTCATGTTAGCTTTTTATGGAGCCATGTATCTCTCCTTCTCTGAGCTTCTATAGCTCCTTGTAAGAGATATTAAAACCCAGAGTGGATTCTGAATTAAGTCTTATTTAACGAATAGGTCTTCCTTACATTCCAGTTGACCCTATGTGCATGCCATAGAGATATAGGCTCTGATATATCTCTACATGTGACAGTGATTTAAATGTATGGAAGGAATTAAATTTCTACTTATAATAATCAGCTTACCTATTGCAGAGGCATGTTTATGAACAGGAGTAATCAGAAGTGATCTCTGAAATAAGGTTCTACAACATTACTGCAGTGCTACTATAAATTTAGAAGAAATTGACACAACACTTATAAAGGTGCAAATGAATAAATGTGCTTTCAGTGGTTTCAATGGGACAAAAGAAATGCAAATCTCACAACTACTGATCCAATGCAAGTATCTCATAAAGAAGTCGATCAGTTGTGTCCGACTCTGTGTGACCCCATAGACGGCAGCCCACTAGGCTCCCCGTCCGTGGAATTCTCCAGGCAAGAACACTGGAATGAGTTGCCATTTCCTTCTCCAACAAGTATCTCATACTACAGTTTTATTCCAGAACCCAGTAAGAATCCATTCAGTCTTTAGACACCTAAAAGAATTAACATCTGAAAACAAACTGCTTAGCAGACATGAATATCCAATTAGGACTCATTCAAGACCTCAGGTAAAACAAATGATCTAGACCCAATAATAGCTTATATACTTCTAAATTCAAATGAGCACTCTCAAACGGTCTTATACATTTAAAAGAGAATACTGTCCAATGGAATATTACTTAGCTATAAAAAGGAGTGAAATTGGGTCATCTACAAAGATTTAGATGAGCCTAGAAACTGTTACACAGAGTGAAGTAAGTCAGAAAGAGAAAAACAAATATCATATATTATATATTAATGCATATATGTGGAATCTAGAAAAATGGTACAGATGAACCCATCTGCAAAGCAGAAATAGTGACACAGATGTAGAGAACAAACATGTGGACACCAAGAGAGGAGGGAGAGGGAGGGATGAATTGGGAGACTGGGACTGACATACACACACTACTCAGATAACTAATGATACTAGACTGGATAGCACAGGGTACTCTATTCAGTCCTCCGTGATGACCTAAATGGGAAGGAAATCCAAAAAGGGAAGATGTATGTATACACATAGATGATCCACTGTGCTGCACAGCAGAAACTAACACAACACTGTAAAAAAACTATACTCCCATAAAAATTTTAAAAAACAAAAAGAACATACTGTCCAAGGGAAATTATTATTTATGTACAGAAAAGAGATAACATAGCTGGAGAGAGTCCACTGGCCACATTGATGATAAAGATCAATAAATGTTGAAATGGGGACATGATATGACATTTTATTACCAGTGTCCATTGCAAGAGTCTTGGCTGAGGAAGTATATGGAACAAGAAGCACCCTAGAGGGAAGGGGCTTTACCTCTTTAACTTGGGATTTACTCTATGTCCCTTCATTACCTCATAAGATAAAGAAAAACTTATTTCCATCGATCAGAGAAGGAAGCACTGAAGGAGATGGGTGACTGGCACAATAGGTATAATGACAGCATTGGGAAGATGAGAAGTGGGGAGGGGGTATCTTTGCCTAAGACAAGCCCCTCTGGGGGAAGGCAGGAGAGTGTGCCTGAGGAAAGAGCTGGACAGGAGAGCTCTGAAGCCCCGTGGTGGAAAACCTTCAAACTGCTATTAAAAAGATAACCGCTGGGGCTTTTACAAAGATGAAAAGTAGTGTCCGGATGTGCTTTAAGTTCCTTGGTAAAAGATACTGTATAGACAAATAAGCAGAATGTGAAATCCAAATTCAGCATCTCAGGGGGGGTTGTCTAAGCAGCAAGACTTTCCATGCCCTACTGGTTTTCCTTCAGAATCTGTTTCACTTGTCCTAGAGTTTCAAAAAGAGAACAACTCATGATATTGAATGTCTCTGCAGGTTGGCTGTCTTTTCTCTGGCCTTCATTATCTGGGCAAAGCGAAGGAGAACTTGCAAACGCAGGAGCTGTTTCTTAAGGAGGGGAGCTTAGGAGAGGAGCACGGAGGGGGCAAGGAAAGTCCTTCCAATGGCCATTCTGTTTCGCTTTCCACAGTGGGACTTTTTTTTCCCCCCATCATTTATCCCAGCTGACAAGTACAAGCACTGTGGGCCCTAAGTGAATGTGAACATTGTCACAAGGAATTGGGCCAACGGGAGGCGTGTGCGGCTCCGTTGCCACCGCGGTCTGGTGGGAGCCGGGCCGCCGACGCGGCGGGAGGCTGGTGGGCAGACGCCCCCCGCGGACGCAGCCTCACATACTGTGTGCATCACGAACAACCATGAAAACAGTCACAATGAATCAGCTGTGCTGCAGAGAGGCTCCTTGGAACCTTCACATTCGATTTCCATCTAGCTGACATCCGCAGGTTGTAGTCAGCGGCTCGATTAAGCAGAGATTCGGGACCAACCCGTGAGTCCCCCAGGCCGGTGGGGACTGCACTGGCTGGGCCGAGGCACTGGTTCGAATGGTGTTTAAAAGAGAGCTCAAGGATAGTCCAGACGGTGTCTGCAAAGGGGTAAGAGCTTCCGTTTTAAGAAGTAGGTGTGTACAGTGCCTGCTTTCTCACCTCTCCAACAAAAAACAGTTGCTAGAAGGAGTCTGGGAGCTTCCAGAATGAGAGAGATCCATTCAGCGAGGAATTCCAATACAAATACCAGTTGAGAAAACGAGCTAATCCATCTTGACAACGTGTTGTCACTGCGGAGTTGCAAAAAGGAATTACACATAAATACGACTTTAAAAATTAGAGGCCCCACAGTTTAGCAGCTTAAGTTTGCTTCAAAGGGACGGCAGGGGAGCAGCAGCGCCTTTCAGGTGGCAGCTTGGAATTTGCTGGTTCTCCGCTGGGCGCAGGTACAGGTCTGACGGTAACACGAGCTTTCCAACTTGTTTCAAGCTGAAGTATTATGAAAAGGTAAATTATGTTTTGTATTCATGACTGAAAGCATTTTACTTTAAAGCCAGTGCGGCTGACGCTGTCAAGGTAGAGATTCAAGTTTTATGTACAATGCCTGCAGCCCAGCCGATGTGAGTGAGGCAACATGACAGCCTGTAATAAGTAATTTTTATACAGTTACATTTATCACTCAAGTAGGCTCGGCAATATTAAAATACAGACCTTAAAATACTGCCAAGGAGGAAGACAGGGGCTGGAGGCCATGGGGCCTTTCCCCACTCTGAGAGCAAGTGTGGTTGTAGATTTGGGTTCTTTTAAATTTTTTTCCAGCGTGAATTCCTGTTAATGTGGCACTTTTTAAGATATGCGTCCAAATGCTTTCCAACTGTTAATATATCACTAAGAGGTTAAGAATGAAATAACCCCATTTGGCCCAAAGGATGTTATTTCAGGCTTTAATGAATTAGATATTGCTACCATTTTCAGGTGGAAATCAATGGCTTCAATTAACAAATTTCCACCAACCCAAATATTTACAAAATGGAAGCCTCCGAGTCTTCAATTTCTGCTGCATTATTCCTTTGTTTCCCCTAAAGCTGTTCTTTTTGCGTTCTTCATTAGCATTTCATTTTTGCTAAAGCCACGAGGCCAGCTATGTCTCTGCAATGGCATGAGACTTTCATGCCTTCAAAGCTGACAACTTGGATATTCTTTCTCTAGGATTTTCTATGGAGTGGAATCTTGCTTTTTATCAGTTGTTCACATATGCCTACAGTTGGAGAGACAGGAATTTATCTAATTGCTTTACCTCCTGGAAAATATATATATATATATAGATACACACACACATATATATATGTATATATATATATAAATCAGGAAAAATATATTTAACCAAGGTGTGTATGTATATATGTATGTGTATATATATTATATATACTAATATATGTAAATAAAACAGGATCAGTATATATATATTTTATATATGTATAGGTGTGTGTAAGTACTTTTCAGATTGAATATATGTGTCAAAGAAAGCATAATTTAACACAATATGCCACTCAGGAGTTTTAAGCACATTTATGCATTTTTACTCATTTAATCCTTCTATTATCTTCATAAGGTCAGTAGTATTTTTTAACTCATGAATCTATTACATAAAAAAATTAAAGTATAGCAAGGTTAAGCAATTTTTGAAAGTTACACATTCACACCAGGTATGATGAATTCTGGCAGTCTGACTTTACCATTGGCAGTATAATCACTATGCTAAACTGCCTTTAAAAACAAAATATAAAGGGGAAAGAGGCTCTAGTAAAATAAATATATGTGTTCATTCCTTTCAGCTGAATTAGGCAGAGGAAACTTCATTTATTGAGAGAAACTACATTTGCATCAATTTGTACTTATCCATCAGAATATGGGGGATGCTTTTTTAAAGCACTGACTTTTCTTTTCAGTTGCCTATAAAGAAAGCAAATTTTAAAAGAAAAGTACCTTTCCCCCAAACCCTAGCTGAAACAAGTAAAAGTGAGTTAGTTTGGATTCATTTGAACTCTGAAGCCAAAATTTCTTTGACTTGTGCAGCCAGGATTCAACCAGTCTTCCAGGGTGATTCCCAATCATGCAATTATTCCACAAATACACGTGTTGAATGCCTTATATACCAGGCACTGAGCTAGGACCCAGGGGAAAACAGCAGGAACATGACTGAACGTAATTCGACTCACGTAGAATTTATAGTATAGTGTTGTTGGCCCAATGTGTTTTATGACTATATTGGATAATGAGAACACACAGATAAAACAGGCATGGTTCCTGCCATGTGGAAGCCAACATCTGCAACTGGGAGGCAGATACAAAAATAAATAAGCACTTGGAGTGTTAAATTGTGATGAGCCAACTCTTTGGGAAAGATCTTGATCCTGGAAAAGGTTGGAGGCAAAAGGAGAAGGGGGAGGCAGAGAATGAGATGGTTAGATAGTATCACCAACTCAATGGACACGAATTTGAGCAAACTCTGGGAGACAGTAAAGGACAGGAAAGCCTGGAGTGCTACATTTCATGGGGTCTCAAGGAGTCAGACAGGATTTTGCTACTGAACAACAACAGTATTAAAATTGCTCTGTCAAGTATATGCACAGTGGATCACAAGATTAAAAAGAAACTTGCTTTTATTGAGTATTGGGGCCATTTGCCTCTTATCCTCCAACTCCAAAGCAATCTGTCATCCAAAATCACAAATACATATTTGAAAGATATAAATAGTTATATTTTTCTTGTTTGATCTCATTCAACCAAGATGATGGAAGCTAAACAATTTATTAGTTTGAATTCTTAAATATCCCAAACATAAATTTCACTGCCATTCATGGAAATTACACCTACCATCTTTAGGCCACCTCTGGACATATTGCAAGGGGGAAAAAAGACATGGATGCTGGAAACTTTTGAATGACAGCTAGAACGGCCATTCCTCTACATACTGGAGGAATGGATCAAAGAAGAGGGAGCCTGGATCAAAGAAGTCAAGTCTCCGCTCTGATTTTACCTAACTCAGAAAGAACTTTTGGAAACAAAGCTACTGCGTGAATCAGTTTTTTCCTGATGTTTGTGCAGAGATAGGGAAGAAATTCACCCAGACGGTTTTATCTGAACGTCGTCTGTGAACTTAGCCTGCTTGGATATTTAATGTGACTCCAATAGCTCTGGAGCAGTGATTCACAACCTGGGTGATTCTGCCTCCCAGGAACCTTCGGCAATGCCTGAAGACATTTGGTTGTCAAACTTGGGGGTTGCTACTGGCCTTCAATGGGCAGTGGCCCAGACTTACTGATAAACACCCTAAAATGCTCAGGACAGCCCCCACAACAAAGAATTCTATGGCCTGAATATCAATAGTGTCACATTTTAGAAACCCTCCTCTACAGACAGAACAGATCTGGAAATAATTTGGATTCCTACTATCTCCAAACAGAGCATGTAGACACGTGCTGCTGACCACCAAGGGCTTCAGCTCAAGTGCTGTCACATGGCCTCTCTTGGACCTCCGGGGAGGGCTGCAAGAAAGTGGTCAGAGAGCAGGAAATGGCTTCTAATTAGTAGTGTCCTCACAGGATACAACTGCAAAAGACAATTTCCTGTCCCCTTATTTGATGGGAAGATTAATCTCTTACCGAATTCCAGATGAGGAAGATTTTCAAAAGTTTCAAATAGCAAGAGTGTAGCCGTAGAGAAGGCAATTATGTGCAATTTGTACAGTGTTCGACAATCAAAATGTAAATCCGATGAGTTTATTGCAGTAAATGCATACGGCATGTTTACCTTAAAGAGCATCAGGCTGTAGAAATTCTAATGGATTCTGAGAGTTGGGAAGAATTATCTTTTCATATTGCAATTTTTATCTGTGAGATGAAAAGAGAAAATAAGACAAGAAATTTACTCCTAGGGAACTATTATCTGTGAGGGTTTTTTTTTTCCCCCTGATAAGGAGCCATATAGGTATGGGGCTTTGAAGAGATGGCGATTTGATAACTTCAGTGTTCTAGGCAGACTTATCTGCACAGAGACAATTAATTTTGTTGCACCCACAGTGTTCTGTACAACATCTAAAATGCGATCAGCTCCTCAACAAACATTCTTTCCCTGTCATATAATAATGTATGTACCTAATACACTGTTTGATTTTGGTCTTCATTTTCTGGGTCAGGAAAGCTACCCAGAACATTAAGATCAAAAAGCCTTTGCTAAGTTTCATGGGAAAACAAAAACCTAGCTTTAGTCTCTCCTTACATGTACAACAGCCAGCTCGGTTTGGCAGGGTAGGCATTCAACAAACAGCATGTTCTTTTTATCCTTTCCCTCCTTTTCCCATGAGCTTCAGAAAGCTTTTCTTCTCTCTTGTTGAAACTTCCAGATCCAAAATAAAAAGACTGGAATACTTATATAATGGGATAGCCTACAGTAAATATATTCTGATTCAAATACCAACCTCCTGGAAGCGTATTAGATGATTGTGATTTTGCAATAAGATGGCAGAATAAAAATTCACAGTACCAAGCAATACTGATTTTCTTGCCTCTTTCTCTATAAAACCTTAGAACCTACTCACCCAGACTCAAGTAAGAACACACAGCAAGATTGAGCCTACTTCTAACTCGATCAACCCTTCACCTGAAATTATCAGCTAGATGCCTTCAGCGTCCTTACTGTAGAGTCTACCCAAGTGCATGCATATGAGACAGAAGGACTCTTCATGGCTGGCTGGCAAAGCATGCCCCTTGAAACAGTGCTGGCAGCACGTGACCAGATCACTTCACTGTCACATGGCTACTCACCTGGTGAAGCTTAGTCCAGCTGCTTTTCATGCCATAAACTTCCAGCTCACACCACAGCTGCAGTGAAATGTGATGCTGTGAGCTGGTCAAAGAACCTGGAAGCTGAGTTCTACTCTAGGGAGCATCTAAATTTCACTTTATGTCATTTAAGTGACTAATAGTAGTTATTGTTCTGAGGAAACTTGTTCCAGGTGAAATAGCTGTTGAGAGGTTTTGCGGTGATCAGAAAAGATCACAGAATTAGGCTAATGTTAAACATGAAGTGCATAGTGCTGCTAATGATGGGAAGTGTGCATTCTCATCATTTTTAAAAGCCTTTGTAGGAGGGAAACTTGTGACTATTATATCTCACTCTTTTTCATTATGGATAACTAAGTTCCCTGGTTTGAAATCCTTTGTACTTTCCAATATCTCCTATAATATGGCTAACACCTATAAACAGAAAACCAGGGTTTATCTGTGGAGTTTATTGTATTAATATAGCTTTTGTGGAGAACAATCTGGCAATATCTATACTATAAAAAAAACACACCACGGCAACCTAATTTTTAGTTGTGTATCCTATAGATACTCTTGCTTACATACAAAATGAGAAAAAAAAAATCCCAACAACCCTGAAAACAGGTTATTTGTTTGCAGAATAGGAAACAATCCAAGTGTTCACCAATAATGAATGATTAAATAAACTATAATACACTACACAACAGAATGGAATACTATGCAGCTGTATAAAAGATAAATAAAGCTATATTAATAAGGGAAGATATTCAGATCTCTATGATATATTGTTAGGAGGGAAAAGTAAGATATAGACAAAATATGTACTGTATGTGATCTTTGTGTGAAAAAGGAAATTCACAAGAATTTGATTTTTCTTTTATATACTAGAAGTATACACAAGAACCTAACATGTGTGATCATCTATAGAAAGCAGTGGGGACAAGAGCAGTTATGTGAGCAACCTTTTTCATGAATATTTGATTATATGTTTTTCTTCTTAGACCACATGGCTATACTACTGAGTTTAAAAAATATATAAACATTTTGAAAAATAAAAAATATAAAAATAATTTCCATGAAGCAAAAGCAGATTTATCATTTGTCTTAGAAAGGTTGTTTGCTATATAAAAATCATTCACAGGAAATATAATCTGAGACTTCTGACTTCCAGTCCACCATGCAAGGAGCTTAGATGTTGCTATTCCATCATAACAACAAGAAAAAAGCTGAAAAAAAAGAAACTGAACATATCAACAACTCTTCTTAGATCCACAAGAGAGAAAACAGCTGTCCCCAGAACTGAAGAAACTGACAAGTGAGTACAGAGAATCATAATCCACAAGAGCAGAAAGTTCTTCAGGAACCAGTACAGGGATAGGAAGATCTGAAGTGTAACTGACAAGTTGCTAGAGGTTCAGTGTAAATAACTTTGAGAGTTAAACACTCCTGGCACTAAGTCATTTGCTGGGGGCGGGGGTGGGGGGAATTGGTGGGCAGATTTTCATGAGTTTTACCTTCTAAAGCTCTACCAGATTTTCACAGTGAATAGCCAAGGAAAATCAACTTGTGTTTCTGGCAAGAAGAGGGGGAAAGGAGCCATTTTGAGGTGCACTAGAACATTCTGTCCTTCTTAACAAGGTTTGTCCTCAAGAGAAGCTACTTAACCAGAACCTAACCTGCTGGGGTTCTATCACAGCCTTAGTGACCCAGGGGAAAGGAAATAGCCAGCTCTGGAACATTGAGTCTTCCACATGGAAGAAAGGAAATACCAAATTCCAGCCTACTCTAGCCATCCTGTTCCACCCAAGGAAATGAAAAAATCAGAAAAGTACATGTGAAGTTAATAGTTCAGAGGCAAAGGTTCACTTAAAGGTCAAGACCTAATCGTAAATCTATAGAATATTTGCCTTCACCTCATATCTCATACCACAGTCCTAAAGACCTATTTTCAGCAGTTTTTTTTTTAACTCAGTACCCTGTGTCCAGCAATGAAGAAAAAATTACAAGACATACTAAAAGATAAAAAATGACATTTTGAAGATGAAACATCAGATCCATATTTTAAAACAACTATGAATAAGATAGTAAGGGCTCTAATGGATAAAGCAGATAACATGCAAGAACAGATGAGCTATGTAAGCAGAGGAATACACATGCCAAGAAAGAACCAAAAAGAAAGTCTCAAGATCAAAAGCACTGCAACAGAAATGAAGAAAGTCTTTGACAGACTTATCAGTGAACTGAACATGGCTGAGGAAAGAATCTCTGAACTTGTAGATATCTCAAAAACTGAAAAGCAAAGGGAAAAGAGACTGAAAAAAAAAACAGGATAGAATAATAACTGAGGAACAACTACAAAAGGTATAACATATGGGTAATGAGAATATCTAAAGAAAAAAGAGAAGAGAGAAAGAAACAGAAGAAATAATGAAACAATGAAGTCTGAGATTTTCCCCCAAATCAATGTCAGAAAACAAGCCATAGATCTAGAAAGGTCAGAGAACAATAACCAGGATAAATGTAAAAAAAAAAAAAAAGTTTTCAACAACAGACACTATACTTAAGCATATCATTTCAAACTGCAGAAAATTAAAAAATAAAGAAAAATTCCTGAAAGAAGCCAGAGGGAAAAAACACCTTACCTCTAGCATAACAAAGATAAGAATCACTTCCAACTTCTCAGAAATCATGCAAGCAAGGAAAAAGTAGAGTGAAATAATTAGTACTAAAAAAAAAAAAAAACCCCAACCCTAGAGCTCTGTACTCTGTAAGATTATCCTTCAAAAATGAAGGAGAAAACAAGACTTTCTCTGACAAAACTTGAGAGAATCAGTTGTTAGTAGACCTGCCTTATAAGAAACTTTAAAGTCACAAAAGGCAGAAAAAGAGTGAAAGACAAAAATAAGAACAAAAAACAAAGCAGCAAATAAAAAATTGTAACAAATATGTTGTTGTTGTTCAGTCGCTAAGTCGTGTTCAGCTCTGTGCAACCCCATGGACTGCAGCACGCCAGGCTTCCCTTTCCTTCACTGTGCCCTGCAGTTTGCTCAAACTCATGTCCATTGAGTCGGTGAGCCATCCAACCATCTCATCCTCTGTCTTCCTCTTCTCCTCCTGTCTTCAATCTTTCCCAGCATCAGGGTCTTTTCCGAGAGTCAGCTCTTCGCATCAGGTGGCCAAAGTACTGGAGCTTCAGCTTCAGCATCAGTCCTTCCAATGAATATTAAGGGTTGAGTTCCTTTAGGATTGACTAGTTTGATCTGTCTTGAGAGTCCCTTGGACAAACGGTAGATATTAATCCAACTATATCAGTAATCACTTTAAATATCAATGATCTAAATGCACCTGTAGAAAGTCAGAGATTGTCAAAGTGGATTAGAAACACTACCCAACTATATGCTGTCTACATGAACTCCACAGATTCATATAGATTAAAAATAAAGGGATAGAGAAAGATATTCCATGCCAATTTTAATCAAAAGAAAGCAGGAGTAACTAATCCCAGACAGCACATGTTAGAGCCAGAAAGGTTATCAGGGATAAAAAGGGGGCATTCTATAACAATAAAAGGGTCAATTCTCCAAGAAGATATAACAATCCTCAATATGTATGTTTTTAGCAATAGAGTGTCAAAATATGTGAGGCAAAAATTGATAGAGCTTCAAGGAGAAATAGATGAATCCACTGTTACAGCTGGAGGCTTCAAAACCCTCTATCAGAAATGGACAGATACAGCAGGTAAAAAATCAATAAGGACACAGTTCAGTTCAATAACACCATCAATCAATTTAATACAATGGACATCTCTAGACTACTCTATCCAACAACAGAAGAAAAAAAGAGCAAACTGAGTCCAAAATAAGCAGGTAAAAAAGAGTAATAAAAAGTTAAAGCAGAAATCAATGAAATTGAAAACAGGAAATCAATAGAGAAAATCAGCAAAACTAAAAGTCAACTCTTAGAAAAGGTAAATAAAATCCATAAATCTCTAGCCAGGCTAACTAAGAAAATAAGAAAGAGGACACAGATGACTTAATATCAGAAGTTAAAAAGAGGACATCATTATAAACCCCATGGACATTAAATGGAAAACCAAGGAATATTATGAACAACTCTATACCCACAAATTTGATAATGTAGATGAAATAGACCAGTTTCTTTATGGACACAATTTGCCAAAACTCAGAGAAGAAGAATTAGACAATTTGAATTGGCTGGCCTACATCTACTAAAGAAATTGTGTCAATAATTAATAACCTTCCAAAAACAGAAAGTGCTAGGTCTAGATGGGATTACTAGTGAATTGTAAGAAACATTTAACTTATTATACCAGTTCTCCATAATCTTTTGCAAAAGATGGAAGCAGAGGGAATACTTGTCAACTCATTTTATGAAGCCAACAATATCCTCATAGAAAAACCAAACAAGGACATTTTAAAAAAAGAAAACAGCAAAACAATATCTCTTGTGAACATAGATGTAAAAGTTCTGAGCAAAACATTTAAAAATCAATAAATGTAATCCATCACATCAACAAGCTAAAAAAGAACAAACACATAATCGTATCAATAGATGAAGAAAAGCATCTAACAAACTCCAATACCTGTTTATGATGAAAATGCTCACAAATTAGGGATGGAGAGCAACTTCTTCAACTTGATAGAGACTATCTACAAAAAGCATACAGTTAACATTATACTTAATGATGAGACACTCAGTTTTCCTGCTAAGATCAAGTATAAGGCAAAGATGTCCCATAACAGCACTCCTTTACAACATCGTAGTATAGTAAAAGTCCTAACTAATGCAGTAAGACAAGAGAAAGAAATAAAGGGTATACAGATTGTGATGGAAGAAATACAATAATCTTTGTTCACAGATGATATGAAAATCTATGATGAAAATCCAAAGAATGGACAAAAACACTCCTTGACCTAATGAGCAATTAGGTTAACACATGAAAGTCAAACACTTTCTTATACCCCAGCAATGAACAAGTAGAATTTGAAATTAAAGCCCTAATACCATTTATATTGGCACTTCCAAAATATGAAATACTTAGGTATACCACTAATGAAATATGTATAAGATCTTTATGAAGAAAACTATGAAACTCTGAGGAAATATCAAAGAACTAAGTAAGTGAAGAGAGAATGCATGTTCTTTGATAGTAGACAATATTGTCAAGATATCAGTTCTTCCCAACTTATAGATTCTATGAAATCCCAATAAAAATCTTTATAAGTTATTTTGAAGATGTTGACAAACTGACTCTAAATTAACATTGAGAGACAAAAGACCCAAAATAACACAATAATGAGGAAGAATACAGTTGGAGGATCAAGACAGTACGGTTTTGGTAAGAGAATAGAAATAGAACAATGGAACACATAGAGAGCCTCGGAACAGACCCACATAAATGTAGTCAACTGAGCTTTTACAAAGGACTAAGCAAACATGATGGAGCAAAGATAATTTTTTTTCAAAAAATGATGCTAAAACAACTGGGCAGAAACATAAACATGCAGAAAATAAATCTAGACACAGACCTTTTGCCCTTTACAGAAATTAATGCAAAATAGATCACAGACTAAATATAAAATGTGAAACTATAAAACTACCAGAGGATAACATAGGAAAAAATCCAGCAGACCATAGGTTTGGTGATGAATTTTTAGATACAACATAAAAATCATCTATCAAAGAAAGAATTGATAAGCTGGACTTCATAAAACTACAAATGTCTTCTCTGTGAAATACGTGGTCAAGAGAATGAAAGGCTAGTAGAAAATATTTGCAAAAGGCACATCTGACAAACTAATGTCATCTAAAATATACAAATAAATGTTAAAACCCAACAATAGGAAACAAACAACCTGATTTTAAAATTAACCAAAGGTTTTAACAGTCACTTATCAACGAAGACACGCATGCATGCATGCTAAGTTGCTTCAGTCGTGTCCGACTCTGTGAGACCCCATAGACGGCAGCCCACCAGGCTACACCGTCCCTGGGATTCTCCAGGCAAGAACACTGGAGTGGGTTGCCATTTCCTCCTCCAATGCATGAAAGTGAAAAGTGAAAGTGAAGTCGCTCGGTCATGTCCAACTCTTAGCGACCCCATGAACTGTAGCCTACCAGGTTCCTCCATTCATGGGATTTTCCAGGCAAGAGTGTTGGAGTGGGGTGCCATTGCCTTCTCTGAAAAGAAGACATAAAGATAGTAATTATGCATATGAATGCTCCATATCACATGTCATCAGGGAAATGCAAATTAAAACAACAGTGAGATACCACTGGACACCTATTAGAATGGCCAAAATCAGGAGCACTGACAACACTAAACACTGACAAAGATGTGGAGCAACACAAACTATTCATTGCTGCCAGAAATGTAAAATGGTGTAGCCACTTCAGAAGACAGTGTCACAAGTTTCTTAAAAAAGTTTCTTACAAGTTTCTTACAAAATGCAGGATATAGTATGCTTGGGGCTGGTGCACTGGGATGACCCAGAGGGATGGTACAGGGAGGGAGGTGGGAGGGGGGCTCAGGATGGGGAACACATGTACACCTGTGGCGGATTCATGTTGATGTATGGCAAAACCAATACAATATTGTAAAGTAATTAGCCTCCAATTAAAATAAATAAATTTAAATTAAAAAAATCTAAACACACTCTTACTATACAATCCAACAATTGTACTCTTTGCTATTTTCCAAAAGGATATGAAGATTTCTGTCCACACCAAAACTTACACACAGATATTTATAGCAGCTTTATTAATCATTGTCAAAACTTGGAAGCACCCAAGATGTCCTTCAATAGGCTAACAGATAAATAAGCATCCAGACTATAAAATATTATTCAATACTAAAATGAAATGAGCTGCCAAGCCATGAGAAGACATGCAGGAAACTTAAATCCACACTGCTAAATGAAAAATGTCAGTCCGAAATCATACCTATTGTTTGATTTCAAATATATGACATTCTGGAAAGGGCAAAACTATGAAGACAGCAAAAAACATCTGTGGTTGCTAAGGGTTTGTGGGAGAAAGATAAGGATGAATGGGCAAACATAGAGGATTTTTAGGGCTGTGAAAATACTTTGTATGATACCATAATGATGAATACATGTCATTATCCATTTGTCCAAATCTAAAGAATGTACTAGACCAAGAGTGAACCCTAATGTAGATTATAGACTCTTAGTGATGATGATGTGTCAATGTAGATTCATCAGTCGCAACAAATACACTACTCTGGTGGGGGATGTTGATCATGGGGAAGGCTATTCATGTGTGGGTATAGGGAATAAGGGGAAATCAATATACCTTTCACGCAATTTTGCTGTGAACCTAAAAGTGCTCTGAAAAACTGTCTTTTTAAAAAAAATTACTCACATTAAAGCTCAATGCTTAATTGCACTACTATTCTCAAATTGAACTTATAATTTAAGACAACTTATGCCTTAAACTTGTCTGTTTCCCAGTTCCTCCAGCCCTACGCACACACACTATTATCCCTAATAGTAGAATTTTAGCCACATCGGTAAGGCAGTTCTGGGCTTTTCAGATGGCTAGCCCATACCACTCCCCATGATCTCAGCTCTCATACCTCTAGAAAATAATGGGGAAACTACTTGAGAAATATTTAACTTTCAGAGAGTCAGTTTATCTACAAATCTTGATTTTGTGTCTATAATCATTTTCCTTCTCCTCTTGTATATTCTCTTTGCTTTTTACTCTGACATAAATGAAAGTTGAATGGCTTAAGATATACCTAGGTTTGAAAATCAATGTGTGGCTCTGACCTTGGACATACACCAGATTCTCCCTCTGCTTGGAGAACAATTTCTCCATCTATAAAGTGGGAATAAGGGGCACCAGAGGATGCTTAGAACAGTGCAATGCCTGGCATATAATAAGTATAAGATTACTTGACCTGTTCTATGCCTCTTCTCATCCCTTCTTCCATAAATACTGAATTGGTTATAAGATATAAGATATCTTATAACTGATTGGTGATAAGATATAATTGGTTATAAGAATTAGCACCCCTTAAAATACATTGCTGCTTTTCCATTTCTAAACAATCAAACAATCATTATATCAATATACGAGGTCCCGCATAGCCAGTGCTCTACTCGGTGCCCTTCAGATGAGATCAGTTTGTTTTCAACCCTTTCACTATCCATCACTACCTTGTGTATTTGTGCATTTCACCTCCCTTGCAGCTCTGAAGTTCTAAGACATCCCCCAAAAATTCACCTGGGATCAAACTCAAAGGTCAGCTCCCGGAAGTCTGCATTAGTTGAGGAAAGTCACAGAAAACTTCCCTCGTAGCTCAGTTGGTAAAGAATCTGTATGCAATGCAGGAGACCAGGGTTGGATTCCTGGGTTGGGAAGATCCCCTGGAGAAGGAAATGGCAATCCATTCCAGTATTCTTGCCTAGAGAATCCCATGGACAGAGGAACCTGGCAGGCAGTCCATGGGTTTGCAAGAGTCAGACACGACTTAGCAACAAACAGAAAGCCAGATGAGCTAGGCATGGTGCTCAAGATGGTTTCAGTTCAAGCCAGAGGCACTAAAACTCTACCACTGTAGTTCACGAACACCTATTGGACAGAAAGTGTACTGCACCATGGCTACCTGGGAGGAGGCAGAATCAGGAAATCTTAAATTGTCTACATTGCCGCAAGCCAGTTTTGAATCTTCCAAGGAAAGTGAATGCCAGGACTGCCTCACTCCTTTTTCCCCTACATTCTTACCATCTGTGTCACCTCTCCTGAAGGCCCTCTAATCTCTCAAAGTTGCTTTGACCCTCAAGAAGCAGATGAAGTTATGGGATGACAAAACAGCCACTGAGCACTCGAGCCAGAATGAGGAATGATATGAGGATATTTTCTGTTGTCAGACCAAGCGGTGTACTGGGCAATGGATACGTTTCTTCTAAGCTGAAAGAACTCAGTCAGAAACATAACCCAAGTAATCTCACCTACCATTTTAATCCAGTTACTTCAGTCATTCAAACAATAAAATTATCTCAGCTGTGGTGAAATCTAATTGATGTTACGGCAGTTAAGCCTTAAACACCCTTCTCTATCTGTCATATAAACTGGGACTCTGTATTCCCCTCAGTAGCCAAACTTTTAAAGCCTAATTGTTGGCCTTAAACCATACTAAAATAAGGGGCCAGTAATAAATATGTCTTATTTCTGGTTCAGCCCATCTACATGCCTAACCAGGTAAAATGCTTGGCACCAGTCTTCCCAACTTTGGAAAAAAAAAAAAAACATGTTGTTAAAACATTAAGGACAGAATAATTATGATAATTGAGATAATAACAATGAACTTGATTCTCCCTCTGCTTTGAGGACTAACTATACATCAACCCCTGTTTTCCTACCCAGTGGGCAATGGCTAACTTATAAACTTGGCCACACCAGCTTCAGTTATCAGACCTCAATTTCTGCTTTAAGAATAGACAAAAATCAGATCCAATAATAAGTACAAGTGTTATGGGAGAAATCAATGTTTGCTAATGCTTTCAGATCTTGATTGAAAACTGCCTAGGGGAGAACATTTTTTAATAATTATGTTTGCATTCTGTTCACATAAATTCACTCAGTTTTCAATGTGGTTGAGGTTCGGCTTCCTCTGAAGTTTTTTCTATTACATTCTACCTTGAGAAAATTCTTGTGGGAGCATGTTTAGGGTGTCATTTTGTTATTATTAGTTTTTCTTTTTGCAAAGTAGGTTTTGAGAAATTCTTATTTCCTAGAAGATAAAAATTTGTAACTGAACAGTAGTTGATAGCACTCTGTTAAAACTATATGCCCTGTCTCCAGACAACGTAGATTTAGGCAGCTGCAGTTGACATCCCTGAAAACGGGAACAGACAACAAAATGAAGGCACATACAGTTGTGGGCAGGAACTGTTATAATGAACTCAGCCTACTGTCCAATTCATAATTTTTTTTTAAAGACCCAAATCTTACTAGATGCCAACGGAGCTTTCGTTTCAAAACTTTTGTTTAAATTTTGTGTGCAAATTATGGAGACGCACTTGTTTCCAAACTATTGAAACAGATTTTGGAGCCATGTTGTTTGAAGTGACTGCAGTGCAGAAACATCTCTTTTCAATTAGCTCTGAAACCTCTTTCAACAGCCTTTCATAAATAGGCCAACATCAATGGCATGCTCGGATTCAGCGCAGATCTCTAATGGAAATGCACAATGGGCCTTGCGCCATGCCTGCAGGGGCAAACATCTTCCATTTCAGACAGATCCAATGAGAAGTTTTGCCAGCTATTCTGGGTCTCTCACTTTTTGGTCTTAGGTTTAGCTCATCGCTAATCAATGCCTGTGCTTTTTAATTACATTGTATAGTCAGTAATGATTTGCCACTCATTGAACCTGGGCGGTCTTCTGAGCTATCCTGGATGTAAACAACTGCAAAGGCAAGGTAACCTTAACTGCCAGGACTCCACATGGGAAAAGAGAGACATTTCCCTGAGGAAAGGCAATGCTGAGTTTGGAAGAAAGAAAAGAAAGGTAATACCCTTATATTTAAGTTGCACTAAGTAATAGAGGCCTATTGTTTCACTGTCCAGAATCCTAGACTGGAAACACTTGCCCATTAAATGGTCTATATAACTCTTGTATCTTCTGTAGCACTTATCAACGACCTGAGTTATCCTGGACAGTCAGTAGATATTAATCGATTGATAAAGACAAGTCTTTCTTCTTTTTTTAATATTGACATTTCCCTCTGGTAGTCAGAAGAGAAATTCTGAAAATGACTTTATGTTCCAATAACTAGGAATGCAGAGATGAATGGTACTTGAGATTAAAAGTATTATTTTTCAGTGAATGACCAACTGTCTCACAATCTGAGGTGACAGTCAATATATTTATTATCAGTTAAGAACACACAGATAATAATCAGTAAGGACAAATATTTAACCAGTCAGAATGAATGCTGTTCGAGCCCTGTCCAGAAAATAGATCAGTTATGATAAGCAAAAAATAAAACAGAAAACAAAACAAAAATGTCTGCCAATACAAAGAAAAAAAACCCTAAGTCCGAAAATATCTAACTACTATTTTCATTTTTCTCTGTATTTTAAAGTCTTTCTCTCTGTCAAAATATACTGAAACACAGATGCTAGACTACAGCTGTAAGAGTAAGTTACTAGGAAATTAAACCTCTGTGTTCATTTGGATGCTGTACCTCAAATAGACTTAATCCCATTGCTCCTGATGCTAGCAATAAGAAGATTCTCTAGTGATATGTTAATATAATGGGTAAGAGAAACCAGACACTGGTATGCTACTCCTAACATAAAATTAATAAGTAAAGGTATGATTTATTTTACAGAAGATAAATTAATAGATAATTATTCCATTTGCGAAATATATATCAAGTATGCTCTTAGAACCCCTTTAAGTAGCAAGAATCACTAGTGCCTTTAAAATATGCTACTTTGGTAAAACACTACAGGCATTCTCATTAAAACTGGGAAGAAAGACAACAAAGCCCATTAGCTCACCTCATCTGAAAGCTTTAGCCAATACAATAAAGTAGGAAAAAGAAGTAATAAGTATAAGATTCAGAAAGGAGAAAACGACATTTCATTATTTGTCTATGACTGCTTATGAAAAATATGTATGAGTATTTATGAAGGGCCAATTTAAAATCTAATAAAAGGTCATAGTAAAGTATAAACAGAATACAAAGATTTTGCACTTAAAAGAAATTACACTTTAGAAAATGTAATTGGAAATTCACATTGAATATGAAAATTCACAATACTGAAAAATATGTAGTATTAGAAGTAAGCAGTAATATATTTGTCAAAGCCCTAAATTAAGAAAACTGGAACATAAGAGAAGATCAGATTAATGAAAAACTGATTAATACTTCAATTTAAAAAAGACATAATATTGGAAGATATCAATTCTTCATTAATGTAGACTACAAACTTACTTCTATTTGAAACTGCAATATGATTTTTACAACAAAGAAAATAAATCTAAAGTTCATTAAAAAGAAATAGCTAGGGAAGATTTATTAAGAATTTTTCACCAGTCAAATAATTTTAAAAGACTTCAACCAAATATTAAATTAATTGAAAAATTACAATACTTCTAATACTATGGTAGTGAAACAGGAATTAAACAACAGAAAAATTGAGTCTTATAGAATGTTAAGAAACAGTCTGTTATATATTTAGTTATTTAAAAGCAATTCAAATCAATAAAAGAAAAAAAAATTCTTCCAAAAATTATATTCACACAAGTTGTTTCCATATCTTGGCAATATAAATAATGGTGCCATGAACACTGAGGTACATATATCTTTTTGAATTAATGTTTTCATTTTCTTTGGATACATACCAGCATTGGTAGTTCTATTTTTAATTTTCTGAAGAATCTCCACACTATTTTCCATCGAGGCTGCACCAGTTTACAAACCCACCAACAGTTCGCAAGGATTCCCTTTTCTACACGTCATCACCAACACTTGTTAATTGTTTCTTTTTGACAATAGAGATCTAATGAGTGTAAGGAGATAGTTCGTTGCGGTTTTGATTTGCATTTCCCTGATGCTGTTGGGCATTTTTTCACGTGCCTGTTGGCACATTTTTTCATCTATTTGTGTGTCTTCTTTGGAAAAGTGTTTATTCAGTTCCTCTGCCCAGTTTTTCATCGGATTTCTTTTATACTGATATATATTTTGGATGTTAATCATATATATGGTTTGCAAATATCTTCTCCCATTCAGAAGGCAGCCTTTTCATTTTGTTGATAGTTTCCTTTTCTGTGCAAAAGCTTTTTAGTTTGATGGAGTCCCATTTTGTTTATTTTTGCTTTTGTTTCCCTTGCCTGAGGAGACAGAACCAAAAAAGATATTTCTAAGACTGATGTCAAAGACATTCTTAATTCTTTAAAAAAGAAATCAAATATATTTAATTATTGCAATATAGTACACCTGGATTTGAATTACTACAGTTATAAAACCTATAGAATTTCCAAGGCAATTAAATGTGATAGTTGGCCAAGATGCCTACTAGGTAAAAACAGCAAGGAGTGAAGAAGTGCTGAACTAATGATACAGGAGCCTCTGGAAGTTACAATTCTATAACATCTTGATATTACAGTAGACAAATTATGAAGTACAATTTTTATAATCTAAAGGAAATTCTGAAGATTGTGGCCTCTCCCAAATTAAAAAATCCATCAAATATGACAATCCTTATCTAATCCCCTTAAAAATGCCATATGTCATCTTTTCTTCAAAGGTAAGTACAGTTGTATTTGTAAAACAGGCAGTAGTAGGTAGCTATTCCCTTCTCCAGAGGATCTTCCTGACCCAGGGATCAAACCCAGGTCTCCTGCATTGCAGGCAGATTCTTTGTCATCTGAGCTACCAACGAAGGCCAATTCCATGTCACCTATTCTTTTAATCGAATCAAAATTTAGATCCAGTGGGTCAGCTGAGATCAAAACATAAGGCTGTGTAGAATTAGCATATCAGTTACCTAAAATTATGTCTCAGAATGACCACAGCTAATAAGTACACACGGTAGTTTCATCCCAAAGAATATTTAAAAATATGCCCTGCTTTTCCCATTGTTGCCTTTTATTGGGCTTCTTGCTCTTTGCATATTTCAAAGAAAGTTACAAAATGAGCTGATTTCCACATATAATTTGGCCTCCTTATCATCAAATTCTCCCATTAGGGCCTTCGAGGCACTGCTTTAGGAGCTCTGGACGTCAATCCTCTCTAGAACAAATTAATGATACTGGCTGGGGCATGCCTGGGCATCAGTTTCCTTATCTGAAAAATGACAGTTGCAAACTGAATGATTTCTAATATTCCTTCTGGTTTTATGTCTCTTCAGCCTCAAAATGAGTGAGTGTTCAGTATAATTAACTGACAGCAATCAGCTTTTAAATAACCTCATTAAATCGCTGAACTGGGGCACCTTATTTCTTAGATTGGAGAAGCATTACAGCCTTGGGAAAATGTAATAGTCAACTACTGCTCTTCTAATACTGCATAACAAACAAATCCCAAACTCAGTGGCTTAAACAGTTATTTACACAGGTCTGCAGTTGGCTGGGACAGCTCTGCCTCAGCCTGTGAAAGGTGCGGACATTGACTTGTACTTGGGCTCCTGACCCAAGGCAACTGGGGAGGCTGGTCTGTGTGTCTCATCCTGAGGTTCAAGTTGAAAGGGAGCAGATACCCAGCATGTGTTCTATTAATATGAAGCTCAGACACTCCCACAGTGGGCAGGTGGAAAGACTGATCCCTCCTAAGACCTTAGTTCAAAACTGTTGATTGTCACTTCCATCTTCTCCATGGGTCAGAGCTGATCCATGGCTAAGCTTAACATGATTAAGGCAGAACAGAGACTTCTTCCACTGAAGTGGGGAGTGGGGAAGGGAGTAAGTACTTATGAAAAAAAAAAAAATTCTAATCTTCCACCATGCACAATGACAGACAGCCCAAAGAGGAAGTAACTCCTGGATGCAATTTTCTAGGTGACTTAATTAAGGGCATAATTATCATTCACTTACTCAGCAAACATTTTAGAGGGCTTTCTATGTGCCGGGCACTATGCAAACCAACACTTGGTGGTAGATTAGATGATGAGGATACAGAAAAGTAAAGAAGGAAAGAAGGTAACTCCTGGACTTTAAGCTTGTGTTAGCTGAATGATGGTAGCAATTGCTGAAGTAGGGAAGGCTCGGCGAGAAGCAGGTTTGGGGTAGGGATTCATAGGGTCCATTTTGAACTTTGACACGTGCACTGGTCTTCACGCTTTACAATGTGCTTTCACATATGTCATGTCCTGTCACTTTTCATCTTGACAAGACAGAATGGGTAATAGGCCATTTTAGTTTTCTAGTGCTGCCTAAACAAATTAGCACAAATTCAGCAACTTGAAACTACACAAATTGATTATCTCCCAATTGCCTTGGGTCAGGAGCCCAAGTACAAGTTAGCCGGGTCCTCTGCTCAGGTCACACAGGCTGAAATCAAGCTGCACATACTCATCTGAGGCTTGAGGTTCTCTTCTAAATATTCATTTCCTTGCAAGTGAAGGACAGAGGTCTTTGTTGTCTTGCTGCCCATTAGTCAGGCTCATTTTCAGCTTTTAGAAGCTACTTACCCCCTCACAACATAGGTCACATGTTTGCTTTCTTTCTTCAAGCTGGCAGAAACCTGTCTCTCTGACTTATTCTCACACCAGCTAAGAAAACTCTCTACTTTTAAAGGATATGTGATTAGATTAGGTCCACACAGTCATCTCTGTATTATAAGCTCAACTGACTTGGGACTTTCATTCCATCTGCAAAATCCTTTGACAGCAATACCTAAATTTGTGTTTGGCTAAATAAGCAGAGGACAGGAATCTTGAGAGGACCATCTTAGAATTCTGTCTACTCCATAAACCCATTTTGCAGAAGACACAACTGAACCTTGGTTGAATCAACCACCAGCAGAAAACCTGTCCTGCGGTGAGGCACCTTTCTGACCTTGATCTTGCAGTTCAGTCCAAGTTGCCTTTTCCCATGTCCGGCGTCCTCCCTTTCTCCAGGAACATTTCCTGCAACACAGTGACTATTTCCTCCCCGTGAAGCCCTGAACTATAAACAAGACAGCATCCTACAAAATTATAATTCTATTATTATTTACATCTTCATGTGTCATATCTCACACAGCACTTAAGCACCTGCTGTAAGAATTAACCAGTGCAGGGAGTTTTGTTCTGTATATTTAGAGAACCATGGTTGTGTGTACATCTGATGTTAGCAATTACTATAGAAAGTTTTCACAACCATAAAAAAGACCAGCATGCTGTTAAACCAGCATATTAATGTGGTGCTAATGTTAATAACATTACCTTAGGAAAAGGAGTTCCATTATCAATAGTGCCTGAAAAACACTGAATTAAACAAAATGAATACAGTAATGCGGGAGCTTTTAAGGCATTTAATATGTTAATATGTGTTATGGAGCAACAAAAGGGAGATATAATATGCTAACTTGATACTGAGCACTTTTCTATTAAGCATCTCGATGTGCCAGCATTCCACAAAACACACTGAATTAGGTGAGACCCTGCTACTTCCCTCCCACTCATCACAGTCAAGAAGTGCCCCTGACATCTCTAACTTTTGTGGTCATGTTAGAGGTAGGATGGGTAAGCCCATTCTACCCTAAGAAGTTCTATGTTCTCAAAATAACCAGTAATAAGGCACTGTAGCCTGTCTGATGGTGTCCAGTAATACGTGTGCCTTAAAGAACCAAAGAGAAAATGTATTAAAACTGAAACTCTTTTTTTAAGGTCTTACAGAATACATTTCGGACTGAATCTGGACAGAAAGTAAGGTCTAAAATGTGTCCTTTACATGAATGAGGAAAAAATATATTGGAAGGGGCAGAAAAAGGCCTCCAGCACAGACATAAATTTTCATGTCAGAGGACCTGAGAGGAATATCAAAGTGAATATTAAATTCATCCAAGATAACTAACCTAAAAGACCTAGACGTCAAATCTGACATCAGTCCCCCAAAACTTGGTGATAAATCTATAGCTAGACATAAGAAAGATGACATGCCTCCCTCAGCACGCCTGACGATTTCCAAAGTGCTTAGAGGATACCTGGGACTATATCGCAGGTGACCCCAGATGTACACTAAATGGTGGGCAACTCTCTTCATTTGGATTTTCAAATTAAGAGACACAGATATAACATTATTTTCCTGATCCAAACAGAGGGACTGAGAAAAAACAACAAAAAAGACAACTTACTCCTTCAATGATTAATATTTCTCCAAGCATCTGCATCTTTCTCCAGTGCTCTTTCAAACTCTCCTGTTTGTCATCAAGAAACAATGCTGATGGCCTGGTGTGGGTTCTGCAGAGAAGAAACCCCACAGATCCACATAATGTTTCCTGGAGCTCATGGCAAGGGCTCAGCTAAGAAATTACTGGGAGATGATCACCAAATGGCCAATTCACTGCCGTTGTCAATGGACAGAGCAGCATGTCCCACTGCTTACACGCCAGTCCTAGAGCTTCGCTAAGATCAACACAGAGATTTAAGTCTCTTAATTACTAATCTTTACCAAATAGGAACTCTGTAGTAGGAACTCTGGAGTGGAGAAAGTAGGGAGATGCTGAGCTGAGTTTTCTTTAGGTAAGAACACATTCTTGTACTGGCCCATTTCCTTTTCCACATTCTCTCCCATTCTTCAGCTCCTGTCAAAAGGGGCCATCATCTTCCTCCCCAGAGCTCAGTTATTTCACTGCTCAGGGGAGACCCTGAACACCAACAGTTCAAACAAACATCTCTTTTGTTCTGCGCAGTCTTTTCACCAAACACACTGTGATCAATCTGGAGATAGTCACCTTGAATATCAGCTCTAGAAATGGGCACAGGAAAAGTGGGCCCTCATATTTTCAAGGAGAGAGATCAGGAAGTAGTATATTAGTGTTCAGGAAGGTAACCAAATTCTCTGATATACTCCTAGTAGGAAGTTGTCCTGATCAGAAGCTCTATATTCTTTGGTTTTATAATCATTTATCATGTATTCAGCGAGCATTTTATCAAGTCCATGATATATATAAGGGCTTCCCAGGTGACTCAGTGGTAAAAAATCTGCCTGCAATGTAGGAGCTGCAGGAGATGTGGATTCGATCCCTGGGTCAGGAAGATCTCCTGGAGGAGGGCATGGGAACCCACTTCAGTATTCTTGCCTGGAGACTCCCAAGGACAGAGGAGCCTGATGGACTACAGTCCATAGGTTTGCAAAGAGTTGGACACAACTGTAGCAACTTAGCATGCATGCATGCATGATACATACAAATACTGCCCTAGAAGCTGAAAATGCAATAGTAAAGGCCAAGAGGAACACATGAAGAAGTTCAGTTTCATGGAGAAACAGAGAAGCACGTACAGTATAGATTTATTACAGTTAAAATAGTAACTCAAAGCGCTGTGGGTTCACAGAGGCCAGACAGCTAGACCAGAAGGAAGGCACAGTCCAAGAAGACAAAGGAGGAGATGTCTGAACTGGGTTTGGAAGGCTCAGTGGGAGCACAAACTCTCATTTATTTTTAGGTAATTGGTTACTACCCACCTTGCTCCAGAAAAAAACTTTAAAGGAAATTTCAAAGACATATACAATACCAAAAGATTACAAATGCAAAATAAGTTGTATTTTTTTTTAAGTTTGGTGGGAGAGAGTAAACAGAAAAGAGTAGGGGAACCAGTGCGCCTAGAGATGGAAGTTGCTGCTGTTTAGTCACTAAGTCATGTCAGACTCTTTTGTGATCCCACGGACTGTAGCCCACCAGGCTCCTCTGTCCATGGGGTTTCCCAGGCAAGAATACTGGAGTGGGTTGCCATTCCCTTCTCCATGGGATTTTCCCAAACCAGGGATCGAACTCGCATCTCCTGCATTGCAGGCAGACTCTTTACTGCTGAGCCACCTGGGAAGCCCTGGGATGAAGTTAAATGCATGCTATTAGATGTCTTTGTGAGTCATCTCATCTTTGTGAGATGAGGTGCAAGGCAAAGAGTCGGACACAACTGAGTGACTGAGCTTGAGCTTGAAAGCAATGTGGTTTGTGGAAGGGTTCACAACCTTTGAACAGCTGGGAAAGCAAGATGAGCACCCCTATAATAGAAGAGATGGGGGAGGTGATGCAAAAAGAGAGGGCAGGAATCAAAAAGATGAATTCCAAAGTGTATTTTAGATGGTTTGAACATTTGCCTAATATTCACCCAATGGAGATAACAGTCACATGTAGCCCATTCTACAATTCAGTAGTAGGGCATTTCAAACACCCAGTGCGTTGAAAATGATATCTCTGGTTACTGTGTGTTTTTTAATTCTTAATTATCTTGGTACATTGTGCAGCTGTTTCTTTTTACTATTTTTTTATGTTTAAAATATTTTAGATTTTATTTTTTCTGGGGCTATTTCTCAGTTCTCAAATTTTGAATTAGATTTTAATAGATGACTTCTTTTATAATCTTTTTTTTTCCTTTATAACCTTAAACTCAAAGAATAGAGAAGTTAAGTTAGAGGCAACTGTGGTATAATAATAAATATGATAATTGCTAACATTTACTGAGCACCTATTAGATGGCAGAGATTTCCTAAGAGCTTCACATTAATAATTAATCTTCACAACAACTCTATCAGGCAATGACTTTAATAGCACCATTTTATAGACAAGAAAACTAAAGCACAGAAAGGCCACCCTCTTCATTTTTCACCAAAATCATATCTGTACTGGAGGAATTTCACCATAAAAAGTTAGCATCCTGGTTCTCAATAAATACATGCTGAATGAATGAATGTCACTGACATCTGACATCTTATTCTTAATAATAACAAATGATCATATTAATATTGTATTCCATTTGATTTCATAGAAAGAAAGACCACGCTAAGTCGTGTCCAACTCTTGCAATCCCACAAACTGTAGCCTGCCAGGCTCCTCTGTCCATGGGATTCTCCAGGCAAGAATACTGGAGTGGGTTGCCATTTCCTTCTCCAGGGAATCTTCCCAACTCAGGGATTGAACCCAGGTCTCCCACATTGCAGGCAGATGCTTTACCGACTGAGCTATATCCTGTCCTGAAAAGGACCCCGTGAGGTAAGTGGGCAGAGGAAACTGAGGGAACATAAAGGAGACAAAATAAATAAACAGGACAGATCTTCTGATGCCACTCTGTGCTCTTCCTAACACCTAAATCATTTTTCTGAAAGATATTAACTCCTACTTCTGGTGTCTTTCTACTTTATCCTAATACCTTAATGGTTATTAAGTGGCCCCAACCAACACAAATGGTTTTCATCCCCTTTTTAACCAATACAGAGTATTCAACCAGGTATTCTAACTTACAAAAATAATAACATTAACTTCCTTGACTACACAAACCCCCACCCAAAACATCTCCAGAAAAGGAATTATGAAATTATGCAAAGTTTGAAACTTAAAGACAAACCACTAGAGAAGTGTTTGATGATACTACCTCAATTCTCAATTATATTGCCACTATGATTACTGCCATTATGATTAGCATTATGCCTACTGCTGCCATGTATATCTGGGAGTAGAAGTCGGAGCATCTACTCTGGAGAGAAAGTGGACAATATCTATCAAAATCACGACACGCATACCCACTGACCCAGCATGCCACATCTTAATTTATTCATAAAGAAGTTCTCTCACATGGGAGTAAAAATAGATGCAGATATCACTGCAGCACTGTTTTGAAGAGAAAGTGTTAGCAATAAACAAATAATAGAGGGTGGATTAAATTAACTATTATACATCCAAAAATTGGGTGGAGGGGTGAGGAAGGAAAAGAAAAAGGGATGGATCTAGATGGCAGAGTAAGAGGACATGGAGCTCACCTCTGCCCATGAACACATCAAAAATACATCTAGCTGTGGAATAATTTTCACTGCAAACTAACTTGAAACTGTCATAAAGATGCCTATACAACCAAGGTGATAAGAAAGATCCCTATGGAACCTGGGACGAAAGGAAGAGAAGAAATCAGGCTGGGACCTTTTCCCCAGGGAGGGGACTCAGAGGAAAAAAGGAGAATACAGGCGCACAGTTCAGCCCTGGGAAGTGAGCAGTTTGAGCCATATATTGGGTGCCCCAGTCCTGGGGCTTGACACAAGGAAGACGAGCCCCCCTGGCTGGCTGGACGGCTGCTAAGACTAACAGGAGGGCTGTGAGGAGCTTGGAATCCACTGGGGAGACATGCATGCACATGGCTTGCTCCCAAGACAGGGCGTAGAGAGTAAAGTGAGGACTGCTCCAGTGGCCACCCGATTTCCATGACTGCTCTGTGCACACCCCAGTCTGAGCTGAGAGAACATGTTGGCCCCACTTCATATCACAGCTCCGCACTGGTCTGAGGGCTGTGACATCTGGGGAGATCACTCAGCCATGAGACACAGAGGTGATTCAAACCTGGGGCCGCATCCAAGGGAGCAGAGGCACCCATGGCTGGTGCTTAATCAGGCAGCACATCAGAAGCAGCCCCGATGCCTGACAGCATCCAGACTGCCACAGCCCAGGTCCTGATACATGCGGAGAGCACACACCAGCCCTGCCTGCCCTTTGGCATGGCTCTGTAACAGGGCAGTGGCAGTGAGGGTGGGGGCTGTGATCGGCTGTGAGACACGGAGGAGTCTCAGACCCGAGGCTGCTTCTGAGCCAGACAGGCAGGGCCATTTGCATTCAAAATTCAGGACTTCCACTCCAGCAATGTGCCATCCAACCTCGTCCCTGATAAGACAGAAGCTTTCAAAGAAGACATGCAGATGGCTAACAGGTACATGGAGAGATGTCACTATTATTACTAATTATTAGAAAGGGCAAATGTTACGAGCATGTGGAGAAAAGGAACCCTCATACAATGTTGATGGGAATGTAAATTGGTGTTGTCACTACAGAGAACAGTATGGAGGTTCTTCAGGAAATTAAAAATGACACTACCATATGATCCAATAATTCCACTCTTGGGTATTTATCTTTTTAAAAAATAAAGATATTAAATAAAAAGTGCTACACGCAGCTCAATATTTGTGGCAGCATTATTTACAACAGTCAAGATATGGAAGCAACCTAAGTTTCTAGCAACAGATGAATGGATAAAAAAGATGTGGTATATACACATAGGGCTTCCCTGATAGCTCAGTTGGTAAAGAATCAGCCTGCAATGCAGGAAACCCCAGTTCAATTCCTGGGTTGGGAAGATCTGCTAGAGAAGGGACAGGATACCCACTCCAGTATTCTTGGGCTTCCCTGTGGCTCAGCTGGTAAAGAATCCCCATGCAATGCAAGAGACCTGGGTTCAATCAGTGGGTTGGGAAGATCCCCTGGAGAAGGGAAAGGCTACCAACTCCAGTATTCTGGCCTAGAGAATTCAGTGCACTGTATAGTCCGTGAGGTCACAAAGAGTCAGACATGGCTAAGTGACTTTCACTTTCACTATATATACATATACCATTGTATACATGGAATGGAATATTACTCAGCCACAAAAAAAAGAGTGAAAAGAATGAAATTCTGCCATTTGCAACCATGTGGATGGACATAGAGAGTATTATGTTTAGTGAAATAAGTTAGACAGATAAAGACGAATACTGTATGTTTTCACATATATGTAGAATCTAAAACAGACAAATACATATAACAAAACAGAAACAGACTCACAGATATAGAAGACAAACTAGTGGATACCAAGGAGGAGAGAGGAGTGGGGAGGGTCAAGATGGAGTATGGGGTTGAGATACAAACTATTATGCATAAAACAGATAAGCAATAAGGACATATTGTACAGCACAGAGACATATAGCCATTACTTTGCAACAACTTTAGAGTATAATCTATAAAAATACTGAATTACTATGCTGTATACCTGAAATCAATATAATAGTGTAAATCAACTATATTTCTATTTTTTTAAATAATCTAACAAAATCTTGGAACAAAATAGAAAGCCCAGAGATAAATCCACGCACCTATGGACACCTTATCTTTGACAAAGGAGGCAAGAATATACAATGGATTAAAGACAATCTCTTTAACAAGTGGTGCTGAGAAAACTGGTCAACCACTTGTAAAAGAATGAAACTAGAACACTTTCTAACACCATACACAAAAATAAACTCAAAATGGATTAAAGATCTAAATGTAAGACCAGAAACTATAAAACTCCTAGAGGAGAACATAGGCAAAACACTCTCTGACATATATCACAGCAGGATCCTCTATGACCCACCTCCCAGAATATTGGAAATAAAAGCAAAAATAAACAAATGGGACCTAATTAAACTTAAAAGCTTCTGCACATCAAAGGAAACTATTAGCAAGGTGAAAAGGCAGCCTTCAGAATGGGAGAAAATAATAGCAAATGAAGCAACGGACAAACAACTAATCTCAAAAATATACAAGCAACTCCTACAGCTCAACTCCAGAAAAATAAATGACCCAATCAAAAAATGGGCCAAAGAACTAAATAGAAATTTCTCCAAAGAAGACATACAGATGGCTAACAAACACATGAAAAGATGCTCAACATCACTCATTATCAGAGAAATGCAAATCAAAACCACTATGAGGTACCATTTCACGCCAGTCAGAATGGCTGCAATCCAAAAGTCTACAAGCAATAAATGCTGGAGAGGGTGTGGAGAAAAGGGAACTCTCTTACACTGTTGGTGGGAATGCAAACTAGTACAGCCACTATGGAGAACAGTGTGGAGATTCCTTAAAAAACTGGAAATAGAACTGCCTTATGATCCAGCAATCCCACTGCTGGGCATACACACTGAGGAAACCAGAAGGGAAAGAGACACGTGTACCCCAATGTTCATCGCAGCACTGTTTATAATAGCCAGGACATGGAAGCAACCTAGATGTCCATCAGCAGATGAATGGATAAGAAAGCTGTGGTACATATACACAATGGAGTATTACTCAGCCATTAAAAAGAATACATTTGAATCAGTTCTAATGAGATGGATGAAACTGGAACCTATTATACAGAATGAAGTAAGCCAGAAAGAAAAACACCAATACAGTATACTAACGCATATATATGGAATTTAGAAAGATGGTAACAATAACCCTGTGTACGAGACTTCAAAAGAGACACCGATGTATAGATCAGTCTTATGGACTCTGTGGGAGAGGGAGAGGGTGGGGAGATTTGGGAGAATAGCATTGAAACATGTATATTATCATGTATGAAACGAGTCGCCAGTCCAGGTTTGATACACGGTACTGGATGCTTGGGCCTGGTACACTGGGACGACCCAGAGGGAGGGTAGGGGAGGGAGGAGGGAGGAGGGTTCAGGATGGGGAACGCGGGTATACCTGTGGCGGATTCATTTCGATATTTGGCAAAACTAATACAATATTGTAAAGTTTAAAAATAAAATAAAATTTAAAAAAAAATCTACGATATGCAGAACCAGAAAAAAAATAATAATAATCTAAAAAAATCAAAAGAAAAGAAAAGGTTAAGGCAATTCTATATGTATTGTCAAAACCTGCTTCCAAGACTAAAAATAAAAGCAACATGCAGAACCATAAGCACTGTATGTGACCAGTCTTTTGTTAAGTTAAAGAAGGAAGATGGGAGGATGAAGAAAAATATAGACGAGGAAGAGGAAAGAAAAGAGGAGAGATATATAAATGATTGTATATGAATAAAGAACTCTAGGAGGATACATAAGAAATTAACAGCAGCGGCTGCCTTTAGGAAAGGGTATTGAGTGGTTAGACTCAGACTTATTTGTTATCCGTTTGGGTTGTCCAGGAAGAAGTTGCCAAAATGAAATCAGAAGTATAAGAGATTTATTGGGGGAAAACATTTGTGAATTATGAAAAAATAAGCAGTTAGGAGTGGGCAGGGAGAGTCTCCAGACTGCATGTGATGTGGGCTTGACACCAGTGAAAGGAGAGAAGAAAACAAGAAGGATAGGGTAGGGGGAGCCCCGAATGCAGCTCTAAGAAAGTGGAGCCAGGCCAGTGGGGCCCTGCAGGGCAGCCAGTGTCTGCTGGAGGACTAAGTCCATCAGGCACAAACAGCCTGGCTCCAAACCCCTCTTCATGTTTCGTGCAGTCACCCTGAGGCTTCGCATGAACACAGGGACAGATTCTGAGATTGTGGCAGCTGCAGGCTGTGAGCTAACTACACTCCTCACAGCAGCTCTGAGAGGGAGCTCTGAGTGGCATGCTGCCATGGTTGCCAAAATATCCTCTTATAAATGCTTCTTTTCATCTTCCAGGCATATGATAATAATTGTATGTGGAATAATTTTGTAAGGCCGCTATTGAATAATGATTAATGATGTGAAAAATTGTACATGTAATACTATCAAGCTGCAGAAAGATTTTAAAATAATTTATATAGTGTAAGCTCAGTCTTTTCAAAAAACACATGCTATATATAAATGTATATATGACAATACATATCAATGCATAATCCCCAAAAGATTGAGTACATGCATATTAACAATGATTATAGCTAAATATTGAAAACAAGTTATCTTTATCTTTTTCTTTGTGCTCTCATCCACACAGATACACACATACATATGCATATATACCTTAATTTTATAGTAAAGATGTGCATTTGGGGGATTTTATTTGCTTTTAGTGAAACACCACCAAACAGGGCAAAAATCATCTGGCTAACCCAAATGTGTTTCTTCCTCATTTTTTGATGACTCAGGGAACTCCAGAAGTAGGAACCAATTATGTCCTAAGGACAGGCTCTGTGTTCACTCCCTTTCTAGTTCACAGTGAATTAGACAGGCAAATCAATTAAGCAAAGACTGTGGTGCCCAGAGCTACAGACCCTACTCAAGTTGTTCTGTGTCTACACAAGGCTCACTTAATAACCGATGAACTTCACAGTACCAGATGGACGTGAACTTGTTTCTAAAGGCGGGGCAGAGAAGCACTGGAATGCAGAAAGAGGTTATGTTGATGGGCCTCCCTAGTACCATGTCCACAGCACTCCCCACCGTGTCTGCAGACATAGTTTATGTGTAATGTCAGCTCCAGTGGAACTTAGTCTATCACAGGAGAACTGTGGCTATGCACATCTTTTGCTGTTGGTTCATGTGTAAGTTCAAGACCAAGGAACTGGCTTTATCTGTAGGTTTCATCTCTGCATTGCCAAGCACAGTACTTTGTGATGATATTAATACAAATGTTGACACTTACTCAGCACTTTCAATCACCAAGCACCAGACTGTGCTAGGAATCAATATATAACATCTCATTTAACCTTCACAACAACCCAGGAAACATGAAGACTAACCCTCCCATTTACAGATAAGGCACCAGAGGCCAAGGAAGTTTAACTAAAACTTGCCTAAAACCACACAGCAAGGAAATGGTAAAGCTAGCATCACACCCATATTCTAAACTATGTTAGTACTTAATCAATGTTTGCAATTAAATACCCAAGTAATACAGCTTATTGGAAGGAGTAATGCTGAAGTTGAAGCTCCAATACTTTGGCCACCTGATGTGAAGAACTGACTCATTGGAAAAGACCCTGATGCTGGGAAAGATTCAAGGCAAGAAGAGAAGGGGATGACAGAGGATGAGATGCTTGGATGGCATCACCAACTCAATGGACATGAGTCTGAGTAAACTCCGGGAGTTGATGATGGACAGGGAGGCCTGGTGTGCTGCAGTCCATGGGGTCGCAAAGAGTCAGACACGACTGAGCGACTGAACTGAATTGAACTGAATATAGCTCATGAGTCAGCAGATGATGGCTGGTAAGCCAAATATGGCCTACTGCTATTTTTTTATGGCTCACAATCTAAGAATGGCTTTTACATTTTCAAATGACTGAGGAGAAATATTTTTTAAAGAAGATTAATATTTTGTGACACATGAGAATTATATGAAATTCAAATTTCAGTGCATTTTATTGGAACACAGCCTTACTCCCCATTTACTTAGTGTCTAATGGTGGGATGATGGTTTCACATGCTAACAGCCGAGCAGCTGTATAGCCTACAAAGCCTAAAACACTTACTACACGGCCTTTTACAGAAAACCTTGCAGACTGCACTGATGGAGAAAAGCTCGATGCCAGTGTTTTCTTCAGAATCACCCAGACAGCTTTTTTATAAGCTGGACTCAGAGGGCTCAGACCTGCCAAGTCAGACTCCTAAGGGTGCTGCTGCTAAGTCGCTTCGGTCGTGTCCGACTCTGTGCGACCCCATAGACGGCAGCCCACCAGGCTCCTCTGTCCCTGGGATTCTCCAAGCAAGAACACTGGAGTGGGTTGCCATTTCCTTCTCCAATGCAGGAAAGTGAAAAGTGAAAGTGAAGTCGCTCAGTCCTGTCCAACTCTTAGCGACCCCATGGACTGTAGCCTACCAGGCTCCTCCATCCATGGGATCCTCCAGGCAAGAGTACTGGAGTAGGGTGCCATTGCCTTCTCCTCTCTAAGGGTGAGGGCTATGAATTTATGTTTTTAAAATGGCTCCCAGGTGATCCAAATGGACAGCTAAGTTTGGAAACTACTGCCGGGAAGTACTTCGGCTGTGGGCAGTTACTCCTCAGGACCTTTCTACTCCCACTTAGTAAAAAGCGGTGGATGGAGCAAAGACCACCTCTTAGAGCGCCAGAACAAAGCACCCTCCTTCCCTGACTCCACAGAAGCCAGGCAAGGTGAAAGCCCTCTGAAATCAACAGGATTAAGGCAAGCCCCCTTTCTCTGCTTGCACATAGTTCATTAGTATCAACATTTCCAAAAGGGACAGAAATGGCTCTGTTGAAGGACCTACTTATCAAGTTCAAGAGTAATGTTTGCAACTTGCTTGTTGCAATCTGCTTGCAATGCAGGAGACTTGGGTTCACCCCTGGATCAGGAAGATCCCTTGGAGCAGGGAATGGCACCCCGCTCCAGTATTCTTGCCTGGAGAATTCCATGGACAGAGAAGCCTGGCAGGCTACAGTCCATGGGATCGCAAAGAGTTGGACACGACTGTGAGACTAACTTTCACCAGCTTGTCGCTTTCTGCAGATAAGCTGCTTCCGTCTAGAACAGGGCAGCTGACAGACTGAAACAGCACTCAATCCTCTCCCACCATTAGAAGCAGCACAACACTTCTTCTGCTTCATGCCCATGACCTACTTCATGCCCAGCGTCTTTGAATGAAGATTCCAGTGCCTGCTCCTCTCATGACTAGGAGCTTCCACATCTAACCCCACACTGAAAGTAAGCCCTTGTTACTAAATCCAAGAGCTGCTTTCTAGCCTTCACCATCCTCTGGAATTCCTTGCATCCAGCCTCCTTCCTAACTCTGAGCATCCTCTCTCTCCCAGGGTTTCTGCCCACTTAGCTCTGGGTTTTCCTCTCACCTCTCTTCCTACCCATCATGTCTGCTCAGCCTCCTCTGAAGGTCCTCATCCTGTGTTTAAATAATGCCCCCCAGGTCCCACAATGGAAACTTTCCCAGTAGACTTTCTGGATGATCTCTGACTTTGACTCTCACCTGAAGTTTTTAAAATCTTTTTCTCTAGCCCCCGTTTTACTCCTGAGTGGCAGCGGCTGTGGGGCAGGGGTGGGGAGTAGGGGCTTGGGGTTCAAAAGCCAGGACAGTCCTATTCTGCTACTTACGCACTGCAAACAAGCAAGTAACTTAACCTCCGTGTCTCTGTTTCCTCCTCTGTAAGATTAGAATAAGCAATAGTTTGCACATCGTACAATTGCTGTGGGAACCATGTGAGTTTTGCAAGGGCTCTCAATGATGGGTGATTTTATACCTGCCTCTCATGGGACACCTGGCAATGTCTGGAGACATTTCTGGTTTTAACAAGCGGGTGGGTGCTACCAACATTCAGTAGGTGGAGTCCAGGGAGGTTACCAAACACCCTACAAGACACAAGATGGTCCCCATGATCATGAGTTGTCTGGCTCAAAATATTAATTGTGCTGGGAATGAGAAAGCCCAGTTTACAGATAGAGATTTCTTTAGAAAATGACCCGGAACCATGGACACATTAGTCATCACTGTTGTTATATCAGGCTGTAGCAGCCAACTCGAGTTGCATGTTCAAGGGCAACTCAAACTCAGCATGGGCAAAACTGAACTCGCTGTTCTCCCCACTGGGGGCACCAGCTGCTGGGCCCCCTTCTCTGCACGTGACACAACCCACCCACCCAGGTGGGAATCATGCTTAATCCTTTCTTCTCTCTTGCCTGATCTTAACTGGCCACGAGGTTCTACAGACCTTGCCGGTGCATGTGGCTGTGGACCTGTACGTGGCACAAAGGTAGGGGTGAGACCCAGAACACTTTCTACTACCCAAGCTGTAACTACTGACTCAGCCATGCCCCTGGAGGCAAGGGACCCATTTTATAAAGCCATAGAGGTGTGCCTTGAAGTCTGGTATCTTCAGCACCGCACACAAGCCTTTGACAGTGTGGCCTCGGCACCTCTGCAGGCTCATCCGTAGCCACCCATAGCTCCTCTGAGCTCCAGTCAAACTGGCCCCTGATTCTTTCACATGTGCCACGCTTCCCCTGTGTCCAAGCCTCTGTGCACAGTGTAGCTCAGTCATCTCAAGTGTCTAGGCTGGTGTCCTGCCTCTAGGAGTTGCTCAATAAATAGTTTGGAGATGAATAAATGTACATACCTGAATGTATTCTTCCTATGATCTTGCTTCCCTGGTGGCTCAGAGGGTAAAGCATCTGCCTACAATGTCGGAGACCCGGGTTCGATCCCTGGGTCAGGAAGATCCCCTGGAGAAGGAAATAACCCACTCCAGTACTCTTGCCTGGAAAATCCCATACACTGAGAAGCCTGGTAGGCTACAGTCCATGGGGTCGCAAAGAGTCAGACATGACTGAGTGACTTCACTTCACTTATGATCTTGATAATAGTAGTAAAATAATAATGGCAGCAACAGATATTGGATTCTTACTTTTCCAGATACTGTGTTAAGTGTTTTTCATCTGTTTACTCATTTAGTCATCATCACATTACACGCACTGTTTTTTACAAATTGCGGCATAGACATTAGTTACTTGCCTGTATTAAAACAGCTAGTGAAGCCATATAAAAGCCTCTGTGCCCTTGTCCTTCGAAGTAAAAACTTTCTGCTTGAGACTCCCAGGCACCCCTTGAGTCTCAAAAGGCTGGCTCAGGAGTTATTGATTAGGAAATGGGATGATGTAAAAACAAAGTATAACTGTTGGACTGGGAAACTGATAACAATTTACACTATAAATCTGACACCTAGCAGAGTCACCAAATGCACAGATATAGATAACGGCCTGACACACATCCCTAAGTTGTTTTATAGGAAGCAAACCCCCTCCAGGTGAAAACTGCTGACCTTAGAGACTGGTTGAAACCAGAAGGTTGATGATGCTTAAAACTTTACCTTGATTTCAACCAATCTGAGAAATGTCCATGAGCTGATACTGTACCCTGCAGCCCCCTGCCTCACAGCGTCTTTAAAACCCCTTCCCTGAAAGCAGGGAATTTGGGTCCTTTGAGCATGAGCTGCCTGTTCTCCTTGCTTGGTGCTCTGCAATAAATGCTATACTTGCCTTCACCACAACCTGGTGTGAGTAGATTGGCTTTACTGCATGCAGACGAGCAGACTCAAGTTAGGTTCAATAGCACTAGTAAGCAGAGAAGCAGAACATAAACTCTCCAGGTTCATCCCTCTCAGAGCCACTCTTTTAATCAATGTACTAATGTATTATATTGCCTCTCATGAATGGCAGAAATTCTGGAAAATTAGAAATCTGTGGATTTGAGAGTAACAAGAGACCAATATTCCAGTCTAAGTGTAGGCCCAGTTTCCTGGGTGTTTGGGGCAAATCATTTTAAATCAGTGCACTTTGTACAAGTAGAGAAGAAAATAAGAAGGCTCCTTATTTCCTCTCAGAAAGAATTTAAGCTTTCCTTCACATGCTCAGTCATCCTGGCCGTGCACAACGGATGTGGACAGCTGTGGAGCTATGGGTGGCAGATGAGAGGACTGAAAAATGTAGCAAAACATCAAGAGCGTGGTCTTCTCCCAAAAAAGGGACAGCATCATCACTGTAAGTATAAGCAACCTTCAGACTGGACAAGGGCCAACTAAACACCATGTATCTAGAGGAAATGTCATCTAAAACCTGGGGAACTGGAATCCAATGCCACCATCTTACTTCAAAAGAAAAGGATGTTTAAATACAAAACTCCAAGGGTGGAATGAATAACTCAAGTTAAACCTTCCCTCATGGGAGTTGGGAGAAGGCCAGAAAGGAAAAGAAACAGCCGAAAATGATAAACTGTGCTCACTTTGCAGTTTTGCGTAGGGCCTTTAAGGCAGAAACAATCTGTATGCCTCTGAGAAAGGGACTGGGACAGGGAGCAGAGGGTAAGGAGTGAAACCCAGTCTCATAGATAACCTGGTGGGGCTCCAGCCCTGTGTCTGGGAAGCAAGCTAACAGTATACATCTATTTATTTCCTTCCTAAATCCATCAGCAATACAAGATCCATTCTGACTTGTGCTTTTTAACTGGGATGATGATTAATTTCTGCTGATTGGTTACCCATCTTCTCTTGCCCTTGTCTCAACAGCCAAGGGAAATAAGGGACAGCATTGTGCCAGGCCCTGTGCCCTTGTGTATACTGGTCCGCTGGCCCTGCAAACTCCATCTGTGGCTTCCTGGTGAAACAGATATGAAAGCTACATGCAACTTTAAGACCAGGGATGGAACAGAAACTAATCAAACTCATCCATCTTGGAAAATTGCCTGGGAGTTATCACTCCTATCTTCCTCCACCCCAAAGTTTTTTCCTTCTTCTGCAGTGGCCCCACAAATGAATAACATGAGACTTATACTTAAGCACCTGTGGTGACTGGGTGAACTGTTAATTATGAAATTTGGATATACCATCTGGGTTAACATTTGGCTGAGGACAGCTGAAGCTCTCAGTGCTTCTGAGAAAAACTATGAATATTTTTTCTATTAATTATCATACTATTTTCCCCAGCTGGTATTGCCTTGTCTCTCCTCTCTGCCTTTCAAATCCTAGCACTCTCCCAAGGTCCCGCCAAGTTCCTCCTTCTCCAGTATGTTTGCTCTGACTTTCCAGCCTACATTATGAATCCCAGTCGCATTTACAGTTTGTTTCTAAGAGTTTACCTCTTAATTGTCTTTTAATTGTTTCACGTGTATTAGTTCAGGCTCCTGAATGAGGGGCCATGTAGTACCTTATATTCCTTTTCCTTGCTCACTATGAATAAACACTCCTCTGGCATGAATTTCACATATATTTCAAGACATTAACACCACTGCGTGATCGATCTCTTGAAGGCAAAACTGGAACCTTTTACTCTTTGCAAGCGTCCCTATACCAATCATCTTGTCTGACCCTCTCCAGCAGGCATTCAACCATTTGAAAAATAATAAATAAATAAATGCTCCAAAGACTTAGGTTGTGTTTTTCAGCTGGATTATGCAATGCTACATCTAAAAGGACCTTTAAAATCATCTAGTCGAAAAAAATTTTTATTATTATTTTTACAGGAAGAGAGACTGGGGACCAAGGAGGCCAAGTAGTTTTCCAGGAGCAAGCAGCCAGTGAGTAGTAGTACAAAGACCAGGAGTTGCTGTGTGGGGCCAAGAAATAAGGGCTTCCTTTTCTCTGTTCTGTGCTCTATCCGAGGAAGCACCCACACCTCTGTTCTACTGCGACACTTGGGCATGTCATTCTGGGCTTCCTGATCCCCAAGGGATCTGTCCCTTGACCAGCTAATCACAATTACACACACAGACTTAACCACAGGTTATTGGATCTTTGAATTATGATTATGATTTTCCTCCAGAATCTAGAGGCAGAATATCTACCTAAGACCCAAGGGCATCCTTTCAGAAATTACCCAAAAGTTGGGCTTGGTTGTATATTTGTTTCTACCAAACTGTAATTGTTCCTTTGGTCTTTGATTTTTCTCAGACATCATTATGCAGTTACCATTACACTTTTAGCCTGAAGAGCTGGCCACACAACTCTCCTCAGAACAGCTGCCAAGTTTGTCAGTGGTGCTATTTCCTCGGCTGAGGCGAGCAGGGTAACATTTCTCTCTTTCAGGAACTAGTATTGCTCTTTTTTTTTTTTTTTTTTTTTAAGCTTGAGGTAAAATGCTTTCCTCATATTTAAATGAACGCTGAAACCTTCCCCCTTCAGCCAGAATGCTGTCCCATTTGCAGGACCGGCCATTTCCATCAGAGTTCCAGGTACCAGAATCAGGGAGGTTAACTGAGTGCTGCCTTGCGTGGACGCCCAGTGAGGTCACTCAGACAGGACAAATATCTGGTGGGGCCATGACTTAACCCCTTGCTTTCTGATGCTCCGCTTCCAGGTGCTTTGGGGCTTTAACCTAAGTGGTGCATTAACTGCAAAAACTGGTCTCAAAGGATATTGCTTGACTTTGAGTCTTTTCATCAGCTCTGAGTCAAACAGGAGTAACTGGAGGTGTTCTCAAGAAAGAGGCAACAACCCTAAGTACCTCCACAAACCTCTCTAATGATCTAAGCCTTCCGAAAGGACTGGTTCTTGGCAAAGTTGCATTGTTTGCCTCTCCATGATAGGCATCCCCCTACTCTGGGGGCTCCCTCCACTTGGGGCACCCAGAGCAGTGGCCTCAAGAACGTTCGTGGTTTCTCAGCGTGCTGTTTCCCATAGTGCTCTCCACTGAGAAGCGCCAGAACGCTGAACTTGGCTGCCCCTTCCTCACGCCCTAAACCCAATGTTGTCTGTCATCCCCCAAGGGCTCTAATTTCTGATAAAACTAACCACACACATTATGTAATTTACTTAGCCTCTCTGGACCTCACATTCATCATTTATAAAATGAAGAAAGTGAGCTAAATTCTCCCAAAGACGCTGTCTGCTCTAATATTGAGTCTCCCATTGAACTGTGGTAAGAGTTGGGCTGGGTGTTGGGGGCTGGTTAATATAACCCCTACACAATTGAATTTTAAGAGCCTTCTTAGGAACAATGTCTTTCTGTGACTTCGATGAGGGCAGTTTCAGGCTCTGTGGCAGATCAATGACAGAGATATTTCTGACCACCATTTTCAGAGACACCATGAAGAGACAGAAAGTACCCAGATCCGATGTCTCAAAAACCTGAATTTGAATGCAACCCAACCACGTGTAAGTAGAGTAACCTTAAGCAATTTGCTTCAGCTCATTGAAAGTCAATTTGCTTAACTGTAAAATATCTTAATACTTTTCTTAGAGAAGTGTTATTATTTCTGCTGTTGTAATGAAAAATAAAATAAGAAAACATATGAAGTACCTAAACAGTATCTGGCATATAAAACATGTTCAGCAAACATTAATCCCTTTTTTCCTTCTTGCTCTACCCAAATTTACCCTTCATGTGTAAAAACTCCAAATTAATCCAAATCCACAATGTGAACCTTTTCATTTTCTAGGATGAGACATAAATTATTAATGCAGCACAAAGAGTGCCACCACTACTGAAAGAAAGCTAACTGAAGCTGACTTGTCAGGGACACATAAGTCAATCCTTCTACACCTACTTGTCTTTCATTATTTCAAGGGTCTGGTTCCACGTATCCATCTCTTTGGGAGGTCAAATTAGCTAGCCGGACCCACAAACGTGCTCAATCTGCAACTATCTAAACATGAAACTAAAAAATGTCCTCTTCCTTAATTCTAATAGGAAAAAAAAACAAAGCAAGGTTTCTTAAACAAGGATAGAGTCTGCCTCCCCCAGCTAGCATCCAACCAAGGCCTAGAAGATAAATATTGCCTCATATTTCCAGGAAAAAGTCCAAAGCCACCTCTCTCCTCCTTCCCCTGTAGGCATTTCCTTTTCTCATTATCTTTCTTACAGGGAAATTCGAGTGCACAGCCCCGTGAGTCACTGCTTGATCAAACATGGCTCCAGCTGCGAGAAGATACTTAGCAAGGACATGGTTGAACTGCGTTGGCCTCAGAGGCCAAGACACCTTTGGAACTAGGGTTACAGGCCTTCAAGCCTGGAGTGCTAAACTGGGAGAAATGAGCACTAGGACACCCTGTCATCACAACAGAGGAGGCAGCTGCCAGAAATCAGAAATAGGGACGTGCCATTCTGATGCGTGCAGAGGCCAAAGTGCCTGTACACCAGAACCTGGCCGTGGAAGCAGATCATGCTCTCTTATACTCCCCGCCCCTAGCCACCCCAGAGCCTCCTTTCACACTGATCTCTCCATCCATCTCTAAACTTTAATTCCTTAACACTCCCCAAGGTAGATGGGAGGGGGGGAAAAAAACTTGAACATCTCAACCAATTTATCATCCATTTCAACCAAAGATGAATGAATAACCTTTATTAACCTAACTAGTGGAATTTAAGACAGTGGGACAAAATGAAAATTTAATGAGGAATAATATATTCTGAGAAAATGGTCTGTTAATGGCCTTTGTCCCCCTGTGTCAACAGCCAGATTCACCTATGTAGTCTCAGAGCCAGAACTGCCTGAAATGCTCTGGGGGCAAAAGATGAAGAGTAGGTGGGTTGCAGTTAGAGGAATTCTGGTCTCAAGTGGCAGTAGGGTCATTCTGAAGATCTACACGATACAATCAATTTTAGAAGATACTATTTTGTTAGGACAGCGTGAAGTATGGGCCACAAGTTTGTCAGAAAAGAAGTTCGAACATTTCTAAGAGTTAAATAATCTAGGAAGACTGGCTGCATCAAACTTCATGTGGGCACATGACCTAAGTTTTTCCATGAGTGGTGATCTCTAAACCTTATATTAACCAAATACTCAGACCTTCTAGTAGGAGATTTAGAAAGTAAGGAACTATATCAGAAATAAAACCAGTATAGGCTAAAACTTGTGTCTGTGTGTATATGTGTGTGTATTTATATATGTTTACATATGTGGCATATATGCACACATATACATGTTTCTGTGTGCATATGTGGCATATATAGAGAGAGGTAGATAAACAGATCTAGATATAGATAGATATGTGACACTACTGACCAAAAAAATCAATAACAACTTGTAAACAGAATTTCTGACACTGAAGTAATTCTCCCTGAGCTAGGATTAAACCCTACTTACCACCACTGTCAGCCTTGCAGTTCCAAAGCACTGTTATCCATTTCTTCTTTCTTATAAAGAGATAATCTGAAGCCTTGCGTTTACATTCCCATACAGCTCTGATTCACTGTTCTCTCAAGCTGTTCAGAATAATTTGATATTTAGAATACACAGGATAAAGTTAGTTGCCTTTTCACCCTTTCCCCAAAGGTATTCACACTTCGGCAGGTGACAGCCAAGATTTTGTTTGTTTTGTTTTGTTTTGTTTTTTCAAGTTGGTGGACTGAGTGCAAGTAAAATAGAGATATTTGTCTCCTCTCCTTCAGGGTTGCAGTTAAATAGCTAAATTGATGATAAAAGATAAAAGTTTCCTTTAAAAGAGAATCATCCCTAACAGTGGAGTAGGGATAAAAGTGAGATGGGGGCAGAGAGAGAAACTCCACAAATTCCTTGAAGATGAACAGAATATGGAAGCATGTTTTGCACAAAAACAGGTGAAAGCCATGGCCTAGAAAACCTGCAAAAAGAGGCTGTAGAGAAGTGATCCCTTCAGAGTTTCAGGAAACATTATTTAATATTTAGAATGTATTATTCTCTATTTCTTCAAACTATCAATCAAATGTAATATTAAAATAAAGACTTTTCAATAACAACAACAAAAAAAACTTTACCTCCTGCATATCCTTTTTGAGGAAGTAATTGAGGAAGACCCATCACAACAATGTGTGAAATCCAAGAAAGAAAACGTCTTGAGCTACAGCAATCTCTGGGAATGACTTAAAAGTCCAATAAAAATGAACCAGAGGTTGACAGCAGCGTAGCCAATGCATAAAGCAATTGCTCCAAATTAGAACAGATATTCTATGGGCTCCACAGCTAACTTTTCAAGCAAGAGAAAGGAATGGACCCCATTCTATAGATGGAATGAGCAAGACACTGCAAGGTCATAACAAGATGGTGCAGGAAGCCACATTTTTTCTTCTAGTAATCAGAAATCTCAGGAAAATAAATTTATTCAAAAAGCTATAGTCTAAATAGGAAACAAACTAAAATGTGACATGATCGGAGAAGTTAAAGGGATGTAAGTAAAAGAGATTCATTTGACCTAACACTAGAACCCTGATCAGTCCAGGAGCATAAAGGGGGGAAGGGAGCCATGGCATTTCTTTAATGTACAGTGAACAGTGTTTACACAAGCACGATGATGTAAATGCTTTCTTCATGGACTTCAGCTTTGAGAACTGTGTGTGAGTTGCTCAGTCGTGTCTGACCCTTTGCGACCCTATGGGCTGTATCCTACTCCTCTGTCCATAGAATTCTCCAGGCAAGAATACTACAGTGGGTAGCCATTCCCTTCTCCAGGGGATCTTCCAGACCCAGGGGTCAAACTCGGGTCTCCTGCATTGCAAGCAGATTCTTTACCATCTGAGCCACCAGGGAATCCCACTGAAAAAAAAATCTTTTTATGTAGAATGGGCCTTCTGAGCAACTGTCTCTCAATAAAGGGATATTTTCCCCTGGATCACCAGACTTTTTCCTAATTAGTTGCCATCTTTGGATCTTAAATGAAAAGCAAAGAGAAGCAACTTTTGGTATTTTTAGTGCAGTAGTTTGAATTTAGGTATAAAATGCAATTTAGTGTTACTATTTGAAAGAATGGCTAAGTTACTTGTGAGTGGACACCTTAGCCAGTGAAAGAGCATCACCTCCATGAGACTCCCAAATGGTCCCAAAAAGCTGAGAGCCTTTGTCCTCTCTTTTGGGTGGCATGATGTTACAGCCCAAGCCCTCCATGCCAGTGTAGATATACCTCTTGGATTTGGCTGGCAGAACTGCAGTAATCACATTCTCTGTGGTCCCAACAGCTCCAGGAACAACCCCCAGCCAACCCTTCTCCAGAATGTGCCAGGCTCTTACTGGACTAATAATAAGAGAAAGCTCCCCTTCCTTCTCCCTGGCTCCAAAGGCAACATCAGTGGCACAGTGGGTGAGTCCAGGTGGCACTAGGGGTAAATAATCCTCCTTCGAATGCAAGTTAGACCTAAGAAATGCGGGTTCGATCGCTGAGTTGGGAAGATCCGCTGGAGGAGCATGTGACAACCCACTCCAGTCCCTATGATACATTTCTGCTGTAACAGTTTATTATTTTATAAAGATGAATCTAAATTCCACTCCTGGAATTTGAAAATTAGTTTTTAACTTGACTAACAGAGCTTGGAAGAATTAATTATGACGACTCAATAGAAGGTAAATGCTATCACCCTAATCCAAGGATATTTAAACAATTGTTGGCAGAGTTTTGTGAGGGCTGGGGGAAACATGAGAGGTCAGGTGGGTGGCAAAGCCACTGATACCCTCCTGTGACCAGTGGAGGGTCAAGACTCTCTCTGATCTACACATGACAGGCTGTTTGCCAACACATACTTGGAAGGGAGCACCTACCCCAGTGAACACGATGGCATGCCAGGGACAGAGGGAGGTCAGGGGGACGAGAAGTCTTTCGTGGCTGAAACAGCAAATGCCTTACTTCTGGAGATGACTCAGTTCAGTCCCAACTCTATGATTTACTGGATGTGTGACTTGCGTAGTAGCTTTAGCTTTCTGAGCCTCCTTTTCCTCTTCTATGAAATGGCATACCAAGTTCCTGGCATTTCTTTAGAAGACTCTCATACATGTTGGGCTTCCCAGGTAGCTCAGTGGTAAAGAATCCACCTGCCAATGCAGAAGCCGTAGGAAATGCAAGTTCGATCCCTGGGTCAAGAGGATCCCCTGGAGTGGGAAATGGCTACCAACTCCAGTATTCTTGCCAGATAATCCCATGGGCAGAGGAGCCTGGCGGGCTACAGTCCATAGGGTCGCAAAGAGTCAGACACGACTTAGCACCTGAACACAAGCACAAGCTCATGTGTTAGCTGCTTTTCGTCACTGCAGATATTTCATACATCACACCTTTGCCTCAAAACCCATGCTGAAGAACAGAAGAAATACTTTATAAACCCTCTTACTAGTTCTACCAGAGAATAGCATATGGGGTGCCAGGCCAGTGACTTCCCCTTTCAGCAGTCACCTCACATTTCCCTCCTAACAAGGCCTTCTGAGGGCCTTCTGGACATGCACAGGATAAAGTGAGCCCAACACATTGGAAATTGTGCAGTCCAGTAAGATATCAGGTGACCTTGTCAAAGTTAGGTCCCCTGGCCTGAGTCAACCCTGCCTCTCCATCACTTTGCTCATGGCCCCCTGCCCTGCTTGAGCTCTGGAGTTGGCTGTGGCAGGAGCAGCATTTTGTCAGTTTCTATAAAGCACTGGAGCCCAGGGCCTTTCAGACACTCCCTCCTCTTTGGACTTAGAAGCCCCACCTTCAAACATGTTTCCCATCGTGTCTGCTGCTGCTGCTGCTGCTGCTGCATCACTTCAGTCGTGTCTGACTCTGTGCGACCCCATAGATGGCAGCCCACCAGGATCCCCAGTCCCTGGGATTCTCCAGGCAAGAACACTGGAGTGGGTTGCCATTTCCTTCTCCAATGCATGAAAGCGAAAAGTGAAGGTGAAGTCGCTCAGTCATGTCCGACTCGGTGCGACTCCATGGACTGCAGCCCACCAGGCTCCTGTGTCCATAAGATTTTCCAGGCAAGAGTATCATGTCTACCTTATTACAATTAGGTTGAAAGAATTTTCCACTGGTCAGTCTCCTCCTCTGCCAGTGCAGTTTTTAGTAAAAATTAGGGTTTTTTTTTTCCTTTACTGAAGGTCTCTTAAACTCATCCTTTTATTTTTGTTTCTTTTTCTTTAAATGTCACAGCCAAGAAGCACTTCCTGGTAGTTTATCATGGATAACTCAGATCATCGGTCCATTTAACGTCATTTCACTTTACTATCTGTACCAGTTAACAAGGTTCAGTGAGAACACACTACAGCAGTGACTACCAGGCCAGCTGGCTGCATGCTCCTGCCAGCCAGATAGCACGTGGGGGGTGTAACGAGCAATAGTGCTCTTCCCTATGAGCAAGTCTAACCTCCCAGAAACAGCAAACAGGTTTCAGCCATAAAGCTGAGATCTGAAAATAAATTAACCATGTTTGCTTATGTAAAAAATCCAAAGATTCCAGGGTCCCACCATGTGGGATACAAAATCAAGTCACATGAACATATCTAGTTTGTCTTAATTAAACCTACACAACAGTAGATGACAGCCCTGGTGCTTAACCAGACCCTCAGTGCTCACCCGGAGAAGGCAATGGCGCCCCACTCCAGTACTCTTGTCTGGAAAATCCCATGGACGGAGGAAGTAGGCTGCAGTCCATGAGTTCGATAAGAGTCGGACACAACTGAGAGACTTCACTTTCACTTTTCACTTTCATGCATTGGAGAAGGAAATGGCAACCCACTCCAGTGTTCTTGCCTGGAGAATCCCAGGGACAGAGGAACCTGGTGGGAGGCCATCTATGGGGTTACACAGAGTCAGACACGACTGAAGCGACTTAGCAGCAGCAGCAGCAGCAGCGCTCACCTGTTACTACTTGAAGAGAAACAGCTTTCTGCTCATCAGTACCCACTTCACAACTATTTTCCTCATGGATAATTGGTAGAATTCAGGGTAATAATTACTTTACTTGTTATATGAGTATCATATAAATAAAGGGGGCAAGGGAGGCAGTCATGCTACCTGAGGGGCAAGGGAGGCACATTCGGGTGGCAGTCATACCCTGCACTGAGACTGGTTTCTCTCATCTCACTCTGCTCTGCATCCTGTTGCTGAGTCTAGCTTGGTATACTGTGTTTTGCATCCTTTCTGGGACGTCTGTATGTCTTTGGACTGCATCACTGATCCCATCCATGGTCTTAACAGGACACTTCTCAGCACCACAGGTCTGACAGAGCACATGAAACCTAGGTGAGGGTTAGGTCACTCACATCCGAGTCCCTTTTGACTCAGGAGGGACACCCTGCTACATGAATAGAGATGCACCAGAGTTATGTAAGTCGTCTTTTATGTCAAGGGCTGGACACATGATCAAAGCCAAGCCAATTAGACACTTCACTCTCAAAACAGGACTTTGATCTTAAGCAGCATGAAGCAAGAACATAAGAAAATGGTCAATGTTCATCTCTTTCGCTTCAGTTCCCAGAAAAGACTGCCTAGCGCTTCCTGCCATGGCTACCCTGATTATTGACTTTTATTCAAGCTTGCTTCTCCAACCTTCTAGCAATTTTCTGAGTTACCAATGTTCTTTGAATAAGTTCCTTTTTATGCTTAAATTAGCTAAACTAAGTTCCTCTTGCTAACCAATGACAAATCCTAACTGATACAATATGTATGAATTAAAGTCTTTCTGAAAAGCACTAAAAAAACCCCAAAACCTGAAATACTAGAAAGCCATATTTTGTTTCTTGGGTCAGGAAAGTCAGTAATATAAAAATATAATTTCTCCTTAAATTAATTATTACATCCAATGTAATTCATGTTAAAAATCAAAAGGGGAATTAATCTTGATCCTTGATAAAATAGTTAAATTTTTCATCTGGAAAGATAAACATGTTATTACAGCAAAGAAAATTCTCAGATGCAAAATTAATAAAAAACTACTTCTATCAGATGTTAAATTGTATAGAAGTTGAATGGTTAACTTCTATAGGATGTTAAATTGTAAGAAAATAAGCATTGCTAAAACAGCATGCTGGTGGTGCAGAAATAGAATAAAGATAACAGAATAAATAGAAATTTAGAAATAAATCCAGCATATATAGGGATGTAGTATATTATAAAATGGGTATTTCAAATCAGGAGTGAGAGAGACCTACAGTTCTAAGTAGTATTTAGAAATTGATCAGCATTTATATTTAGTAAAAGTTGTATCCCTACTTGACTCCTTATTCTAAAATAAACTCCAAATGGTTCACATAGAGTATGAATTAATATTTTATAATAAACCAGAAAATTATTGGATATGATTTAAATACCTAAAGGTTAACACTCAAAGTTTAACAAATAAACCATGAAAGTACTAGAGTAAAACATATGGGGATAAAAATGTAAAAGAAAGAAAGTTAAAGTCGTATTGGAATAAAACAACTACTTTTATAACAGAGTACCCAAGGTCTATCTAGAAAATACATCCCTATAAGAGGTAGGGGAAAAAAAACAACTTGAAGCAAACTCAGTCCCTTCTACTAAGTATTTAGTAACTATATTATGGTATCTCTGTTCATTGAAATACCCTGTGCTCCTTTAAATGAATGCCACACACCTATATGATAGTGCTCATCTCAAGCTCTACTTCGAGCCCGGGGCTTCTCCCAGTCATTCACCGCCAGGCTGGAAGAGCTCTTAAAAATCAAGGACTAAATAGAAGCCTCAGAAATACTTTACATGGAGATAAGGAGGTATAATAAATAGATCTGGATCAGGACAAGTCATCAGTCCCACCCTCTTCCATGACTCCACAACATGAATGTAAGAAACAGCTGAGGTCAGGTGTGGACAGAGGTCAAGGAGTCAAGAAGCAGAGTCTTGTGATGAACAGGAATGTAGAGGAAGGCAATTCATTCTCAAGGTCAACCCTCCCTGCCAGGTTAAGAGAACAGGCAGGGAATAGCCCAGAGTCCTCAACAGTAATAAAGTATTAACTAGAGTATTCACAGAGACAACACTCTGTTGACAAAGGTCCATATAGTCAAAGCTAAGGTTTTTCCAGTAGTCATGTATGGATGTGAGAGTTGGACCATAAAGAAGGTTGAGAGCCCAAGAATTGATACTTTCAAACTGAGGTGCTGGAGAAGACTTTTGAGAGTCCCCTGGATAGCAGGGAGATAACACCAGTCAATCCTAAAGGAAATCAAGCCTGAATATTCATTGGAAGGACAGAAGCTGAAGCTCCAATGCTTGGAAGGACAGGGAAACCTGGCATGTTGCAGTCCATGGGGTTGCAAAGAGTTGGACACAACCAAGCAACTGAACAACAAGAGTATTCCCTGGGTCGCAGGCATCTTGGAATCAAGCATAACGGTTAGCAAGATGAGGGAACTTAGAGATTCCAAATCCTACTTAGGTTTCCTTTCCCAGAGGCATGATAAAATCGGCAGCAGGATCCTTGGCCCACTTCACTTCGTCACTCAGTCGTGTTCAACTCTTTGTGACCCCATTGACTATACAGTCCATGGAATTCTCCAGGCCAGAATACTGGAGTGGGTAGCTTTTCCCTTCTCCAGGGGATCTTCCCAACCCAGGGATCAAACCCAGGTCTTCCACATTGCAGGCTGATTCTTTACCAGCTGAGCCACAAGGGAAACCCATTTTCCTATGAGCCCTGCTTAATTGTAGCCAAGGCACAATCACCAGCAATAATATCTTTAAGTTCTACCAGATTATCAGCAGTCTCGAGACAAATTTTTTCATAGATCTATCAAGGAAATGGATATCTACTGGGAAACTCAAACAACTAAAGTGACCTTCAAGTTTAATGAAGCCAAATTCTGATCATTCCAATGAGAGGTGACCTCTCTCCTCTCACCAACTTTCCCTTCCCTTCCTATCCCACTGCTTTGATTATAAATTTCTTAAGACAGTTTATATTTTTCATGAGCTATGAGTGCAATATTTTACTCTTCCTAGTGTAAATTCTTTATAGAAATGATCATTTTTACCCACCAATTACCAACTTAGTAGAAAAAGCACTTCCATCAAGTCTTTGCTCAACTGCCAATTTCTTAATGAAGTCTGTTTGCTGCTTTACTGTTTCCATAACACTTATAACCTTAAATAATATAGTGCTTATTTGTATACCTTTTTCTGGGCTTCTTGGGTGGTGCTAGTAGTAAATTCCCCACCTGCCAAAGGAGGAGACACAAGAGACTTGAGTTCAATCCCTGGGTTGGAAAAATCCCCTGGAGGAGGGCATGACAACCCACTCCAGTATTCCTGCCTGGAGAATCCCATGGACAGAGGAGCCTGGAGGCCTACACCCCATAAGTTCACAAAGAGTCAGATACGACTGAAGCTACTTAGCACACAGGCACATATACCTTATTCATCATTTCTGTCTGTGTCTCTCTCACACACATACACATACAAGCGTGATGAGAACAGAGAGATTTGCTTGCTTTGTTCACTCTTGTTTCCCTTGAATCCAAAATAGTATCTGCCCAATAGTGAGTGCTCAATGTGTTAGTTGGAATACACGCTATCACCTTGAAAATGGAATTCAAGATAGGATGAAAAATCCATGACCCTTACTCGTCAGCCTATTTATCTGAAAAAATACTGCCTGGCAGCTATTACAGGATCCTTCCTTCATTCACGATTTATATCACTTCTAGCTTACCTGTCTGGTTCTGTAGAGGATCAGAAAAATTACAGAAGACAGACCATGAACATCCCTATTATTGTCAGACGGCATGAACAGTTAAGAGACTACTTCTCAGTAGAACCTTTACGATCAAATGATGGTGAAAGTGAAAGTATTAGTCACTCAGTTGTGTCCGACTCTTTGCAATCCCATGGACTGTAGCCTACCAGGTTCTTCTGTCCATGGGATTTTCCAGGCAAGAATACTGGAGTGGGTTGCTGTTCCCTTCTCCAGGGGATCTTCCCAACCCAGGGATTCAACCCAGGTCTCCCACATAGCAGTCAGATTCTTTACCATCTGAGCCACCAAGTGTCCCCTCAAATGATGGGGTGGTGCACAAAAATAAGTTGAAGAAACAGAAATACCTCACCAGGGATAATAGCTGGTGGTGATGATCCTTCTATGCTTTGGGGAAACCATGGTGTAAACAAGAAGGGTCTTCTGTGTACTGGTTGGTATGGTGATGTGGTATCTGTCTTTAAACACACAGGAAGATCACTAGCGTGTCAGCTCTGTTGACTTATATACATTCCATTTGTGATAACACTTTGAAGTTTGTTAAGTTTTCCCAGTCTCAGGCCTTATATATAATTTAAGGAAATAAACTCCATCAATCTGGTGTCCAATGCAAGTTTTAGTAACATGTTAAAAATGCAAGTAGCTCCCTTGGAAAATATAGGATGCATTTACTAAAAAACGGAAATCCCTGAAATTTGCCCATCCATTTCCAGTTTCAATGTGGTATGTTATTAAAGAATCACAACAGAGCTTCAGAAATAATCAAAAGGCAAATAAGGCCAATCCATGTAGAAAATTCATTCTGATGAGTAAGGACAAGGGCAGAGAAAGGAATCTGAACCACTGTGATGCTGCTTTTCTACAGCACACATATTTGACCAAGATTGTTTCATAACAGCTCACTAGTCTAGATTTTACCTGGAAATTTGACCCTGCAAATTCCCTGGGGTTTGGGGAGAGAGGTGTCCTAATTCTCTCTATTATTCTATTATGCCACCTCAGTGACACTGAAGCTCCCATAAATTACTCACTGTTTTTATTTTACCCCTGCTGGGCTCCTTGTGAGCTTTCTTGGGTTGGTTATACTCTGAAATATGGAGCATTAATGACCTTTTAGAAAGTGCCAACACATGTCAGAAGGTAGCTACTTGTTTGGCTTGCCATAAAAAAAGGGGGTGTTAATAGGCTCCAGAGGGGGCTTCAAGCCTTTATTAACTGACTGCTATCTTGTAGGGGGATTCAAAATGGTCAGCCCTTAATTTGGAGAAAGGCAGCATTGGAGAACAAGGGAAAGAAGGCACTAATAGGGTCCTTTTAGAATTCGAATTAGATGTGTGACCTTGTAAAGCCTGATTAACTATTGTGTTTTCATCTCCCCATGTTGACAATTGGTTTGTTAAGTGGCTTCTCTTAATAGCGACATGAGTGTCACTGAGAGGGTGCTGTGGGAAGCCAGGCTTTGTAGTTGCCAGTATGTGACAGATCCTTCCCAGCCAATTTCAGCTCATACATAAAATTATTTGAAAATAGAAACCAAACCAGGAGGCATTTTTTGGTTCTTTTTATAGCCCCATCTCTGCCATTTCTATGGTTATTATACAAAAAATTTTAGAGCATTTTGATGACAAAGATAATGAGATACTGGATTTTTTTTTTTTCTTTCTACCTCTCAGAATAGTATTGCAGATAATGTCTGGCCTGATTAACAATTAACTCCAAATGGCTAAGCTACCACATTAGTACAGCAGCAATACAAGTGAGTTGGCCCTACCTCCGCACATAACTGTTTGGAAGATGGCATATCAGATATTCAGTAGGCCTTGCCAGCATGTGCCTTCACTCGGGGATAATTCATGGAAAGAATATGCCCTTCCTCCTTCCACTCATTCTCATCACCCAATCCTCTCAACTTCACCTACTGATGCACTTAATACTGAACGAGGCTTTCCCACTAACATTCTGAAAGTTCACTTGGAAGTTGTTTCACCACTTTGATTCCAGTAGGAACCGGAACCTGAAGCATTAAAATACCTTGGGAAAAGCTAGTCTCCTGCTGTGTCTGGTTGAGACTGGAAGCAGTGACATTAGACATCTTGCCAGAGAGCCTTTTCTCATGACATTTGTAACCCAACTTTGTGACGCCTAAGTACAAAAGAGGGGGACCTGGCTGCAGGAAAGAAATGTGGTACTCCCCCCACAGTCCCAGGGTGAACCGTGACAAGCTGGACCAGCATTTGGTCCCTCTCCTAGAGGCACAACTTCACACACGGGTGAAGTGAGGATAAAATGGACATTAAGGTGGCCTTGCAGAGGGAAAGGAAATACAAAGGGCCTCAGGGAGGTTAGAAGGGAGGCAGGTGCTAAACCAACTAGGTAATGGCATTAGGGAAGGGGGCATTCTGTCTTGTTATTCTAGGTTGGTTGAGCATTTAATTGCTTCACTGCAGAACCAGCTTAAGGGGAAGAAGGAAGTGAGGCCTGCTGAGGGACCTAGAGCAGGTTACTTGGCCTCTCTGAACTTTACTTTCCTGAAAAGTCAAATAAAATGTACGTGAAGTTAAAAGTAAGTAAACTGTATGAAATATTTAGCACAAAGTCTGGCACGTGGTATAGCTTCAGTAAACAGCTACTGCTTTTAGTAACAATAATACTGCTGTATAGGCAGAGTAATGACTCTCCAGGTCCTAATACATGAACTGTGTGAATGCCACCTAGTAAAGACTGTGCAGATATGATTAAAGGTCTTAAAATGGGAAGTTCATCCTGGATTATTCAGGTGAACCTTAACTGCAAAAACAAGTGTCTTCCTAAGAAGACAGGGAGGGACATTTGACACAGAAGAGAGGCCACGTGATGACAGAAGCAGACTGGAGCTGCATGACCAGAAGTTGAGGGGTGCTGGCAGACCCTGGAAGCTGGAAGAGGCAAGGAGCAAATATTCCCCTACAACCTTCAAAGGGAGTACAACCCTGCTGAGCACTTGATTTGGGCCCAATAATACTGATTTCAGATTTCTAAGGCTTCCAAAACTGTGAGAGAACAAACTTCTGATGCTATAAGTCACCAAGTTTCTGGTAATTTGTTATAGCAGCCATAGGAATATAAGTCAGTTGCACTGGGATATTTGCCGTGTTCTCACCAATGAGACCACCCAAGTATCAGAAGGGGAACAGATATGGGAAATGATTGGCTGGATGAAATAATTAATACTTGGAGAAAAGGTGGTTATCTCCACAGAGTAATTTGATGAATTCCTAGTTCAAGGACCCCAGCCAACAGTTTTCAACTATAAGGCCTGATATATTCAACGATTTTGATTACCAAAAGTCATCTGAAAACCTACGAATAATTCAGAGAAGAATCTTAACACCTTAGTTTTATGTTTTAAAATATTCATTCCATCAAATATCTATTACTCATACTAAAGACTGAAGATAAAAAGCAAAATAGGACTACGTTTCTAAATAAAAGAACACCTAATTAGTTAGAAAATCCCACTTAAAGACTAACACATTAATGCTTAGCTCTTATGGCAAAGATGACATGTTGTTCCCCAATAGTTGTTGTCACCTCATATGGTAATAGAATTTTCAGCTGAACCCATGGACCTCCAGCTAAAAACTGTACCTCACACCCTTACAGCCCATGATATTCAATTATGAGTAGAAGAAAGTATGCGGTGAGCAGGAACAGTGTGTACAACGTCCACTTCCTGGCGTTAGAGGGAGAGGGCATTTCCCTGGTGCTCCAGCAGTTAAGACTCTGAGCTCCCAATGCAGGGGTCTGGGTTCGATCCCTGTTCAGGGTTCTACATGCCAAAGGATCCCTGTTCAGATCCTATGTGGCGAAAAGAGTGCACAATGCTACCATTAAGATTGAAGACCCTACCTGCTCTGACTATGACTTGGTACAGCCAAAGAAATAAGTTTTTTTTTTTAATTTATAAAAGAAAAAGAGGGGGGATGTGCTGTTGTCCCTTTTCTCTCCTCTGAACATCTGACTTTAATATAAACATAATGATGAGAGACCTTAGCGAAGCTGGCAAGGGTAAAAACCACATAATAAATAGACGGAAGAGGTCTAGCTCTGGGACCCTTTGGAGCCACCATAACATCCCTGCATTATTTATGTTCAGATTTACATGAAATAGAGGAAAGAAAAGCAACTTTTATCTTGTTTAAAACATTATTATTCTGGTCTTTTTACAGTGACCAAATATAGATCCAAACAAATAAAGCTATAAATTATCAATGATTCAAATTGATATCTGTGCAAACAGGTGTTTAACAAAATAAAAACTAGGCCTACCTGTGAATTAATAACACCAAACTAAAAGCTATTTACTTGCAATTATAATGCTGTATCATAGCAGCATGGACTGAATTGCTTGGAAGATGGAAAGAAGTATCAGGAAGGAAGTTCCAGGCAGTCCAAGGAAGAACAGAAACCAAAATCTGTGAGGTCTGAAAAACTTTATGGCCTGTGATGTTAAAGGACATCAGAAGAATCAGAAGGGTGTCTTGGAATGTGCATAAGACTTGAGACCAGGCCTGTAACCTTGAACAAGTCAATCAGTTTCTCTGAGCCTCAGTGACCTTATCTATAAAATGGAGAAAATACAATCTGCACTGCCCAGCACACAGGAAGAAGGGGAAACGGTAAAGGCTTGCATAAGCTGTTACTGATGGCAGGGGTCTAAAGCTGGGAGCCTAGGAGCTCGATTTTTCCCCAAGTTATGTTTTTTGTTTGACCTGCATGTTGTTTCAACATTTTTAATTTGTTGCCAACATTTGAAATCAAGGGATTTCACATACAAGTAGATTCTCTCTCTTTTTGGAGAAATCTAAGTGTTGGACAACACTGGATCTTCACTGCTGCCTTGCAAAAGTCAGCCTATACTGAGCATTTATTTACTCATTCCTTCAACTAATATTTATCCATGAAGGATCACGGGGCAGGCACTGTTCTAGGCACTAACTGGACAGGAGTAAAAAAGTACTAGAGGCTACTTCCTTCACAGAGCCTGCTTTCTGTGGAGGGCTCAGCTACCGTCACCCAGCTGGTTACACTCACTCATCTCCCTGCCTGGGCCCTGTTGACTCGGGAGTGAGCGACGCCAGATTACTTCCAGGCAGATGCTTCCTGGAGTGAGAAGAGGTAGAGAGGTTGCAGAATTTTGTGCCTGGTTTAGAATTTCAACGATGCAATGGGGTGGGTAGACAAAGTGAAGAAGAAAATTAAGGAATTTGCACCCAAATGATATGATCTCAACCAAATAACGCTCAGAATTAGACATGACAGGTCACTCTTCTACTCTTTCATCCACTCATTTGAGAACAAACATTCACTAAATGCAAGGCCTGTGCCAGACTCTGTACCAAGAGATAAGATATAAAGATACATAAATAAATAAACGTCTCAGGGTCCTGACAATTCAGTCACCCTCCAAAGCCTGAGAAATGCCACAATCTGCCTTAAAGTATTCCAACCCAAGGAGACTCTCTGCCATAATCACTGGCATGCTATCAGTTCTAAAAATATAAATTTTTTTTTATCCACTAATGATAATATCTGATTTTTTTCTCTGTGTATTTTAAATGCTTTATATTAAATCATTCTATTTGAATAACAACGCAATGCAGTAAGCACTATTTTATTCCCATTTTACAGATGTCACCTAAACATATACTGTTCAGTCCTGGGGCCACGTTTTACCTTTTTAAGATCTGGAGTCTGTTCTCCATGGTCTAGTTACTTGGTCTGACTAGGAGAGTTTGTTGTGTTTAAATGTCATATCTCACAAGAAAAGTACTGGTGAAAAGTCACTTTAGTTTCTTCTCTACTTAACCATTCTCTGACTTGAGTGGTTTTATTACCAGAAGCACTAAAATTAGTTCAGTGAAACAATAATGATATTATAAAAATAGCTCTTGTTCATTGCAAGTGTATAACGCTAGGTACTTCTTAGATTTTATCTCACTGCTGCCTTCCTTCTCAGACAAAGGAGGAAACTGATGTTTGGAGAGATGAGCAATTTTCCCAGTTCACATGGCTGATGAGAGCCAGGGCTCAAATATAAACCAAGACTTCAAGCCCAGAGCTCTTTATATTTATTTCCGCATGACATATCCTGAAGGGACTGTAAAGGCAAAACGGTTTTTAAAAATTGAGGCAGAGATCTCCAAACTTTTTGTGAGCCTGAAGATTTTCAGGCATAGGACAGGGCTTGATTAGGAGGAGGGTGGGGGTGGGAGAGGAGGATGCTGGAGGAGAAGCGGGTTTTCCAAGAGGTGCCACACCACAGGTAGCAGAGTAATCCTAAACAGGGGCATGGCATCATCTACCAGTCAGTGATCTGCCTGATATAACTTCAGGATCTACCAGTAGAAACTGATGTACCCTTGATCTGAAAAGGATAATTTTTAAATGGCTTTGGTTTTAAGGTCGGTTTATCTCATGTGGTCATTTTCACCTAATTAAATCATATTCTGTTCAAAATTACATAGAAATAGCTAAAAAGACCTTAGGGTAAACAGGTTCTTCTGGTTGAAAAATCAGATTTAGTCACCAATACACTCAATTCAATGAAAAATGGAAACGAGAAACCAGCCTCCCCGGTTACGCTGCATATATTCTAATGTGCCAGGGGTATTGGATGCATTAGCACAAGATATCTGGTATGTTTCAGATGTAAACCCATGTCTTAAAAATAAACAGAATCAAGTAATAAATGGCAAATGGTCACTTAATCTCTGAATCTGATTTTTAAAGCCTGGCACTACTTGAAAGATCAATAATGCATATAATGTTAGAAAACCAGAGTGGTTGATTCATAGATGCCCTTCCTTTAGAGAGGTCCAGTGCTTTCAATATGTGTCTCTTTTGCCACAACCTTCTAAAAGAGAGAAAATAGAAAGAAAGAACAAGAAGGAATTCAAAGACAGAGGCTGGGAAAGGAAACAGTACATGGGGATATTTTTGCTCCCAGCTATGGGCAAGTGCCACACTTTCTCCTGATAACCTTGACCTGCTTTTCCTGGCTCTGCAGCAGCAGCTGTGTCACATTGGCTCAGCATCCGCTTATCAATCTCACTGTGCAGACCTGACTCCTGCGTCCAGTGTCCTTAGCACGAAGGATATCACAGCGACCGGGTTGACTGAGCAGCTGCAGAACATAGGAAACAATCAGTTCTTAGGGGGAGGAGGGCAGGGCAAGGGTCGGAGGGATGACCAGAACATGATTTCTTTATTGTCCAGCGATCACAAGTGGAAAGAATATTGTTGGGCAGCGCATGGAGCAGGCTGTTCTAAAGTTGCAGAATTAATGGCTTGTTGAATCTTAAAAAGAAAAATGTCATGCCACCATCCTTCAGAAAACATGGAAGAGCCTGTCAGTCCTCTTAGGGCAGTGCTAACTTGATGTTATGCATAACAGTCATATCTCTAAACCAAAAATGGGGGGGGGCGGAGAACATAAGAAATAGGAAGAGACTATGAAGCAAAGTTGTTGAGAGTACAGTTCTCTCATCAGGCTCCTGGGGTTCAAATCCTGGTTCCACCACTGACCCAGTCAGTCAGGTAGCCTTCAGTAGCCCTGGACAAGCTACTGAAGTTCAACTGTACCCGTTGCTTCTGGAGAGGAGTAGATGAGATAATGAACAGAAAGCTACAGAGCCTTGCCTCTAGCACACACCAGTAAACATGTTGTGGGAGAAATGACTGTGTACTTATGGAAACAAAATAACATTAACAGCTAAGACAAACTGAAACTGGACCTGTTCTCCAAAGAAGTTCGGATCGTATGGTTTATCTAGTATGAACTCAACCACGATGAGGTTTGCTAAGTGACTGCTCCCGGTCAAAGCATTTCTTGTGATCTGGGCCCTTCAAAATGGCCTAGCCTGAAGCATCCTCCACTAGTCACTGAGTTCAAGATTATTTATTGAGTCTGGCTTAATGTGACCCCAGGGTTTAGAAACTGTTCTTCTAGGTGCTGGAACTCAACAGTAAACAAAAATCATAATGTCCCTCTCTCACAGAGCTTACATGCTAGTCACAGAAACAGAAATAAATGCAAATGCAAAAATTCAAAAAATACAAAGAGTCAGGGAGTGATAACTACTGTGAAGAGAAAGCATGAAAGGGGATACTGAAGGACAAAGCTGCAGTTATCAGTTCACCTACTCATATATCTCTGAAGAGGGAACACTTGGGTAGAGACTAGAAGGAAGTGAAAGAGGGTGAGACGCAAATATCCTGGGATGATTCTAAGCAAAGGGATGAACAATATCAAAGGCTAAAGTAAAATGGTAAAGAATCTGCCTGCAATGCCAGAGACTTGGGTTCGATTCCTGTGTCAGGAAGATCCCCTGGAGAAGGCATGGAAACTCACTCCAGTATTCTTGCCTGGAGAATTCCATGGATAGAGGAGCCTAGTGGGCTACATTCATGAGATTGCAAACAGTTGGACACGACTGAGTGACTAACACACACACAAAGTCCCACGTGCTTGGTGACCTTAGGAAGAGAAGTCAGTGTAGCCAGAAGGAGAGAGGGAGAGAAGGGGGGAAATGCAATCAGAACTGACCAGTGCCCTAATGTGTAGATGACCAGATTCACCACAGGGAACCTAAAATACCTAAAAACATGCTGAGAAGTTATTAGGAAATTTCAAGCAGAGAAGTGGCACAATCTGACTTACCTTTAATTTTCTTTTATTTTTTATTGAGGTATAGTTGATTTACAGTATTATATATGTTTCATACAGAGAAGGCAGTGGCAACCCACTCCAGTACTCTTGCCTGGAAAATCCCATGGGTGGAGGAGCCTGGTAGGCTGCAGTCCATGGGGTCGCTAAGAGTCGGACACGACTGAGCGACTTCACTTTCACTTTTCACTTTCCTGCATTGGAGAAGGAAATGGCAACCCACTCCAGTGCTCTTGCCTGGAGAATCCCAGGGATGGGGGAGCCTGGTGGGCTGCCGACTATGGGGTCGCACAGAGTTGGACACGACTGAAGCAACTTGGCAGCATATGCTTCATATGTACAATGTTGTTGTTGCTCAGCTGCTAAGTCCTGTCTGACTCTTTGCTACTCCATTGACTGCAGCATGCCAGGACTTCCTGTCCTTCACTGTCTCCCAGAGTTTGCTCAGATTCATATCCATTGAGTCGGTGATGCCATCCAATCATCTCATCCTCTGTCGTCCCCTTCTCCTCCAGCCTTCAATCTTTCCCAGGATCAGGGTCTTTTCCAATGAGTCAGCTCTTTACATCACATGGCCAAAGTAGTAGCACTTCAGCTTCAGCATCAGTCCTTCCAAAGATTATTCAAGGCTGATTTCTTATAGGATTGACTGATTTGATCTCCTTGCTGTCCAAGGGACTCTCAAGAGTGTTCTCCAACACCACAGTTCGAAAGCATCAATTCTTAGGCACTCAGTTTTCTTTATGGTCCAATTCTCACATCTGTACATGGCTACTGGAAAAACCATAGCTTTGACTAGATGGACCTTTGTCAGTAAAGTGATGTCTCTTCTTTTTAATATGCTGTCTAGGTTTGTCATAGCTTTTCTTCCAAGGAGCAAGCCTCTTTTAATTTCATGGCTGCAGGCACTGTTCGCAGTGATTTGGGAGCCAAGAAAAAAAAAATCTGTCACTGTTTCCACTTTTTCCCCATCTATTTGCCATGAAGTAATGGGACCAGATGTCATGATCTTAGTTTAGTTGACTTAAGAGTATTATATGTTTCAGATGTACAATGTAGTGATTCACAATTTTTAAAGGTTATATTCCATTTACAGTTATTATAAAATATTGGCTATATTCCACATGCTATACAATAAAATATCCTTGTAGCTCATTTATTTTATACATAGCAGTTTGTACATCTTAATTCCTTACCCCTCTTTTACCCCTTGTCCTTCCCTCTCTCCACTGGTAACCACTGGTTTGTTCTCTGTATCTGTAAGTCTGTTTCTTTTTTGTTATATTAAAAGGACCCCTCTGGTAGCTGTGGAAAAATACATTATAGAAAGTAAAGTGGGGTCAAGCAAACCAGTTAGGAGTCTTCTGTAAGAAACCAGATGAAAGAAGAGTGGTTTATAATAGAATGAATGGTGAGAAGGGGTCAAATTGGGGATATATTTTGAACGTAGGGCAAACAGAACCAACTGATAGCAATAGTTTAGATAAAAGAGTCAATATTGACTCTAAGGTTTTTAGCAGAAGCTAGCTGGGTGGGTGACTGATATTGTTACACTGAGAAAAATTGGAAAGAGTTTGGTTTTGAGATGTAGGGGAATTGAAACCTTGGACTAAGCTAAATTTGAAATGCCTGTTAAATATTCTGATGTATGTCTAGTAAATAAGATAAATGAGTTCAGGAGAGAGATCAGGATAAAAGATATCTATTGAGGATTCATTAGCATATAGATGGTATTTAAAGTGGAACAGAATGTGATCACCAAGAAAGTGAGTCCAGCTGCAGAAAACGTCCTCACATTTCGGGCTGAGTGGAGCAGGAGCCAACAAAGATGACGAAGACTGTTTAGTTAGGACAAAAAGTGCAGTAGAAAGAGGCTGAAGTTAGGTACCCAAGGACCCAAACTTTAATCACAGCTGCATCAAAGGTGGAGATGAAGGTCTCTTCATATCCACTTCAGAACCTATGGCATAGGAGGACCACCCGTGCCTGCCCTACCCTTACCACTAATGGGAAACGCACAACATCGCTTCTGTGAGAAGTCACCAAGAAAATGCCATGGTGCTGCCAGCAGGCAAAGAGACAAAAGGTGTGAGCCCAAGACATATCACAGCCTTTTAGGAGGAGGAAGGGCCAGTAAAACGGCTGGACTTGAACTGTGCTAATTCCAAAATGTGCTGCAGTGCGTATCTCCAGCCCCAAAGTCCTCTTTCTTATCTCTTGCTACTGCTAAGTCATTTCAGTCGTGTCCAATTCTGGGCGACCCCATAGACGGTAGGCAGCCAGGCTCAGCCATCCCTGGGATTCTCCAGGCAAGAACAGTGGAGTGGGTTGCCATTTCCTTCTCCAATACATGAAAGTGAAAGGTGAAAGTGAAGTTGCTCAGTCGTGTCTGACTCTTAGCGACCCCATGGACTGTAGCCTACCAGGCTCCCCCGTCCATGGGATTTTCCAAGCAAGAGTACTGGAGTGGGGTGCCACTGCCTTCTCCTCTCCTAAGTAATGTCAACTCTATGCTACAAAGGATTACACTCAGAGGAGCAATTAATTACCAGTCAAAACAGAATCAAAGAAGAGAGCAAAGAAAAAAATACTGGGGAGATTTAGAGAACAAAGGAAATGGGAAATATTCTTAACTTATCTTTCTTACTGGTTAGGAACAGAAGAAGGAAAGAAAAGAGAATACAGTCTTGGCTGTATGCCATTTCCATGAAGGGAGGCAGCATGCAGAACCCTTTGAGGAAGATCAATGCTCAGGATCCTGGTGAGTAGGAAGCTATGCAGTGGAGTCCCTGATTAGTTAATTCAAAGGGCTGATATGCAGGCATTCAATCCTGGCAAGAAAGAAGTTTGATCTGTGTTCCAAACTGGCAGTGAAAAATTAATTCACTTTAGAGATTGTTTCTGAGTAGAGAAAAGGGATGAGGCAGTTGAAAAAAAGTAAATGGTAAAACTCCCCAGAATTCTAGCTTCCCTTCATGTTGTCAGTAATGAAACAATGAGAAGAACAGAGGGTATGAACTGGTTTAAATATGTTCCAATGTATGAGCATACCACTAAAAAGCAAAACATCAATTAGTTATCTTCTCTTCTACTTAAACGTTTCATTTAGAACAGACAGTTTTAGGGACTAGACAAAGACAGGAGATACATATGTATATAGAGAGAGATCAAACACATGATAACTATTTTCAATATTTGATTTTATTCCTTCATTTTAAAAATAAGCATTTAATATCAGTCTCAAGTCCATTTTGTCCTCATGTCCGGCCCTAAGCCTCTAGCAATAATCACTGTTGTTCTGTCTTCAAATTAATATAAATGTTATTGCATTGTGTCTACCATTCTGCTACTCATTTTTTTTCATTAAACATTGTTTTTCGAGGTATATGCACATTGACATAAGGGGTTTATTTCAGTTATTTCAGTTCTTTTTCAGTTATTCATGCATTCTCACCCTATCTCATATAATTCTCCCAAGTGTGTTGGATAAAATACAGCAATATTCACTTCACAGATGACAGGCTTTAAGATTGCCCAGCTGGTAGGCAGAGAACCTTCTGTGTCCATGGTCAATGCTCCTTCGCTCTACCAACAATTTCCAAATTTTATTATTAACAGCAAACCCATTTCTTTCCAAAGCAAGCCTTGCACAGAATCCCAGTTATGTAAGAAGTGTTCACATTGGTGCCAGAAGCAGAGATCCCCCACTGCGCCCCTCGGCCTGCCCTATGTCCTGAAGTGGCTCTCTGGGCAGCCCAGTGGAGCTGTAGGCCTCTGCTGCACCTGGTCTGGGAGCCTATGTGCTAGGGCAGCTGTCTTCCTGCAAGCAGTGTGCAGTCTGGACAAAGGTTATAAACAGACCAACAAGCCCACAGCGATTTGGTCCATGAGAACACACTTACTGGGATGCCACCTGTGCAAGATGGAGTCACAGGCAAAAGAAAGCTGGCAAAGCTCATCCTGTATTGTAAAACCCAGAGTGAAAGCTGTTTGTCTCCTAGAATTACAGCTCAGCAAGAGAAGATTTCAGGAGGACAGGAATGCCCTATTGTAGTGAGAAATCGGAAACGGTGGAGATGGGTGAGAGGATCAGTGAGCAAACATCAAGGAAAAGGTGACTCTTGAAGAGGAAAGAAGAGAGTATAAACTCTTCAAAAGAGACAGTTCAGTTCCTAGGAGGAAAAAAAAGTGGGGGATCCAGAGAAATTAATGGAGAAAGTGAAAATAAAGGCAGAGAAAAGCTATCCATGAAACATGGAGCCAATGTCTTAGAAGGGAAAATCAATGAGAAGGAGGTTTCCTTTGGTTTGTTTTTTAAAAAGAATGAGTCTGTGGAAAAGGAAGACTAAGTAAATTCTCAAAAATACAAGGATAACACAATGTAAAGATGGACATGTAATAAAAATAAAGCTCAAGATGGCACTCGGGATGAAACAATGATTTAATTTGAGATCAAGAAACAAGATTAAGGATCGAAAGTGACACATGGCATACAAATATATGTGGCATAATTCCTGCAGACAAGAAGGATGGTGTTGAAAATTGATGTCAGCAGACTCTCACGGTTGGACAGCTCAGGACAAGAAGAATAAGAAAGCAGTAAGAGACACACTTTTAAGAATATATATAAAAAATATCAATCAAATATGTTTTTTAGACATAAGGTAATCCCTGATCTACTTAATCAGGAAAATGTTAAGTAAATATTCATCCAGTTCATTCTGCTGCTAATCTTAAAGCATTTATTTAAAGAAAGACCACTTTTAATGAAAAGACCATTTATTAAGAAGAACTGAGCACACACTAGGAAAAGAATTACATAGAGTTTACTCTAGTTAAACATAACTGTACTCAACATAATGGTACTCAACAATACTTGTGAATAATGCATAACTGTAACTACAAATCCATCCTCAAGAAATTATTCATGAGAAGTTGTTTGTTAGGAGAATTGTCAAGTATTAAGGTATGACTTTCAGGCTTGTTCCTTTCTGTTCCATGCCCGTCTCATTCATTCCAGATATCAATGGTGATAGACGGACAGCAATGAGCTCTATAATTGCTCAATGATTCAGGTGTCCTCCTTTAGCTACAGAAGTTTATCCCCTGCGTTTCCACTGCTCTTTCCATTTCTGTTTATATTTCTATTGTTATTGTGAAAGTTGATGCTATATAAAGTACAGAAGACATGCCATCCATTCCAGTTTCCTTTGTTAATTCCTTCTGTACTAGAGCACCATAGTTAGAAGAACACTACTGACTCCATGACTTAGGGTAGGAAAAATAATATCTCCACGATGGAACACAGGAGACTCAAATGCCTTTCCTCCATGGTTATTTCCTATTTCTTACTCTAAATGCCAGTATTACAAAAACTTTATTACCCTGGATATGAGCTCAGCCTAGCAAACTAAACCGAGATACCAAGGAACTGTTTTATGACTGTTTGTTGTGAATTATACCAACAGTCTAAAAAAATAATAACTTGGAAAAAATGGGTCAGTTACAATGAATAAGATTTATTTATAATAAAATTGGGGGGCTTGTGTAATATAAAATGGAAGATAGCCTCTCTGTTAATCATGCTATGGTAATAGCTAATATAACTTTCTTTCTCCAAATCCCTGAATTACTGAATAAATAAAAAAAGGATAAACCAAGTCCTGTTTAGACTAAGAAAAAATTCCAACTATGATAAGAAGAATGATAGTAGAATAAGAAGCCTTCTTCTCAAGATGTCAGGGAAGTGGTAATACGCTAAAATATGATATAAAGAAAATATCCATTGGAAGGACACGAGGTGAAGGTTATACCAAACAAGAGAGACTTTCCTAGCTACAGAAGTGTTTGATGAACCAGAGCAAACAGAAATAGCATAAGCAAATGAAAGAAAGCATAAATATAAAAGAAGGATTGAGAAAATCATATACAGACAAAGTGAGGTAGATAAGATAGTACAGAGAACCTAAATATAGGACTCTCTATACTAAAAAAATTTAAAAAAAAAAGAAAGAAATAAGAGATGGTAATAATACAAAAAAGACTATTAAGGGTTGGGCAAAAAGAAAACTATTGAGATGATGGTATTCATTATGAAACTATCCAAAGAGCAAGAAAAAATATTGTAGATCAAAGAACATATGTTGACTAATACTGAGAAAATTGTCAAACAGTGAAGAACAAACATGCTAAATAGAGCTTTTCACTCAAAAAGAAATAATAAAGTTATTAAATACATATACTTGAGTCAACTGACCTCACTGACCAGGAATTGTAGCACCACAGCTAGTAAAAAGGGGGCAGAAATGAGAAATAATGAGGTGACAAAATAAAGATAAAATAAGAAACAGAACTAAAAACTTACTGATTCAGAGATCAGCAAAACAATAGTGTTTTTAATAAAAAATCTCATCAGTCAGGATGGGATCAGATGATGAGTTTCACTCTTCTTATGCGTCAGATGTCTTTGGAAGATTAGGGGGGCAACACCCCTTTTCATATATTCTCACTGTGAAATCTCTGCACCGAGCGGTATCTGCACCCATTTACTCTGCCTTCCCTCCTGTTAGGATGGATTATAATCATTACATTTATTCTGTGGTTTTCTCTGAAACCACCCGTTTTATAAGACAGATCTAGATCTGACCCCAACCTACCTGTACACTGCTCTGGCATCATCGGATCATCCCTCACAAGACACAAACATGTTCTACTATCTTTTGTCTTTAAAAAAACTCCCTGAACTTCACATCCATCCTATAAATCTCCTCTTTACAGAAAAAAGTCCTTTACCATTGTTCTATACATCTTCTCCTCCCAATCTCTCCTGACCAATTCTACTAAGGTTTCTTTCCCCAATGCTCTATTGGAACATCTCTGTCAGTGACACTGACAGCTTCCATGTGGTCCAATTCAATAATTATTTCTTAGCACTTGTCTTATTTATCATTTCATTTGATATCTTTGATTACACCCTGAATCTTGAAATACTTTCTTCTCTTAGCTTTTGGAATATATTCTTTCAATTCTATTTCTACTTACCATTCTTTCTCACTCTCCTTTGCTAGTTTTTCCTAGCTTCCTAACCTCTAGACTAAATGTTTGAGGGCCCAGGTACTTATTCCTCTGACCTCGTCTTTCTCTGCACCTATATGATCAATTCATTTTCATGTCTAAAAAGATCAAATACCTCCAAATTTATACTTCCATGCTTGAGCTAAACACTCACACAACTAACTTGCTACTGATTATTGCTACCTATACATGAGTATCTCAAATTTAACTCATAAAAACCATGCACCCAATGTCATCAACCTTCTTCTCCTTGTTCTTAAATATTTGTATCATCTATTGACATTAGTCCTTGACCAAGTCCTGTTGGCTTTACCTTCAAAGTACACCTGGAATCAGACACTTCTCCCTGCCTTTGTAGCTACTACCGCCCCAGACCAAGACACCATCACCTCTCACCTGTGTCACCAAGATATTCTCCTAACAGTTCTCCCTACTTCTCACTTAATCTCAGTCATCTATTATCCATACAACATTGATGATACTTTTTAAACAAGTCAGGTTATGTCACTAATTTCCTCAAAACACTCCAATCTCATTCATTATAAAATCCAAAATTCCACTCATTGCTCAAAATCTGTCCCCTGCTTACTCTCTGGCCTCTCCTCCTGCCTTCCTTTCCCTTACTCAATACTGTCCTGCCATACCAGCCTCTTGGTTTTCCTAGGACCCCTCCAGTCCACTCCCACCTTAGGGTCTTTGCACCTGCTCTTCATTCTGCCTGGACCACCATCCCCCCATAGCCACATGATCAGTGAAAAGTGAAAGTGAAGTTGCTCAGTCTTGTCCGAATGTTTGCAATCCCATTGACTGCAGCCCACCTGGCTCCTCCATCCATTGGATTTTCCAGGCAAGAATACTGGAGTGGGTTGCCATTTCCTCTTCCAGGGGATCTTCCTGACCCAGGGATCGAACCTGGGTCTCTTGCATTGCAGGCAGACTCTTTACTGTCTGATCCACAGGGGAAGGTACATTATCAGTACCCCTTCATTTTCTTCAGGTCTCTCCTCGGGTGTCATCAGAGAGACTTTCCTTCACCACCTTAAGAATGCAGCATTTCTTTCCCTTCCTACTGTCCCTACTCTACTTTACAGTCTCCATAGCACTCATCACTTCACATTTTTCTGTTTACTGTCTCTTCTGTATAAAAGTGCAAGCTCTGTGAGAGCTGGAATTCCATCTGTTCTATTCATTGCTACCATTCATTGTACCATTAACAGAGTCTAACCCAGAGTCAGTAAGCATTTGTTGAATCAACCTCATGAAAAGAGAGAAGGCCTGGAGATATTGATTTTAGCCTTAAATATGTGAGCACAACAAGGGAGAAGTTTACAGAGAAGAAGGCTGAGGATAAAAACATTAAAACCTTTGAGAGGGTGCAAAAAATAGAGTTACTAAAATACTGCAAAGCTATGTTACACTTATGTTCCATGTCATGCTTCTATGCCAAACTACATACCAAAACCAACATTCTCCTAGGAGAGGAGGTGGCACCTATTAAAATAATTGTGTGGGGAGAAAAAGTCATGGGGATATCCAGTCTTTCTGTATATACCACATGGCATATGCTACAGTGGGAGTCAGCTCACCAAAACTAGAAGAGAGAAGGCAGGGAGTGGAGAAAGACTAGTTTCAAAGAAAGCACTTGTGTGCTTTGTTAAAAAGAAAGATCTAAGCAGCGAAACCATATACTCTTAGGGGTAAAGAATCTCTACAAAAGCATAAATCTGTTGTCAGAGTCTGAAGAAGAGGTGCTCAGAAGATAAAGTATATTTATAGAGATTTTCTAAAGGGGGGAAACAAATGCAGAAAGAAATCATGAAAACTTGAGAAGTCTGAGTTTATGAGACATTTTGTTGGCTCTGATGGTCGAAGAGGAAAAGCAAATGTATATTTACATTATGTAAATAAATTTTACTTTTACAAATCCCCACAGATCTAATGAGAAGTACTTCGAATCAATGTCTCCACAAACATTTGGATTGAAGCCTTATGATGACCATTTTATACCTCCAATCCTATTATTATGATGCATTTTCAAATTCTTTATGCTGCTAAATCCAACACTGTATTACTATTAAACAAAATTTAGTTCCAACTCAGATTTCCTTCAGATGTATTTACTGACTGTTTAAATTCCCCATCCAGAATCTGCTGATAGTAAAAAGTTAGGAAAAAGGCATTGCTCATTCAAAGCAACAGTTTCCAGGGATTTAGAATAAGAGGAATTTGGGGATAGAGGCTAACATGATTTAGAAGCTAAAACGTTAACCAAACTTCTGCCATCCAATGAGGGTTAGTCATGAAATGAATTAGGAAAGTCTTCCTGTATAGTGAAAACCATGAAACTGGCAAAAAATCATTTTTAAAGAACTGGGAGGCAAGCTGGGAGGAAAATCATTTGAACTCTGGCATCAGGAGGGAAGCAAAAAAAAATTACAGTCAGAGCTGAATTCACTTCAGTAATACTCTATATATTCTTCCTAATTCATGTGGTGAAACAGGGCAAAGGCTGGACCCGGTTCATCGTCACACCACCTAAGTGTGGAGACAGCCATTGAAGATGAGGGTCCAGCACTGGGATCCCTCCCCGAGTGCTGACTGCAAAGAGTGTGCAAATCATATACACGCAGGGCTTTCCATAACACATCTAGGCAAAGAACTCCTACTCTCTCCCTGAAGTATCTATTTGTAAACATTTTGCAAAATCTTAGACATGTCAGTGTATATACACAGCAGAGCTGAATTAACAGAGGACTGGGATCTTTCTTCCAGAGAAGGCGATGGCAGCTCACTCCAGTACTCTTGCCTGGAAAATCCCATGGACAGAGGAGCCTGGTGGGCTGCAGTCCATGGGGTCACGAAGAGTCAGACATGACTGAACGACTTCACTCTCACTTTTCACTTTCATGCACTGGAGAAGGAAATGGCAACCCACTCCAGTATTCTTGCCTGGAAAATCCCAGGGACAAGGGAGCCTGGTGGGCTGTCGTCTTTGGGGTCACACAGAGTCGGACACGACTGAAGCGACTTAGCAACAGCAGTAGCAGGGATCTTTCTTCACTTAAGCGTATCATTATAGTTTTACTTGCACCTGGAAATTCTGGTTTTGCAGGCTGCTCCTGGGATGATCAAATATGTCAGTATGTCCATCTGCATCTTGGAATCATCCACAGAGACTACTATATAACTGAATTTTTATGTATTTCCAAGTGGATGATATAATTCCACCTTTCCTTCCTCCCTTCTATTTCAAAGAAATAAATTTTTAGAAGGAATGTCTCTTCAGGAAGGTGGAAAGGGAAAGAAGTTAAACTAGTTTATCTGATTTTCTACTAAACAAAGCTGGGCTCTTGTGAGTTTCAGGGGGAAATGAAGAGTAGTAATTATCTGTGTGTTTTAGTTATCCACACTATTCCTATTCCTTGTTATGGATAAGGCTTAGTTCGTAATTTGCTGAACAAAATGGGGGATATAATAAAATGAGTTTATTCAAATTAATTTCTGCAAATTCTCATCCTTTGATCTAGTGGCTTGCCTACCTACTGAAGCAAAATTTAGCAAATCTCTCCCCCAAATGATCCAACATCAGAATGAGGGTAAGGCTTCATGCCAAGCCTGATATATATGTACCATTTCCACACAGTTCCCTGAAAACAGACCAAATTCTCATGAGACCAAGACATTCCATAGCTAAAGAATACTCCCTTGTGTGATGAATTTGGCATCCCTTTCACACTGAAGTACCCCCAGAGACTTCAAGACCTCGTGGAACACAGACTAGAGAGCTGTGAGAAGCAAAGTCGTGTGCAGTATCTATGACCAAAATGAACGTGTGGTGGGTGAAGGCTTCATGTTTCTTTCCTCGGATTACACCTTGGCGGGCCCTGTGTCAGCTACTTAGGACAGGCTGGACCACTTCCTCTCAAAAGCTATTTATCCAAAAGTTGTCTTCTGCTAAGACTCAACTGCACTGCATACAACAGGGTAGTACCTGTCTGACTGTGGTTTTGATCAGCTTGTTGAAGGGGGACTTTTCTTTCCCGTCTCATAATAATTATGGAGAGAGCAGGGGAGTAAGTTAATATAGAGTTACTGTTTAGAATCATCCTGGAGGCTGGTCAAAAATATCATTCCTAGTACCTAGACTTACTTCATCAGAGTCTCTGAGCAAGAGGGGAGCCTTGGAATTTGGGTATTTAACCCTCACCTGTGTGTGGAACATCAGGGGGGAGAGGCTGCCCTTCAACTCTCTCTCTGCAGGTGTGGCCTCCCTCCATGCCTACTTTCTGGCCTATGAAACGGTGACAAGGCCAACTGCCTCCTCTCTTCCCATCTCACTGGGATGCTGCATAGGCCACAGAAAGTGAAAGTGTTAGTCACTCAGTAGTGTTCGACTCTTTGCCAGAGGGGGCAGAGGGCGAGCAAGGATGAATGGATCCAGCAAATCCATGGACAAGCTGATGATGCAGACTTGCTTGGCCTGAACACTCTTGACACCCTCTCCTTCCTCTCAAGTTACCCCTGCTGAGAAAATACTAATTCTTAAGAAATCGAGAGTATGGTGTCGTCAGCCATCCAGAGTGATTTCAGGGATAAGCTCTACCTTTTCAAAAAACATGGTTAAAAAAAAGAGAGAACAAGACAGTCAGGATAGTTTTTCTTTCTTTCTTTCTTTTTTTTTTTTTCTGGTCTGCATTTTGGAGATGTGGTTTGTTATTTTAGAAAGCAAAAGTTGGTCAAATAAAAATAAATAATGAATGTTTTCTCTCATGCATCTTCATGGCTGATAGAAAAGCTATCTCAGGATGAGTGAGGTCCCTCACTTCATTCAAGTCCAGTTTATAGTTTAGACAGCTCATGTGTGAGTATCCGAATATTCTTGACATGGGGGTGTGGTATTTCAACTTTTTACCTGTTTCTACCATAGTTTCTGCCCCAGGGCTGGGCATATAGTAAGAGCTCTACAATACATAGTAAGAATCTCAACAATAATAATCCTTGAGATTTCTTCTAAGGAAGAAGTAATTCAAATGGACCTTGTTAATCATGCCACTATACACTGGAAACTGGAGAAGGCTGTTTAAATACCGAGAAACCAGGTGCCACCTGACCCTTGCATTTTCTTGGGCTCTTGGACAAGACCCAGAGGGCCATGCTGCTGCCATGGATATATTCTCTAATGGAGTATTTATACCTCACGGACTCCAGCCAGCTAGGAGAATATTTATGCGGCCGTAAAAAACTTTAACAGAAAGCTGTTTGGCTCTAATAGTTTCAGGTATTTCTACACATCTCTGCTCACCATGTGTCATGTTGAATTATACTGTGTCCGGAGTGTGACAGCAGCAGCCTGTAATGGGACTTACAGAACGGAATGGCCTGACAGAAGAACTGGAGGAGACAGAGAGAATGGCGGGGGAGGGAGAAAAAAGAAGGGCCTTTAAAAAGAAATACTTCCTTTGCATCTGGTTGTCTGATCTCTAGATTCAGAGGAAAATGAAGGATGTAAAGAGAAATTTATGTGGCCTCACCTGTGACTCTGAGTCAGGACTGCCATACTTACAGGTAGCACAACACAGTGGGTCAGAGCACAAGTTCCTGAGCCCCTTAAACCCCTGAGTGCAAATCCCAGCTTCTCTGCCTAGGAGCTCTGAGATCCTGAAAAGTTGCTTGACCTCTCTCTGCCTCAGGTTTCTATCTGTAAAATGGTGATGATAATAATAGTACTACATCATGGAAGTTAATATAAAAATTAAATGAATTAATATTTTAAGCACTTAGAACTATATCTGACACAGAGTAAGTGCTATGTAAGTGAGGCATATGTGTGTATATACATTCATATATTTGCGTGCGTGCACACACACGTACATATATATATATATATTTATTTATGTATACATACCTTTTTAAAATCAAGCCCCTACTGTATGCCCAGAATTTAATATTGCAGCAGGGGGTACCAGTTTGGAATCTGATTTTAGTAGGTGTCATTCAAACTATAAATGAATGTTCTTGAGAGAAAAAGTTCTTTCTGAGCTTGGCTACCTAATTTTTCTTGAGGAAAAAAAAAAAAAGACAAAGGTGTGCAACGTTTACTAATAGACACTTGAGAATATGTTATGTGCAAGTCACTATAAATGTGTACTTTACCAGGATTCTCTGATTTCTGATTCATAACAACTGTGAGGTTGGAAGAAACGTATTCAGTGCACAAATAAGACACCTGAAAATAGAGATGTTAAGTAACTTGTCCAAGGTCACACAGCTGGTGAATGATAAAGCTGAAATCTAGACCAAGTCTATCTGACTCTAAACTCAGGGCCCTTCATCTCTTCTTATAAGCCTTCAAATATGTGTGTTAAAATTAATAGAGTTACAGTTCTGCTCTAGTTCAAAGACTAGTCTTTTCTACTGTGTTGTTTAGATCTTAGCTGCTGGAGTGCATGCATCATGCCAGGCACAAGCTGCAGGCAGCATTCTAAAGGAAAAAATCCCCTCCCCTTTGACAGGCCAACATTTCTCCAGGAAAACCAAGCCTACCACGGGTGAAACGTCTCGTGTGCACCGGACATTTTTAAGCACTTTGTGCTGAGACACTTTAGAATGTTTACTATGGGCTTCCCTGGTGGCTTAGTGGTAAAGAATCCGCCTGCCAATGCAAGAGATACATGTTCAGTCCCTGATCTGGAAAGATCCCACATGCTGTGGAGTCACAAGCATTGAGCCTGTGCTCTAGAGCTCAGGAGTCGCTGCAACTGCTGAAGCCTGCAAGCCCTAGGGCCCATGCTCTGCAACAAGAGAGGGCACCCACAACGAGAAGCCCACATGCAGCAAGTAGAGTAGCCCCCACTCACCACAACTAGAGAAAGCCCAAGCACAGCAACAAAGACCCAGCACAGCCACAAGTAAATAAGTAAATTAAATGATTTAAAAAAAGGAAAAAGACCCAACACAGCCAAATAAATAAACAAATACTTTTTTTTAAAAAGATAAAGAATGTTTCCTGCATTGGTCACTGTGATAAGCACTTTACAAGGATGGACTAATTTCAGCTTCACAACAATTTTATGAGGTCGGAACACCCATCTCCAGTCCATGACAGATACTAATAACAGGTAATAGTATTATTGTTATTTCCAGGCTACATTAAGGGAAACTGAGACACACAGCTGCTTAGAAATGTATACAAGTAACAGTGGAGCCGGTATTTGAACACAGCAGTGTAACTCCAGAATCTGTGTTCTGAATGACCACGTTTTTCCACAAGATATTACCAAACAGCAAAGCCAACACTCCAGACTGAAAATACTGCTGAAGTTATAAGTTTAAATTAAGCAGAGACTTGGTTAGAAAGAGGGCAGAAAATTCAAGAAGGAAGAATCCTTTGGTAACTCATAAGCAGGGTCATCAGTTCTTTGCACCTTTATTTGTGCTTCTGGCTTAGGTGGCAAGGAGGACAATAAAAAGCTTTCACAGAATACAAGGGAAAAAGTCTAAGTGTCATTCAATGTGAGTCTGAGAAGAAGCCAGGAAAGAATAAAAGCACTATTGCTTGCTGTTATTATGGTAGTGCTTTCAGATTGATTAAGCACTTAATGTTGCACATGCTCTCAACACTGCACATGACCCAAAGTGAAAACAGAGCTACATTTAGGGAGCTTCTGTTGCACAAGCTTTCTGGGTGAATCTCCCATTTATACTTTGACCTCTGCAGCCTCTCTCCTCCACTTCCTCCTTTCCCCTTCCTGCAAAAACTCATCTATATTCCTTAAAATGACTAGCATGTCATCAGATATTAAAAACTTAAATTCCAGGTTTCCAAGTTCATTGTGCAAAGGACCTTTCCCCTTCCACTCAGCTGCCCCCAGAACATGCCGTCTTGACCCTCAAGAGAATGTTCTTTCCCTTTCGTCGTAGCCCTGAACGAAGGCAGGGGTTGCTTAAGCAGTGACATAAGAGCATTTAGGAAAACAACTCTACTAACTAGAGAACATCTTGTTTAGTACTTAACACTACACGATGAAGACTTCATCCTAGAGTTTTCTGGGTCTACTTTCTGCCCCATTTCCATCTGTTATTTGCCAGTGATACTGACAGCAACTCAGATGTCTAAGTGCTCATCCAGGGCTCCTAGATTACAGTCCTTCTGTTAGCCCATGAGTTTTGATCAGTCACTCACAGACATCATTTCTTTGATGCCTACAAAAGAGTTTCATGGGTTGATCATATGCAACATGCAAAGCAAGCTCCAGTTTTTGTTTTTTTTTTAAAGGAAGTAAATTGCCCTATCTCTCCCTTCCAGTGGCATCTGGGGATTCATGTTCCCCAGTACTGTGTCACTATGACCCCTCCCGAAAATACTGTATCTAAATTATATTTCCTTTATGCCATGTTTACTTGTGTATAGATTTATAGATCTATACATTTATCTATAGATTATTATGTAGGATACACACACAGAGAACTGGAAGACTAGTCATGAAAATGTTTACCATGTGTTCAATGTGGTTATTTTTAGATGGTGGGATTTTGAATGATTTTTAAAGTTCATTTTGTATAACAGTATTTTCTAAATTTTCTGCTTATCTCTTATACAACAAACTAAAAATCCTTTTAAAGTATAAATTAAATACCGAGTCTCTCATATGTTTCAAAGAAAGGTATAAAAATGAACAGAGAAATTAAGACAATTTCCCACGTCAATTCACAACTTTGATATATTAGAAAGCCAGGTCAAAAGTAGTCTAGTCTTGGTTGAGTCCAACCACTTCCTGCTCTTTTCCTATCAGTGTATGTATCTCTGAGTTCATCTAACTGTGCAATTCCACAGGTAACCACTGGTCACATGTGGTTCAGTTCAGTCGCTCAGTCGTGTCTGACTCTTCAAAGCGACCCCATGAATTGCAGCACGCCAGGCCTCCCTGTCCATCACCATCTCCCGGAGTTCACTCAGACTCATGTCCATTGAGTCGGTGATGCCATCCAGCCATCTCATCCTCTGGTGTCCCCTTTTCCTCCTGCCCCTAATCCCTCCCAGCATCAGAGTCTTTTCCAATGAGTCAACTCTTCGCATGAGGTGGCCAAAGTCACATGTGGTATTTAACTTTAAATTTTATTTAGAAAGTGAAAGTCACTCAGTCGTGTCTGACTCCTTGTGACCCCCATGGACTGTACAGTCCATGGAATTCTCCAGGCCAGAATACTGGAGTGGGTAGCCATTCCCTTCTTCCCAACCCAGGGATTGAACCCAGGTCTTCTGCATTGCAGGCAGATTCTTTACCAGCTAAGCCACCAGGGAAGCCCTAAATTTTATTTAAACATAATTCAAATTAAATTCCTCAGTCACACAAGCTACATTTCAAGTTTTCAAGAGCCCCATGTGACTAATGGCTAACAATTGGATGGCAGAGAAATAGAAAATTCCATCACTGCAGAAAGATTTATTTGCACTGACCTAGCAGCTCAGCTGATAAGTGAACACAGTGTCCCCGTCAGCCATGAGCGAACCTGCAGAGCAAAGGCCTTCACATGTTCGTGGGAAACAGGACAACAGGACTCTACTTACTCCTATTTCCACCTCACACTGCATCTGGTTCACAGAGAATGACTAGGAGTGTCCTCAAGGGACTATATGACTAGTACAGGGTTGGGTCAAAGACCCCAATCGGAAGAGTCTCTGGGAGTCATATAACCTGAGTAAACAATGGGAGTTATGGATGTTGCAGTGGAAGCAGAGGGCAACAACTAATGCCGGAGGGCAAATGGTCTTCTGAGCGGTTTAGACACTTGTCAGAGGGGCACAACAGTGGATGCCCATCTCTACCCACGTCTCCACACGCAAACATTATTTTGCAAGCATCAGGAATAGCACACGGCACTGGCAATGCACTTAAGCACCAGACACATAAACATCTTCAGTGGTTGCTGCACCACACATTTAAGAAAAGTATAGCTCTCTGAGCTTAGAGGAGGCCACACTTTGAATTTAGTAACTGAAACTCTGCTTACTTTATATATCTTTAACTTGTCACTTAGATTCTTGCTTCACAGAATGTCACTGTGGGACCAGCAACATCAGCATCAACTGGAAACTTCTCAGAAATGCAGAATATCAAGCCCGACTCCAGACCTCCTGAGTCAGAAACTCACTTTAATAAGCTCCCCCAGGTGATCTGTGTGCATATTGAAGACTGAAGGTCACTTTCAATTTCTAGAATGTAATGGGGACAGATATTTCAACCAAACTTTGTGCACTATCCAGACTTGGAAAATACCATGGAGTTTAAGAAACACTTATTGATCATTGAAAACCTGAGAACTGGCTTTCAAAATAGAGAATCCAGTGCACTTTAAATGTGTCGTCAAAAATACACTTAAGAAATCACGTAAGTATTTTTACTGTTTCCCTTTGATTTAAAATACAAAATGTAGAGATTATCACATAGTAATACTAATAGACAAATAATAAGCCATGCAAGATTCCTTTGTTCCTTACATTGCTTTCTATGAGGGCAATCATTTTTAAAAGCTTTTATTGGATAGCTTGAACAGAATCATGCCCTAATTATAGTCTTCCTTTTATTTGCCACTGAGAGGAAATGCACCAGATGAAGCTGTTTGAGACTCTATGGTTTGTTCGGCTGTATTAAATGCTTCTAACTGCTGACTTTTATCGTTCTTAACAAGTCAAGACCAGACTGAATGTCTTTGAGGATAATTGTTTTTATTCATTTCCCTTCTGTATTGCTAAAATGGAGGCGGTATGTAAATTAGGGAAAGAGATTTGGATTCAGAACTGCCCCAGACCGCTGCTAGTTCTCAGAAGGAGGCAAAGCCAAATCTCCAGTTAGATCACTGCATGGCTCTGTGATAAGGGGTCCTCCTGCAAAATGGACAGAATGTCTTCATTCTTTAAGGTGGCCTCCATGCCACTATTAACCTGACTTGTGCACAGAATCCACTTTTTAAAAAATCTGGGCTGATTATATCAATGCTCCCAACATGATGTTCTTAGCCATGTCCTTGACAATGCAATCAATGAGTAGGCTTGAAGTGATGAAGTGAAGTCACTCAGTCATGTCCGACTCTGTGACCCCATGGACTGTAGCCTACCAGGCTCCTCCTTCATGGGATTTTCCAGGCAAGAGTACTGGAGTGGGTTGCCATTTCCTTCTTCAGAGGATCTTCCCCACCTGGGGATCGAACCCGGGCCTCCTGCATTATAGGCAGACGCTCTACCTTCTGAGCCACCAGGGAAGCCAACGAGTAGGCTTATGTCATGGAAATTACTGAAGGCTGGGGCTCAGACTTTCTGGACCCTGGTCTCAATTCTACCATGTATGTGCCATGTGACTGTGGGATAAAGAAATAAAGCCATGGTTCTCAAACCAAAGTGATTCCTTCCCCCCTGAACATCTGGCAATGTCTGAAGACATATTTGATTGTCACAACTTGGAGGTGCTACTGGTATTCTAGTGCATAATGGTGCTAAAATCTACAATGCACAAGGTTGTCCCCACAACAAAGAACTATCTGGCTTAAAATACCAATAGTGCAAGGTAGAGAAACCCCAGACATAAAGAATCTATAATTGTGACCACCATTCAGCACTGATGCAGTCAAACAAAAACCACAGCTCACAAAAATGCCATAAACTTTGAACTACAGAATCCTCAAGTGGATAGACATGGATCCCCTGGTTCTTACTTCATGCTCAGGACTGTTTCAGGTTCTGCAGAAAAACACAAAAGTGTAAGGCATGGCCTTTTGCTTATTCCTTCAGAAACTGGAAATTCGAATAAAGCATCAAGGTCTAATAGGATAATTCCTCATTGATCCATTCCAGTAATTTTTTGCTGCCTCTAATAGGATAATTCCTCATTGATCCATTCCAGTAATTTTTTGCTGCCTCTCAACATGGTGCCCAGTCTAATTACAGGATGACTCCCCATCCCTCTGGGATGCCACTTTTCATTCTCATTCACTTCCTTGTTCTGAAGGAACAGCGATTTCCCACTGAATGGTTATTAGCCTTTTTCCCTTTAAGAGACTAAGAAGGAAGAAAAGCCCACAGGATAATTTTAAAAGTTGTTGCTCCAGTTTTTCTCCAACTTTAGAAATCTCTGTTGGCTTTTAATTAAGAACTTGCATTTAGACTGTGAGATGAACCAGATTTGAAGGACTGTTTTTTTCTCTCCTATAATGAAATGGCACTCGTTTCCCTAGGAGGGGTTTTCCCCAGATTCTCATTGTTCTACTAAAGATGATTTACATGGGCATCTGTGGAGATAGCTGACTCTCTGACTGGAGAGAGGGGCCAGGGTAGACACATGATGGCTTCCCTCTGAGAAACTAGGAAATAAACACCCTGGGGATGCTGAGCTGAAATCCTCACAAACTCCAGTGTGGAATGTCTTGGAGGTGGGGTCAGTCAGAGTCCCAAAGAGTGGCAGCAGGTGCTCTATGATATAAGTTCCAGAAATCTGCCGTGAATGTGACTGAATCCGGCAGCTGTCTCAGACACCTACAATGCCATGTCAGCCTACTTCTTCTCATTCAGCCTTGAGGATCAGGCATATTCAGAAGGACTCAACTGCTACAATTAGCCACACACCCAATTCTTGGGCACCCATGTGTCCAGGCTTTTAGATCCAAATTCTTTTCTCTGAGCCATTTGGCTAAGTATCAAGGTAAAATGATGATTTCCTTTATAGAATTTAATAGAAGGAAGTACTGAATTATGAGGACAAGATATCTGAATATCCCTAAAATATCTCCCTCAAAGCTATTTATTAATTACAAAAGGAAAAGAGTGGATAAACCTGACAGACATTACTTTAACGAAGTGCTCAAGGTCAGCATCACCAATAATTAGACACATCAATATCTTATGCCCTTCCTATGATGAACCGGGAAGGGCACTGCCTCCTTCCAGTGGTATTCCTGACCACAAGTATTTAACTTCAGTCTACGCAAGAGTAAATCATCAGACAAACTCAAACTCAAGGAGCTTCTATGAAATAATCAATACTCTTCAAAAGTGTCAAGTTCGTGGAAGACAAAGGAAGACTGAGGAACTCTCACAGATCAGAGGAGACAAGGAAACTATGACTACTTCTAAACACAACGTGGAATCCAGGACAGGATCCCAGACCAGAGAAAAAGGACATTGTGGGAAGGTAGTGAACCATAAGCAAGGTCTGTAGATAAGCTAAGAGCTTTGTATCATACCACTGTTACTCTCCTGGTTTTCTTAACTGTCCTATGGTTATAGGATTATAATGTTAATACTAAGAGAGGCAGCATGAAGGTATACAAGAACTCTGTACTATTCTTGCAGCTTTCTCTAAGTATAAAATTATTTCAAAACAAAAATTTTTAAGTAATAGAAAACTGCCTACAAATAATCTTGGATCAATATAAGCCAAGGAGAGGCATAAGTTGATGGCCTGCTTTATTAACTGACTCAGCGGACATGAATTTGAGCACACTCCTGGAGATAGCAGAGGACACAGGAGCCTAGAGTGCTGCAGTCCATGCAGTCACAAAAAGTTGCATGCAACTTAGTGACTGAGCAACAACAGCAAACAAATCAGACTTTCTAGAAAGGTAGGAAATAACAATAATGTGTATATATATATATAGTCTAGAATGAGACTTATCCATGCTGGCGTAACCAAAACTGATGCAGAAATGTACTTCTAAGTCCGAACACTGAGATTTTAAAATTTTATCTCAGAATGAAACAGCCCACTGAGAAACTCTCCTTCTAAATCCAAGTAGGTTTTGCTTTTTTTTTTTTTTTTCTCAAATAAGCCCTTTGCCTCTATGATCACAAGCTAATGCAGAAAAATCTTAGATAAGGCAAAGCCCAGAGAAGGGTCCAGTGTCCTACAGGCTTCAGGAAGGCTCCCACATTCTGACTACCCAATATCTCACCACTGCCAAGACACATACCCACCCTGTCTAGATCAGTGTTTAGATACGCTTACAAACAGTGTTCTTGTTGGAAGTTCAGTTCAGGTCAGTCGCTCAGTTGTGTCTGACTCTTTGTGATCCCATGAATCGCAGCACACCAGGCCTCCCTGTCCATCACCAACTCCCGGAGTTCACCCAAACCCATGTCCATCAAGTCGGTGACTCCATCCAATCACCTCATCCTCTGTCATCCCCTTCTCCTCCTGCCCTCAATCTTTCCCAGCATCAGGGTCTTTTCAAATGAGTCAGCTCTTCGCATCAGGTGGCCAAAGTACTGGAGTTTCAGCTTCAACATCAGTCCTTCCAATGAACACCCAGGACTGATCTCCTTTAGGATGGACTGGTTGGATCTCTTTGCAGTCCGTGGGACTCTCAGGAGTCTTCTCCAACACCACAGTTCAAAAACATCAATTCTTCAGCACTTAGCTTTCTCTATAGTCCAACTCTCACATCCATGCATGACCACTGGAAAAACCATAGCCTTGACTAGATGGACCTTTGTTGGCAAAGTAATGTCTCTGCTTTTGAATATGCTATCTAGGTTGGTCATAACTTTCCTTCCAAGGAGTAAGCATCTTTTAATTTCATGGCTGCAATCACCATCTACAGTGATTTTGGAGCTCAGAAAAATAAAGTCAGCCACTGTTTCCACTGTTTCCCCATCTGTTTGCTATGAAGTGATGGGACTGGATGCCATGATCTTCGTTTTCTGAATGTTGAGCTTTAAGCCAACTTTTTCACTCTCCTTTTCACTCTCATCAAGAGGCTCTTTAGTTCTTCACTTTCTGCCATTAGGGTGGTGTCATCTGCGTATCTGAGGTTATTGATATTTCTCCCAGCAATCTTGATTCCAGCTTGTGCTTCCTCCAGCCCAGCATTTCTCATGATGTACTCTGCATATAAGTTAAATAAGCAGGATGACAATATACATCCTTGACATACTCCTTTTCCTATTTGGAACCAGTCTGTTGTTCCATGTCCCGTTCTAACTGTTGCTTCCTGACCTGCATACAGGTTTCTCAAGAGGCAGGTCAGGTGGTCTGGTATGCCCATCTCTTGAAGAATTTTCCACAGTTTATTGTGATCCACACAGTCAAAGGCTTTGGCATAGTCAATATTCCCAATATCATAGTTATCAGGGAAACACAAATTAAAACCCATTAAAGCTGAGATACTTTAATGGGTATCTCATACCCATACAGCTAAGATTAGGAAGACTGAATCCCAAGTTAACAACTAAAACCATAGTAGGTAGAACAAAGAAAAGCCATAAGCAATCACAACTAAGATATCAAACCATATATTGAGTAATTACTTTACATGCCAGATACTGTTCTAAGCCCCTCTACATATATTACCTCAATTCATCCCCAAAATAACCCTCTTTGATGGGTCTTATTAACAGACCCACATTACAGATGAGGAAACTAAAGCCAGGAAATATAATGCCTCCCATACCCAGTATATTTCTTGTCAGGTATATTGAATTTAATTACATATAATAAAATCCAATCTTTAAAGGTACATAACAATATAAACTATAAACCCAACTCTCAAAAAGTTCCCTCAGCCCCTTTTGCAGTTGACCCCTCTCCCACTCTAGACTCTGGCAACAACTGGTCCACTTTCTTTTCTTACACTTTTGCCTCTCCTCAGACGGTAAAGCGTCTGCCTACAATGAGGGAGACCTGGGTTCAATTCCCGGGTTGGGAAGATCTTCTGGAGAAGGAAATGGCACCCCACTCCAGTATTCTTGCCTGGAAAATCCTATGGATGGAGGAGCCTGGTAGGCTACAATCCATGGGGTCACAAAGAGTAGGACACAACTGAGCAAATTCACTCACTCACTCACTCATAATGTTACACAATGAAATAATACAATATGGAAATTTTTATTATCTGACTCCTTTTACTTAGCATAAAGCTTTTGAGATTTATAGAGGTTGTTGCATTTATTAGTTGCTCATTTCTTTAAATTACTAAGTACTATTCCATTGTATGAATTAATTACCATTTTCTTATATAGTTTATGTCCCGCTGGTGGACAATTGAGTCATTTTCAATTTGAGGTTACAATGAATGACACTGCTATCAACATTTGCATATATGTCTTTTTGTGGACATATGTATATGCTTTAATTCCACTTGCCTATATACCTACCCTAAGAGTGAGACTGCTAGGTCTTATGGTAATTGTATGTGTGACTATAAGAAACTGAGGCTACAATGCCGTACTGAATGAAGGGATGCAATGGAGGCAGGCCCAAGCCACTGCCGTGGCCATGTAGAGCTCACCCGCCACAAGAATACGACAAAGCTGAGTGACAGGGTTAAGGGAAAGCGCCGAGATGCCGGCTTTCTGCTGCCACTGGCAAGCAGAGGGACTCAGAGATCATGTAGCAGAAGCAGAAAAAGGCAAACGGGAAGGAAGAACCCAAGTTGTGGCTTCATGTCCAGCCCTCTTGCCCTCTACCTGTGTGCCTGGAGCCAGTCCCACCACGTGGGTGTTTTCTCCTGGAGAGCTCACAGATCCCAGCATCTATGGCAGCCTCTTTGCCCTGAGTCTGCAGGGGTCCCTTTTGTGCTTTCTTCACCTCAGGTACCCTCTCTCTCCGTGGGTCACTCCTGGGGGTGACCCCTCCTCAGTGATTTTTATCCTTGTGGGGCTCACCCCAAAGTATTAAAAGTAGCTTTGTAACGCAAAAAGAAACTGACACATTCTTTTCCAAAAGGCCATACTTTTTCACATTCAGCAATATATGAGATCTCCAGTTTTTCTACATCCATGTCAGCACTTGGGACTCAGTCTTCCTAATCTTAGCTATATGGATGTGAGATACCCATTTAAGTATCTCAACTTTAATGGGTTTTAATTTGTGTTTCCCTGATAACCATGATATTGGGCATATTTTTGTGTGTTTATTCACCATTCATATATTTTCCCTGGTGAATCATGTCAATTTTTTTTATCAACTAGTTTGTCACCTTATTATTGAATTGGAAGAGTTCTTTATATATTCTGGATACAAATATGTTTTGGAAATATTTTCTTCCACTTTATGACTAATCTCTTCACTGAAGGTATCTTTCAAAGAATAGAATTTTTAAATTTGAACAAGTCTGCTTATCAATGTTCTTTTATGATTCATGTTTTTTTGTGTTCTACCTAAGATATCTTTATTTAACCCAAGGTCGCCAAAATCTTCCCTTAAATTTTCTTCTACGTATTTTAAAGCTTTAACTCTGGTTTTTAACTCTATGTCTCAGTTAATTTTTATGGCTGGTGTAAGTACTTTGGCCACCTCATGTGAAGAGTTGACTCATTGGAAAAGACTCTGATGCTGGGAGGGATTGGGGGCAAGAGGAGAAGGGGACGACAGAGGATGAGATGGCTGGATGGCATCACTGACTCGATGGACATGAGTCTGAGTGAACTCTGGGAATTGGTGATGGACAGGGAGGCCTGGCGTGCTGCAATTCATGGGGTCGCAAAGAGTTGGACACGACTGAGCGACTGATCTGATCTGAAGATCTTCACAACCCAGATAATCACGATGGTGTGATCACTCACCTAGAGCCAGACATCCTGGAATGTGAAGTCAAGTGGGCCTTAGAAAGCATCACTATGAATAAAGCTAATGCAGGTGATGGAATTCCAGTTAAGCTATTCCAAATCCTGAAAGATGATGCTGTGAAAGTGTTGCACTCAATTTGCCAGCAAATTTGGAAAACTCAGCAGTGGCCACAGGACTGGAAAAGGTCAGTTTTCATTCCAATCCCAAACAAAGGCAATGCCAAAGAATGCTCAAACTACCACACAATTGCACTCATCTCACACGCTAGTAAAGTAATGCTCAAAATTCTCCAAGCCAGGCTTCAGCAATGCATGACCCATGAAATTCCAGATGTTCAAGCTGGTTTTAGAAAAGGCAGAGGAACCAGAGATCAAATTGCCAACATCCGCTGGATCATCAAAAAAGCAAGAGAGTTCCAGAAAAACATCTATTTCTGCTTTATTTTTGACTATGCCAAACAAAGCCTTTGACTGTGTGGATCACAATAAACTGTGGAAAATTCAGAAAGAGATGGGAATACCAGACCCCCTGACCTGCCTCTTGAGAAACCTGTAGGCAGGTCAGGAAGCAACAGTTAGAACTGGACATGGAACAACAGACTGGTTGTGAATAGGAAAAGGAGTACATCAAGGCTGTATATTGTCACTCTGCTTATTTAACTTATATGCAGAGTACATCATGAGAAACGCTGGGCTGGAAGAAGCACAAGCTGGAATCAAGATTGCCAGGAGAAATATCAATAACCTAAGATACTCAGATGACACCACCCTTATGGCAGAAAGTGAAGAGGAACTAAAAAACCTCTTGATGAAAGTGAAAGAGGAGAGTGAAAAAGTTGGCCTAAAGCTCAACATTCAGAAAACTAAGATCATGGCATCTGGTCCCATCACTTCATGGGAAATAGATGGGGAAACAGTGGAAATAGTGTCAGACTTTTTATTTTGGGGGGCTCCAAAATCACTGTAGATGGTGACTGCAGCCATGAAATCAAAAGATGCTTACTCCTTGGAAGGAAAGTTATGTCCAACCTAGATAGCATATTCAAAAGCAGAGATATTATTTTGCCAACAAAGGTCCATCTAGTCAAGGCTATGGTTTTTCCAGTGGTCTTGTATGGATGTGAGAGTTACACTGTGAAGAAAGCTGAACACAGAAGAATTGATGCTTTTGAACTGTGGTCCTGGAGAAGACTGCTCCAAGTCCCTTGGACTGCAAGGAGATCCAACCAGTCCATCTTAAAGGAGACCAGTCTTGGGTGTTCATTGGAAGCACTGATGCTAAAGCTGAAACTCCAATACTTTGGCCACCTCATGCGAAGAGTTGACTCATTTGAAAAGACCCTGATGCTGGGAGGGATTGGGGGCAGGAGGAGAAGGGGACGACAGAGGATGCAATGGTTGGATGGCGTCACCAACTCTATGCACATGAGTTTGGGTGAACTCCAGGAGTTGGTGATGGACAGGGAGGCCTGGCATGCTGTGATTCATGGGGTCACAAAGAGTCAGACACAACTGAGTGACTGAACTGAAGGCAATAGTTGAGGTTCCTTTTTTGTTATATGGCTATCCAGTTATTGTTGAAAAGACTGTCCTTTCCCCCATTTCATTATCTTTAAGTATTTTATTTTTATACTATTGTAAGTGAATTGTGAATTTCAATTTCCAATTGTTTAAAGCTTATGTAGACAAAACTTCAGTTTGGAAAATAGACAAAGCCTACCAAAAAAGCACTAGCCTTTTTTTTTTTTTTTTTAAAGCAATTTTAGCAAAACTCTAGTCTATTTTCCAAACTTCAACTAATCCTTTTTAAATTCATTAGAATTTTTAATTGTAAAAGTAATACGTGTTAATCATGACAGGTCAAAAATAGCAAAACTGAATAAAGAAAATATTCATAATCTTTCTCCATCTCACCCTTAATCCTCCTCTGAAGTAACTAGCTGTTAACATATGTTTCTTATGCTTCCACAATTCAAGCAAATAGTTTTCAGTGCCTAGGTGTGGGGGTCTGATATTGTCAATAGTAAGAGAAAATGCCAAATTAACTTTTAAATCTGCCCTGTAAATAAACCTGAATTTCTTAAAATTTCCTCTATTAAAAACTACAAACATATTGCAATATAACCAAAATACAGAATAACCACTAAATAATAGAATGCACAGTACATATATGATGAAACCATCCAGATACCATTTATATAACAACTTCAGCTCTCTAATCACTGTAAAGACTTAGAGCAAAAAGTACTTTCTGACCCAATTTAGCATTCAGCATTTTGTTCTTTGGACAGCCAGTCTCTCAAACATTAGTTTTTGCTCATGGCTTATACAACCACTCTTATAAATTTGCTTCTTTCAAGCCCATAGGAGACTAGAGGCAGCAAATTAAAGGTCAGGAAAGAAAATATAGACAGCAAGAGCAAAAATAAGAGTAATATCGAAAACAGCTAAAGAGAACAAGTATAATCACTCTAAGTCATTTTACTCTGAAACCAGTTGACATATATCAATTCATAATGACTACATTCACCAGTTTGGAAATGGAAGGGACCTTGAAATTTATCTAATTCAATGTGCTTATTGACAATGAAGTAAATCAAGACCTAAAGAGATTAATTGACATGTTGCTCAACTGAGGTGGTCTGTCTCTCTCACTCTTTTACACCCTCCTCCCCCAACACACACCTACTTACTGATTAAGGTGGATTGAGAACCTTAGTCCTACTTCACTACTCTAGCAATTAAGTTTGAAATGACCCATAGAAGATTATCTTTTTTGGAGTATGTTTCTGTATCTTAAACAAGGAATCTGATTATTTATTTTCGAAAAAGAAGCCTCCAATTTGGGCAAAATTTTAAATAGCTTTGTGTTTATCAAGAAAGACATAGGGGAGTGGTCCTAAGATGGCAGGGGAATATGACAGGGAGACCACTTTGTCCCCCACAAATTCATCAAAAGAACATTTGAACACTGAGAAAAATCCACAAAACAACTTCTGAATGCCGGCAGAGGACATCAGGCACCCAGAAAAGCAGCCCATTGTCTTCGAAAGGAGGTAGAAAAAAATATAAAAGATAAAAAGAGAGACAAAGAGGTAGGGACGGAGCTCCATCCCAGGAAGGGAGTCTTAAAAAGGAGAGAAGTTTCCAAACACCAGGAAACACTCTCACTGCCAAGTCTGTGGCGAGCCTTAGAACCACAGAGGGCAACATCCAGGAGGAAAAATTAATAAATAATTAAAACCCACAGATTACGTGCCCAACAGTAACTCCCCCAGTGGAGAAGCAGCACAGACGCCTGCATCCACCACTAGCAAGGCGGGGCTGGGCAGGGAGGCATGGGCTGCATTGCTTACGGTAAGGACTGGGCCTGAATGCCCTGAGGGCAATCTGAGGAAACTAACTTGGGCTAGCAAACCAGTCTGTGGGATAACTACCACGCTAAAAGCCCTAACCTAAGGCACCACCAGGCCCACTCACAGAACAAAGGATTGAGCAGAGCTAGCCGGCTGCAGGCCGGCCCATTCCCCTCCATAGACAGACAGGCGAGGGCAGCCAGAACCAGAAGGGGGCAATCGCGGCCCCAGAGAGGCATTATCTACCAAACTGCAAGCAGGCTTCGTTGCTAACCAAGACTTCTTGGGATTCTGGATGGTCAACATTCGCCTGAGAAGTTGTGCCGGTTGTACACCCAGAAAACAAAGCAGCAGGAACGGGGGAGGCAATAAATCACAGCAACCATGCTTGCCAAACACCTGGTCACCTGAGCTGCTCGGATCTGGGAAGGGCACAAAACGCAGGCCCGACCAACTCTGCACCTCTGAGGACTACCCAAGTACCTAAACCTGTGCGGCTTAGACCTGGGAGGTGCATGCCGCGCAGGGCTGGCCTCAGACGGTTTCCGGGAGAGCAACCTAGAGCCTAAGCAGTGTTATTTGTTTGCACCGTCCCTCCCTCCCCACAGCGCAACTGAACAAGTGAGCCTAATAAAGTGTCCGCCACCATCCCCTTGTGCCAGGGTGGAAATTAGACACTGAAAAGACCAGCAAACAGAAGAAGCTAAAACAGAGGGACCCTCCTTGGAAATGACAGGTGCAATAGATTAAAACCCTGTAGTTAGTACCAACTACATAGGAAGGGGCCTATAGATCTTGAGAAATGTAAGCTGGATCAAGGAACTATCCAAAAATGAACTGACCCCACACTGCCCACAACAACACCACAGAAAGTCCTAGATATATTTTTACTATTTTTACTATCATTCTTTAAATTTTTTTAATTTTAAGTCCTCTATTACTCCTTTAATTTTCATTTTTATACCTACTATTACTTTGCAAAAAAAAAGAGATCCTATACTTCATATATATATATTATAATTTTTGTGACTTTTTCCCCTCTTTTTCTTTAATATTGTATTTTTGAAAATCCAACCTCTACTCTAGATTTTTGATCTTTGCTTTTTGGTTTTTAGTATCAATTTTGTACCTTTAAGAACCCAATCTTCAGTATCCATTTTTACTTTGGAGCGAGATTACTGGCTTGACTGCTCTCTCCCACTTTGGACTCTCCTTTTTCTCCACCAGGTCGCTTCTATCTCCTCCCTCCCCCTTCTCTTCTCTGTATAACTCTGTGAACACCTCTGAGCGGTCCAGACTGTGGAGCACACATAAGGAAGTGATTACTCGCTAGCTTGCTCTCTCCTCTTTTGATTCCACCTCATCTCATCCTGATCACCTCTATCTCCTTCCTCCCTCTTCTCTTCTCTATGTAACTGTGAACCTCTCTGGGTGTCCCTCACTGTGGAGAAACTTTTCATCTTTAACCTAGATGTTTTATCAGTGGTGCTGTATAGATGGGGAACTCTTGAGGCCACTGTAAAAATAAGACTGAAAACCAGAAGCAGGAGGCTTAAGTCCAAATCCTGAGAACACCAGAGAACTCCTGACTCCGGGGAATATTAATCAACAGGAGCTCATCAAATGCTTCCATACCTACACTGAAACCAAGCACCACCCAAGAGCCAACAAGTTCCAGAGCAAGACATACCACGCAAATTCTCCAGCAACACAGGAACATACCCCTGAGCTTCAATATACAGGCTGCCCAAAGTCACTCCAAACCCACTGACAAATCATAACTCATTACCAGACACTTCATTGCACTCCAGAGAGAAGAAGTCCAGGCCCACCCACCAGAACACCGACACAAGCTTCCCTAACCAGGAAACCTTGACAAGCCACCTATACAACCCCACCCACAGTGAGGAAACTCCACAAGAAAGAGAACTCCACAAACTGCCAGAATACAGAAAGGCCACCCCAAACACAGCAATATAAACAAGATGAAGAAACAGAGGAATACCCAGCAGGTAAAGGAACAGGATAAATGCCCACCAAACCAAACAAAAGAGGAAGAGATAGGGAATCTACCTGATAATGAATTCTGAAAAATGATAGTGAAAATTATACAAAATCTTGAAAATAAAAATGGAATCACAGATAAATAGCCTGGAGACAAGGATTGAGAAGATGCAAGAAAGGTTTAACAAGGACCTAGAAGAAATAAAAAAGAGTCAATATATAATGAATAATGCAATAAATGATATAAAAAACACTCTGGAGGGAACAAATAGTAGAAAAACGGAGGCAGAAGATAGGATTAGTGAGGTAGAAGATAGAATGGTAAAAATAAATGAAGCAGACAGGAAAAAAGAAACGAATTAAAAGAAATGAGGACAATCTCAGAGACTTCTGGGACAATGTTAAAGGCCCCAACATTTGAATCATAGGAGTCCCAGAAGAAGAAGACAAAAAGAAAGACCATGAGAAAATACTTGAGGAGATAATAGTTGAAAATTTCCCTAAAATGGGGAAAGAAATTATCACCCAAGTCTGAGAAAACCAGAGAGTCCCAAACAAGATAAACCCAAGGTGAAACACCCCACGACACATATTAATCAAATTAACAAAGATCAAACACAAAGAACAAATATTAAAAGCAGCAAGGGAAAAACAACAAATAACACACAAGGGAATTCCCATAAGGATAACAGCTGATCTTTCAATAGAAACTCTTCTGGCCAGGAGGGAATGGCAGGACATACTTAAAGTGATGAAAGAAAATAACCTACAGCCCAGATTACTGTACCCAGCAAGGATCTCATTCAAATATGAAGGAGAAATCAAAAGCTTTACAGACAAGCAAAAACTGAGAGAATTCAACACCACCAAATCAGCTCTCCAACAAATGCTAAAGGATCTTCTCTATACAGGAAACACAAAAAGGGTGTATAAACTCAAACCCAAAACAATAAAGTAAATGGCAACGGGATCATACTTATCAATAGTTACCTTAAATGTAAATGGGCTGAATGCCCCAACCAAAAGACAAAGACTGGTTGAATGGATACAAAAACAAGACCCCTATATATGTTGTCTAGAAGAGACACACCTCAAAACCAGGGACACATACAGACTGAAAGTGAAGGGCTGAAAAAAGATAGTCCACGCAAATAGAGACCAAAAGAAAGCAGGAGTAGCAATACTCATATCAGATAAAATAGACTTTAAAACAAAGGCTGTGAAAAGAGACAAGGACACTACATAATCATCAAAGGGTCAATCCAAGAAGAAGATATAACAATTATAAATATATATGCACCCAACATAGGAGCACCGCAATATGTAAGACAAATGCTAACAAGTCTGAAAGGGGAAATTAACAATAACAGAGTAATAGTGGGAGAATTTAATACCCCACTCACACCTATGGATAGATCAACTAAACAGAAAATTAACAAGGAAACACAAACTTTAAATGATACAATAGACCAGTTAGGCCTAATTGATATCTATAAGACATTTCACCCCAAAACAATGAATTTCACCTTTTTCTCAAGAGCACACAGAACCTTCTCCAAGATAGATCACATCCTGGGCCATAAATCTAGCCTTGGTAAATTCAAAAAAATTTAAATCTTTCCAAGCATCTTTTCTGACCACAATGCAATAAGAGTAGATCTCAATTACAGGAGAAAAACTATTAAAAATTCCAACATATGGAGGCTGAACAACATGCTGAGTAACCAACAAATCACAGAAGAAATAAAAAAAGAAATCAAAATATGCATAAAAATGAATGAAAATGAAAACACAACAACCCAAAACCTGTGGGACACTGTAAAAGCAGTGCTAAGGGGAAGGTTCATAGCAATACAGGCATACCTCAAGAAACAAGAAAAAAGTCAAATAAATAACCTAACTCTACACCAAAGCAACCAGAAAAGAAATGAAGAACCCCAGGGTTAGTAGAAGGAAAGAAATCTTAAAAATTAGGGCAGAAATAAATGCAGGAGAAACAAAGGAGACCATAGCAAAGATCAACAAAGCCAAAAGCTGGTTCTTTGAAAGGATAAATAAAATTGACAAACCATTAGCCAGACTCATCAAGAAACAAAGGGAGAAAAATCAAATCAATAAAGTTAGAAATGAAAATGGAGAGATCACAACAGACAACACAGAAATATAAAGGATCATAAGAGACTACTATCAGCAATTATATGCCAATAAAATGGACAACTTGGAAGAAATGGACAAATTCTTAGAAAAGTACAACTTTCCAAAACTGAACCAGGAAGAAATTGAAAATCTTAACAGACCTATCACAAGCATGGAAATAGAAACTATAATCAGAAATCTTCCAGCAAACAAAGGCACAGGTCCAGACGGCTTCACAGCTGAATTCTATCAAAAATTTAGAGAAGAGCTAACACCTATCCTACTCAAACTCTTCCAGAAAATTGAAGAAGAAGGTAAACTTTCAAACTCATTCTATGAGGCTACCATCACCCTAATACCAAAACCTGACAAAGATGCCACAAAAAAAGAAAACTACAGGCCAATATCGCTGATGAACATAGATGCAGAAATCCTCAACAAAATTCTAGCAATCAGAATCCAACAGCACATTAAAAAGATCATACATCATGACCAAGTGGGCTTTATCCCAGGGATAAAAGGATTCTTCAATATCCACAAATCAATCAATGTAATACACCACATTAACAAATTGAAAAATAAAAGCCATATGATTATCTCAGTAGATGCAGAGAAAGCCTTAGACAAAATTCAACATCCATTTATGATAAAAACTCTCCAGAAAGCAGGAATAGAAGGAACATACCTCAACATAATAAAAGCTATATATGACAAACCCACAGCAAACATTATCCTCAATGGTGAAAAATTGAAAGCATTTCCCCTAAATTCAGGAACAAGACAACGGTGCCCACTCTCACCACTACTATTCAACATAGTTTTGGAAGTTTGGGCCACAGCAATCAGAGCAGAAAAAGAAATAAAAGGAATCCAAATTGGAAAAGAAGAAGTAAAACTCTCACTGTTTGCAGATGACATGATCCTCTACATAGAAAACCCTAGAGACTCCACCAGAAAATTACTAGAACTAATCAATGATTATAGTAAAGTTGCAGGATATAAAATCAACACACAGAAATCCCTTGCATTCCTATACACTAATAATGAGAAAATAGAAAGAGAAATTAAGGAAACAATTCCATTCACCATCACAAGGAAATTAATAAAATACTTAGGACTATATCTACCTAAAGAAACAAAAGACCTATATATAGAAAACTATAGAACACTAGTGAAAGAAATCGGAGAGGACACTAATAGATGGAGAAATGTACCATGTTCATGGATCAGAAGAATCAATATAATGAAAATGAGTATACTACCCAAAGCAATCTATAGATTCAATGCAATCCCTATCAAGCTACCAATGGTATTTTTCACAGAGCTAGAACAAATAATTTCACAATTTGTATGGAAATACAAAAAACCTCGAATAGCCAAAGCAATCTTGAGGAAGAAGAATGGAACTGGAGGAATCAACCTGCCTGACTTCAGACTCTACTACAAAGCCACAGTCATCAAGACAGTATGGTACTGGCACAAAGACAGAAATATAGATCAATGGAACAAAATAGAAAGCCCAAAGATAAATCCACACACCTATGGACACCTTATCTTTGACAAAGGAGGCAAGAATATACAATGGAGAAAAGACAATCTCTTTAACAAGTGGTACTGAGAAAACTAATCAACCACTTGTAAAAGTGGTTGTAAAAGAATGAAACTAGAACATTTTCTAACACCACACACAAAAATAAACTCAAAATGGATTAAAGATCTAAACATAAGACCAGAAACTATAAAACTCCTAGAGGAAAACATAGGCAAAACACTCTCTGACATAAATCACAGCAGGATCCTCTATGACCCACCTCCCAGAATATTGGAAATAAAAGCAAAAATAAACAAATGGGACCTAATTAAACTTAAAAGCTTCTGCACAACAAAGGAAACTATAAGCAAGGTGAAAAGACAGCCTTCAGAATGGGAGAAAATAATAGCAAATGAAGCAACTGACAAAGAATTAATCTCAAAAATATACAAGCAACTCCTGCAGCTCAATTCCAGAAAAATAAACGACCCAATCAAAAAATGGGCCAAAGAACTAAACAGACATTTCTCCAAAGAAGACATACAGATGGCTAACAAACACATGAAAAGATGCTCAACATCACTCATTATCAGAGAAATGCAAATCAAAACCACAATGAGGTACCATTTCACACCAGTCAGAATGGCTGCAATCCAAAAGTCTACAAGCAATAAATGCTGGAGAGGGTGTGGAGAAAAGGGAATCCTCTTACACTGTTGGTGGGAATGCAAACTAGTATAGCCACTATGGAGAACAGTGTGGAGATTCCTTAAAAAACTGGAAATAGAACTGCCATATGACCCAGCAATCCCACTGCTGGGCATACACACTGAGGAAACCAGAATTGAAAGAGACATGTGTACCCCAATGTTCATCATAGCACTGTTTATAATAGCCCAGACATGGAAGCAACCTGTCCATCAGCAGATGAATGGGTAAGAAAACTGTGGTACATATACACAATGGAGTATTAGTCAGCCATTAAAAAGAATAGATTTGAATCAGTTCTAATGAGGTGGATGAAACCAGAGCCTATTATACAGAGTGAAGTAAGCCAGAAAGAAAAACACCAATACAGTATACTAATGCATATATATGGAATTTAGAAAGATGGCAATGGTAACCCTGTATGCGAGACAGCAGAAGAGACACAGATGTATAGAACAGTCTTACGGACTCTGTAGGAGACGGCAAGGGTGGGATGCTTTGGGAGAATGGCATTGTATAATATCATGTGTAATATGATATGTGAAATGAATCCCCCAGTCCAGGTTTGATGCATGATACAGGATGCTTGGGGCTGGTGCACTGGGATGACCCAGAGGGATGGTATGGGGTGGGAGGTGGGAGGGGGGTTCAGGATGGGAAACACGTGAACACCTATGGCAGATTCATGTTGATGTATGGCAAAACCAGGGAGAAGGCAATGGCACCCCACTCCAGTACTGTTGCCTGGAAAATCCCATGGATGGAGGAGCCTGGTAGGCTGCAGTCCATGGGGTCGCTAAGAGTCAGACACGACTGAGCGACTTCACTTTCACTTTCCACTTTCCTGCATTGGAGAAGGAAATGGCAACCCACTCCAGTGTTCTTGCCTGGAGAATCCCATGGATGGAGAAGCCTGGTAGGCTGCAGCCCATTGGGTTGCACAGAGTCGGACACGACTGAAGCGACTTAGCAGCAGCATGGCAAAACCAATACAATATTGTAAAGTAATTAGCCTCCAATTAAAATAAATAAATTTATATTTTAAAAAAAGAAAGTCATATTGTTGAACATCTCATTTCGCAGCAGAGTTATATAAATTACAAATGATGGTGTGTTTATGCCTATGCACAACTACATATGTCTGTGTATTTGTGTATGTGTGTTAGGAAGCACCCAAATTATTCAAGCTCTCAACAATCATTTTGTGCATCTTTGCCTAAATCCACATTACAAACATCTCACAGATAGCCTGAAATCATCCATTGTGGAAATATTTACACCACAAAAATCAGATTTTGCTACAAATCAGAACTTTTTTCCCAGAAAGCTGGTTGTGAACCATTTATCAATATACTACTTGATAAAACTATACATATATTCCTTGAAAGAAAATGTAGCCTTGACATCTACATGTCAAGTTATTGAAAGCATGCAAGGTAAAGATTCTATTTTCAGTTGTTTACTGTTGATGCTTTAAGAACTTTATTTGTTTTCACAGACATTTAAATTGGTTGGTTATTTTCAGTTTTGAGAAGAAATCAAGGCCTTTTTCTATTATTGGCATCTTACTAAATAGTTAATAAGATAAGTAGGAAGAGGAAAAATATGTATTGGCTGTTCAGATTTGCCAAGCAGTACTTCAGTATGACGTGAGCAGAAAACCAAGGTCCTAGTTCCATGGCTTGCTGTGTGATGAGGCACACAGCACATGACAGCCATATCTCATATTCCATGTGCAGTCCTAAAGAGCTGAAAAACAATTTTTAATGTTTTTTTTTATTAACTCGAGAGGTCTCGTGCTATAGAAACAGAGTAAAAATATAGTACCACATGACAAGAGCTCAGAAGTTTCAGACCTAACTTCATGAAGTATATATAATATTTACAAGTCCTATATATATTATTGCCAATTACTTTTGCTCTTACAAAACCCTTCTTAAATAAATGTGGTTCTCTTGTGAGTGACTTCAGTCAGATTTTTCATGGTTAAAAGGGGGCTCTTTGACATAGTGACCAAAAGCATTGCTGGGGTATTATATGTGATAATCAGATAGTTCCCCCAGCTCTCATATATCCACTTTATAAAATGGAATACAAGTCTTACTAAATCTTTATTAAAAGAGACCAAAGGTCAGTTGGCATAATACCAGTGAGAGTTTTAAAACTGATAATATAAAGTGGTTTGGTTTTAAAAACACCCAGACTATGTATGCAGGCACTACTCTTTTCTGAAAACAGCTTTATCAAGATGTAGTTCACATAGTATATGTACACGTCATTCATTTCAAGTGTACAATTCCATAGCTTTTAGTTATTCACAGAGTTGTGTACTCATCACCACACTTAGCCTTAGAACATTTTTCATTACCCTCTCAAAACACTCTGCTCCTTAGTGATCACCTTCTGGTCCTCTAATCCCACTCCTAGATGGGGCGACCACTAATTAACTTTCTTATTCTATACCTGTTCCTGTGCTGCTGCTAAGTCGCTTCAGTCATGTCCGACTCTGTGCTTAGTCTGTATATTTAATATAAGTGGAATCACACAATAGGTGGTGCACTGTGATTGGCTTCTTTCATTTAGCACAAGATTTTCAAGGTTCATCCATGGTGTAGCATGTATCAGTGCTAAATTTCTTTATATAGAAGAAGAGTATCCCATTTTATGGATATATCATGTTTTGTCTATACACTCATCAGTCAATGGACATTATCTTGTTTCTACTTCTTGGTTCTTATGAATAAAACTACTATGAACATTCTCTAGAAGTTTTTTGTGGACATATGTTTTCACATTTCTTTGGGCACATACTTGGGAGTAGAATTGCTGGGTCATATAATTGTTTAACCATTTGCAAAACTACCAGATTGTTTTCTAAAGCAGCTGCACCCCTTTACATTCCTATCTCAGGCAACATTCTTTACCCAGTCTAATGCCTAGGAAAATGTATACTACTTTTTTTAAGAATCCCACTTAAACAATCCAGTCAATTAATATTTTCGTTCCTTTATTCTGCCCATTTACATGTAAGTTTCTCATGAGTGACGGTATTAATAGAATATAGGCAAGTCAGCTACCATGCAACTAGCATTACTATTCTATTCTAGTGCTTTTGGCTTGCTGGTCTTTGAAATACATGATTTTTTTGTGTTAGGTTCTTTTTTATTTAAATTAATTTATGTATTTTAATTGGAGGCTAATTACTCTACAATATTGTTGTGGTTTTGCCATACATTTTTAAAGCAGTTCTTAAGTTACAATTAAGAAATTTTTTGGTGGTAAATTACTACAAAGTTAGATGTTACTAAGACAAACACATACAGAATGGCTATAGCTAGGCCAATGGACCTCATTTTAATGGGTTCCAGCCTGAATGCATTTAAAGGATAAAAAACACTAGTTCCCATTATTTATAGGACCACAGCCAATTAAACCTTCATAATGTTAGGCTCTTCTGATCTATTTTCAGTGAATGAATCTGAGAAGGTCATACTTTAAGAGATAGACCAACAAATCAAAAGTCACATTAAACAGAAGAACTCCTTTGATATACCAACGTTCTCTACTTCTGTTTTGGAAAATGTCAGAGCTACAGTTATGACAATGTGTTTCCGTGAAGTGGCAGCATCTCACATCATCTTGCTAGTCTGTTCAATTATTTACTTTCCCCACATACACATACCACTAATAGCAATTATTCAGGGGCAAATTATAAGAACAAGTTACCAAAAAATAAATTCCAAAAAAGTCTACAGAAAAAGAGAACTTTTATTTTCTCTTGGAAAAGCCAGATTTGTCTATTCATACTTGCTTTCTTCAAATATCTCAGGGCCAAAGGGAATGGTTAGTTTACAGACAGTAAAGCTGAACTCCCCAGGACTTTACTGCGGCCACTTTATAACTACATTCATCTTCATCTGTTTTAACCTCCCTAGTAGACTGAAGCTCCGTGAGCACTTGGTTTTCTCTTCTTATAACCTTCCCAAAATGACTTGCATCCAATGAGAGTTTCATAAGTGATTTATAAATAAAATAATTGATATGGTCAAGAGGAATATGATAATACCAAAAACATAAGTCCTTTTTAGTTTGCATCAAGGGTGACATTGCTGCCCAATTGAAAGGGGTTCTTAGTACAGGCCACCAATCCTGCATCTGTCAGAAGCTCACCTCATGTCTCTGAAATTGTGTCACCTTCAGATGAGGTCACCTTCACATCAGGCCCACACAGAACTGCCAAATTATGATACTGAAGCAAGATATGAGGAGCATAGGTACCACTGAATTGACAGGAGACAATTTGAGTGGAATCAAAGCAAAATCTTCATGTATCATTTATTCAATTTCTTGACACCAACATAATTACATATCAAAATTTCTGGCAATGTTTCAGTGGCTAGGAATATTTTTAAAAAAAATCTCTTCCTGTTTGGAAACCTAGCTCTTACAAGAGTTGGATGAAAACAGGCCACAGAAGTACTTTTCCTAAAGCCTTAGCTTGTCATAAAGTGCCATTTTCAGTGGATTCTCTCTAATATAACCGAATCCTTGAACAATGCAGGGGGGTAAGGAATCAAACCCAATACTGATATTCCTAATTAATTTCAGAAGCATTCTTTGTACCTGCCTTCAATATTGTTTAAACATGAAAGTCCTACACAATGATTCCCACCACTTGTATGGTAAACCTCCTCACGAATACATACTAATCACCATGATATGGGCCCTAGCCAAGGATGCTATCTTCACCTCTAATAGGCAGATAAATTCCCTGTTTCAGCACTGGGTATCGAAAGGGGCTTTCCTGGTGGCTCAGATAGTAAAGAATCCACCTGTAATGCAGAAAACCAAGGTTCAATCCTCTAGGAAGATCCTCTGGAGAAGGGAATGGCTACCCAACTCCAATATTCTTGCCTGGAGAATTCCATGGACAAAGGTCCCTGGTGGGTGATAGTCCATGTGGTCGCAAAGGGCTGGACACAACTGAGTGACTAAACACATGAGACCTGAAAGGCACTTCCTACTGAGCTGCCACTGGATTACAAGAACTTTCTAATTCCCTAAGAAATACAGTAGAAATGTAAATGATAGGTAGTGAAGTGGTGAGAACATAGCCTCTGGAGTCAAGAAGACTGTATTCAAATCTCAGTTCTGTCTTTTACAAATTGTATGGTCTTAATTTTAATTCCATTTGAGTCTCAGTTTCTTTGTTTGTGAAATATAATTATCATCCCCTGTGTTGGGATTGGTATTGAACAATAAATAAGCTATGCCATTAAGTACCTGGCACAAAACATATAACAGATTCAATGTCCATTCTCTTCCCTTCTCCTTCCCTGGTTATAATACTAAGGGCCAAAGTTCATAAAATCAATGTTTGCATTAAGAGGATTATACAAGGGACTGTAGCGGCTCTACAAAATCACTGACATAAATGGTTTCATTTACCCATGAAGTTGAGTATAAACAGGAACTAAAGTAAAAACCGTAAAATCACCTAAATCTCCCACACATTCCCCAAATACATTTAAGTTTTCTAATCTCTTTGTAGTAAAACAAGAAAAAAGTCAAATGCCTTCCATTTATATTACTGAGAGTCCTAATGTCCCTTCACCACTAGAAACTTTGATCAAGGCTCCACATCTCCAGAATTTGTACTGCAACTACCACTCCCCTGTATATGTTGCACTGAAGATAGATTTCATGGAATTCTTTTCTATTTGAAAACAGTAAACTCTTGGAGGAGCCTTGCCCATCTTCCTCAGGTACGGTTCCAGGACCTGAGTTCAACTTGAAGAAGTCTCTGCTTGCCAAAGCTTCTTTCAGTCTCCATCTTTTTTCCTCATTTCCTCATGCCCTCCCTGTCCCTTTCTCTGGTCCAAGGGTTTCTCTAGGCACCAGGATCCTAAGGCTCATTTTTGTTACATTATCTCTCTCTCCTCTTGGCCACAGCATCATCAAAAGTTCTAGTATGACAGCCCAGGGTTCTCATGCTGTCGTCTTTCTCCAAAAAGACTGCTGATGGTCTTTTGTCCAGTATTTTGCACTCTTTGAGTCTTCTAGAAACCAGGATACTTGAAAGCCTGGTACAGAATAGCGAGCTAGAAATACTATTCAAAGTTGTCACGCGATACTGAATGAAGCAGTCTCTGAGGGTGGGAGAAGGTGCTTGAAAAACAGACATTAAGGAAATGCCAGCCTAAGAGGTTTTAGAACATATAACTCTCAAGGCAGATGTATGTTTCCATAATGAAGAGTATGCTGTATGTGATGGGGGAGAACTACTGACACACCGATTAAGGAGCCCAGAGGACGACCAAAATGACAAAATGAAGCATATGAAATTATGCTCTATCTTGCAAAGCGTTACTAATTGCATATATTTTTAAGACACCTCATTTTTTAGGCCTAACTGTCATTGAGCTTAAGGAATAATATGTAAATCATTAAATGTTTCAGATTAATTTCTATAAATATTGCTGGACTAGAGTATGTATGTAAACCCTCTAAAAACTTTGTTCCCATGACATATTCATCTATGGTATACTTGTCTGCTCACAACTTTAAAAGCATAAAGGAAGATGGCATATAACTCAGTATATATTTCATGAGCCATTAAAAATTGAGATGACTAATGGCTTGATTACATGTTAATAAATTTCCATATTTATTTAAATTTATCTAGATTAAATTTATCTAGAATTTTATATTTACTTTCTCTGCATATATTCTTAGAGTATGAAATAGGAATGTAAATGAAACAATACAAATAAACACAACTATCTTTAAATGCACTAAGTCACCAAAAAGAATATATCCAAAGTTTGCTAAGCATTAAATGCAGTTCTATTTTGATATTCAATGGTACTTATATGTAACACTGGAATGTTCTTTGATTCTGTTTTTCATAAAGGAAAAAAAATCACCTTGAACACAAGATTAAATCATAAATTTGAAGAGACCATACACAGAGTTGCAAGTACCCTACTGCTAATTTCTCAACTAAAACTACCAGATTTTTCCATTACTCTATCTCATTCTTGCTCATCAGTTTCTTAAGTGACCAGAAGACCAAACACACAGAGAGAAAATATTCTTTTTATTTTTTGAAGGGGGAGAGTGAGCTTTTTATTCTTTAACCAAAGGGAAAAAAGAAAACCCCCCAAAATCTGTTTTTATTACTATAACACATAATATAAAGCAAAGGAGATATTTGAGCCCTGAACTATCTAGAAATTAGCCATATTGCTTTGTTCTTCTCTCTTTACCTTGGGATGTATGTCTTTTTCTGCTCACCCTTCTCCCATTCCACATTAATTCTCCAGCAGCTCATTACATATGGCTGTGTCAGTCAGAGCCTTCATTTCCAATAATTTCCCAACCAGAAGACATGCTTCATGTTTTAACTGGAGCATGGCTAATGATGCAGATGAAATCTGGGCCTGGTAACATTTGATCTGGCCCCAGACAAGAGGAGCAAGGTGGCATCAGCCTCCTCTGATAGAGTCTGCAGCCAAGGAGCGGCACCAGTATACAAGTGACATGCATATCACATGTATCCAAGTGGAAGCTCAATCTGTAAGGCAGTAAGACTCTCTCTCATCCCAGCATGGGTGCTGGCCCTGAGCTGCAGTTCCAGTAATTGACATAGTTGCCCAATGCTACAAAACAAACTCAGAGACTCTTCTCATTAGACATCCCCCTGCTTTGCAACTCTGTTATTGTAAAACCCAAACACTGAGCCCCATACCAGCGTGGCTCTGTTTTTAATTAGTTCTGATGGCATTGGGCTGTAAGCCAAAGAAAAAATGAACTTCCTGTGACTGAGGCTTGCTGCTCAGTATGTTGCTTCCTTCTAAAAGAGATTGTTTTCACAACATTTTATGAAAAGAACTACTGACAGAAATAATATAAGTTTTTACTGCTTTTGATATTTTTTTCAGGCTTATAAAAAGCACCGAAAAGTCAGAGGATTTGTAAAGTTACAATGCCATTATTTGGTCTTTTGTGTGACCCAGTTGACTTGTCTTTTGATTAAAGACATCCTACCCGATTAATTTTTTTTAATGGAGAAAACACAGGCTTCTGTTAAAATTTTAAGACCATGAATGTTTTAGTGTTTCCACTAAATTAATTCGGTGATATATTTTTTACTGCCTGGGTCACTGCTGGCATGGTGTTAGAATTGAGAGGCTGGGAAGGTCACCTTCTGAATACAAGGAAGGACAAGGGCTGGTGGGAACTTCAGACAGATAAAGAACAATTTAGATACATGTGAAAATCTTACACAAAATGAACCTCTACTGGCCACTGATTTTTCATTCTCTATAAGCTTTTGAAAATCCTTCCCATAGGGGGAATTTCCTAATTTATGACTCTCCTCTCCAAGTTACAAGCTAGATATTTGTTTTCCAGATTCCTTTGTAATTTGTCATGACATATGACTTAGGGTCTGTCAATTAGACACACTCATACACAACTTCAAGACAGTGAAACGAGGAAGACGGTGGCACATGGAACTTACTCTGCCACATGAAGGCATCGCATTCAAGAGCAGCAGTGGCCCAGGTTCCAGCTGTGGCACCCACATTCCCATCACTGCTTAATGGCACCCCGTGCCATGCAGCGTGCACAGACAGCAGTCACAGGGTCTCCACTAAATCAGGGCAGCAGTGGGATTGGGTATGGTTTTGGGGGTGCAAAGCTTTCGAGTTTGACTCCCCCACCCTCCTGGAGATTCTGTGAGCTGGCCAATTGCCTTTAACTAATTACATCTCTACTTCCATTAGCTAGAGGGGATTTCTTTGTAAACAAATAGAATCTCCTATACAACCATTCTGGACGCTATGCGTCCAGTAAAAAAGTAATAAGATGGTACTGAGCAGTGGTTAAGAAGCCAGTCTTCAGAATTAGTCAGTCATGGTTTGAAGTCCTAGCTCTGCCCCTTAAGAGCTGTGTGAACCTGGGACAATTGCTCTGAGCATTTGTTCACCTGACGAGTGAGAATGATTATTCCTTACTCATAGGTTCTTCAGAGAATTTAGTAAAATATGGTAGCTGTTATTATTATTTTATTACTGTCATCATCATCATCACTAATGGAGGCATTTAGAAGACTTCTCCAAGTCCTTTGAGGTATGGTTATAGATTTTACTTTAAATGAACAGATGTTTACTTTCCTTGGGTGCAGGCTTAGAAGATCCCTGGATTATAGAGTTGGATGACATCAAGGATTATCCTAGTCCTCCCTGTGCCTCTCAAAGGGTAATTATCTACAGTTTTCTACGAAAGGCCAGAGAATGAGATGCCACTGATTATTTTTCACTTATAGCTTATTCAAACATACAAGTATTTGCCAAACAAACCAAAATAATTCCTGCCACATTTATACATCTATTCCTTTTGAACACATTTAGTAGCCTGACAAAGTTCTAGACATCCTTCAAAGTCTACTGTAAACATCACCTCCTTGCTGAAGCCTTTTCCTATCTCCCTTAATCAGATAGGAACTTACTTTCTTTGAACACAGATACCATTGCCTCTAGTGGCAGTTTATACATTCGTGCTTTTGTGAAGCTTAGTTGTATGCATGATGTAACTCCCCTCGCTGGTATAAACTAAGCTCCTTAAGATGAGAATTCATCTCTGCATCTCCTATAGCCCCTAGCAAGGTGCTCTGCACATGCTATTCCTGTATATCATACTGTAATCTACATTACTACAATGCTTGCTCTCCACTGTATAAGTATACTGAAGGCTCCCTGAAAATACAGATTTTTTTTATTCATCCTTATACCCTCCTTGGTGCATGTAATGTGTTTGTTGAATTGAATTTAAAAGTATTAGGCTAAATTTTTTTTATATATTTCCTCCTTTTATTAGAGCTTTTTATTCCCTTTAAGTCAGTTCTTCTTTGAACCTTTAAGAGTCTACAGCATTTATATCACCCCAGCAAGACTTGAGGAAAGCAAATTCTTTGTCATCATTGCTGACCAACCTTATTATAGCTTTTACATAATCTTTGCAAACTGCTCATAAAGCATTTTCATTACACCTTATGTTTCAGGCCAGCTATTACTGTTTCCTCTCCCGAACACCCACATCTGGACAGCTGTTGTATAAAATGTGTGACACGCTGCTGTAATTCCTTCAACCTACCATGGAAAGTCATATTCATCTGTATTGGACTACACTTCCAGTCCCCCTCCAAGCTTCCAAGTCTCTCAACTAGAAGGTGGTGATGAAATATGCACTTTCTCTTGGTCTCATTTTATCCTCTTGCCCCCGTCCTTTAACCTCCTTAGAGATCCTTACAAGGATAGTCTAGATTTATTGTTATTCTTTAGTCTCCTTAAACCTCTCTCTTTTTCCCCCACCATTAAACCTATCTCTTTTTGATATCCTCCAGGACCTCACCAAAATGGTACATGAAATTTTTTTTTAAGTTTCTAGAATGAAGCCTCCTCTTTTCTTCCCTATGCAAGAGTTATTTTGTTCTACAATTTGTCAACAGAAGCTACCATGTGTCCTGTCCTCAAATGTGCTCTCTTCTCTAATCCAATGCAGGATACAGTCCTAAAGAAGATATTTGAACACTTGCACAATTGCCCCAAGTCTTGCTACTTCCAGTTTGGGAGAGCAATGAATGGCAAAAGGCAGCTCAAAACTCCTTTTCCTTCCATCCATCTTTGCCCAAGAATTGGGTCCACAAGTGAATTCATCAGTCCCTGGAAACCTCATCTTGTTTTTTCCTTTGAAATGTTCTCTCTTTGGATTATTTCCTTAGTAATGTGATTGGTATAGGAGGTCTCTGGGTCTTCCCTGGTCACTCAATGATAAAGAAATCACCTATAATGCAGGAGACATGCATTCAATCCGTGGGTCAGAAAGATTCACTAGAGAAAGAAATGGTAACCCACTCCAGTAATCTTACCTGGAAAATACTATAGACAGAGGAGCCTGTTGGGCTACAGGCCATGGGGGTCACAAAAAGTCTGACACTATTGAATGACTAAACAAGAGCAACAACATAGTCTCAAGCCTGCTAACTGATACAAATACACTGGATACCCCAACCATGCTTTTTCCTGTGTGGAGACCTCTTACTGTGTCTTATTGCTTAAATGTTTTCTATTAAACAAGTGATATTAACGTTTTTCAGATGACAGATCTCTTTGAGAATTTGATGAGGGTTAGAATTATCTCGTCAGAACAAAATACATGAGAACATACATAAATGCATGTAAATGATACCAAGGGGTAAAGAGAACTGCTACAGCCTCTCCATAGACCCCACAGATTGGAATCCCAGTTAAAAACCCTGCTGGAGTAGAAAAGGGTTTTTTCTTAAATAAAAGCATATTAAATTACCCACATCCCTTGAAGCAATCTAAGAGGCCACCACGAATCATATTAAGATGATAATGGGAACACAGAAGAGAAAATTCACTTTTGGGGATGAGACACACAGTGAAAGAGAGAAGTTGTATCTCTCTTCTTTTAGAATATCAAGATGTTACCTGTTGTCTTAATGTAATGCTGTAAGAAGGCCAACCATCTGAGGCGTAAATCTAATACATATTTCATCCAAGAGTTATTATTTCATTTATACTGATAAAAGGCAAGCAGGATTTTGTCTGTCATTTATCTATATATCCATCCATCCATCCATTATCCTTCCATCCTTCCATCCATCCATCCATCTCTATAATGTTACCACCAAAAATTCAATTTTTGCTCCAAAAACTGTTATCAATTTAGAGATTGTCACCCCAAATCATTTGCCCTATGTATTATTTCAAGTTGAAAAATAATAAATACTAGATATGTCTCAAAAAAGCAAAAAAAATTGGCAAGATTTTTAAAAAGTACAACCTTCTTAAACATTTTTATACAGGGAAATTCACAAGGAGCCATTTTTGTTTAGTTGCTAAGTAACAACCTTTTGAAGACAAGGTAAAATATTATCTAGTAAGCTATCATGAGGGCTTCCCCAGTGGCTCAGTCGTAAAGAACCCGCCGGCCAATGCAGGAGACACAGCAGACGCTGGTTCGATCCCTGAGTTGGGAAGACCCCCTGGGGTAGGAAATGACAACCCACTCCAGTTTCTTGCCTGGAAAATTCCATGGCCACAGGAGCCTGGCAGGCTATGGCTCATAGAGTCACAAAGAGTTGGACACAACTGAAGTGACGTAACATGCACACAAGCCATCATGAGGAGGAGTACTGCCTACTTTGGCTTCATTCTTCCCCACAAAGGGACTAGCTGTTCTCTTGCCATCTGTCCCCTTCTTTTTGGGTTTGTTGTTGTTGTTGTTGTTGAGTCTATGTATCTATTTGTTTCTTTTTGGCTGAGCTGGGTCTTCAATGCTTCTGGCCGGCTTTCTCTAGCTGCGATGAGTGGGGGTACCCTGCATTGCAACGTACAGGCTTCTCCTTGTGGTAGTTTCTTTTGTTGCAGAGCACAGGCTCTAGGCAGGTGGGCTTCAGTGGTTGCAGCACCTGGGCTGAGTAGTTGTGGCGCATGGACTTAGTTGCTCTGCAGCTTGTGGAATCTTCCTGGATCAGGGATCAAACCCACGTCCCCTGCACTGGCAGGCAGATTCTTATCCACTGTACCACTAAGGAAGTACCATCTGTCCCCTTTTAAACATGTTAGTATAGCCTTGCCTAGAGATGCTGGTATGTGTGATAATTTTATGGATATTAGAAATTTTACTTGTAAATTTCCCTGGGTAGCCAATCCTCCACAAGAATTGCCACATTATTCCAACCGGGTCATCAGACTCAAATACATCAAGTAAGCCCGCAAAAACAATCAGACCCTCTCTGACCTATACCCTCTCCCAATACTCCTCAGACCTTACCTCCTGCTGTCCCTCCCTTGGACAAGCCAATCCATGTTTTATTGTCACTACATTAGACTCCTTCTTGGAATTCATTTGCTGTTCTCTCTGCCAGAAATACTATTTCCTTACTTCCTTCAGATCTTTGCTCAAATGTCACCTTCTCACTGAGGCCTTCTCTGATTTATTTTTCTCAATAACACTTGTCAACAGTCTAACATACCACATATTTTACTTACATTTTCATTTATCACCTACCCCATCCTGACTCACCTAGATAGAATGTAAGCTCTATCAAAACATATAAAAATCTGTATATATTTTGCCCACACTTTTGCACTGCTATATACTCAGACTTACAACAGAATCTGACATAATTGATTCTCAGTAAAAACCCTCATAATTATGGCATCTCATACCAATGGTAAATTTTACTCAATGTTTGATACAGATGGAAACTAAGACTTTCTCCCAATTTGAAATATTATTCTCAAATGTATATATACAGTTATTTTTAAATAACTGAAATACACTGAACATGCAACAAATGTCTCAAACTAAATAAAAGTAGCAAGGCAGGAGGACACAGTGGATGGTGGGTCAAAGTCCTTTTTCTAATGTACTGATTCTCCAGACCACAAAAGTTATATAGAATGGAATTTAGGTTAGTAGATTGAGTGAAATAACTAATGGGTTCTCATTCCTATGGGGTTAAATTAGATCAGGATGCACTCCATACTGAGATGCCCACAGAGCAGGTAGGAGGATTTTACCAATGCCCATGCTGGGTCACCACTCTCCCAATCATGATCAAGTATCAATCACTAAAGGAAAATCACAAAGTCCCTTTGTCCAGATCAACAGTTTGAATAGAAGACACAGGTTGGGCAAAGTTCTACCAATGAGAAAACTCTGTCAAGGAGTGGAAGGAACTCAGGAATCACTAATCTGGTCCATGGCACCTTGCAACAGAGTAGCTAAGACCTAATGTTGAGATAGAAGTACACGTAGCTCTAGAGTTTCCAAAACATTGCAGCCATGAATCATGTTTGGCCTGGTGGTGAAAGGTATAGGACTAAAAGTTGCTGCCTCAACTTCTGGCAAATCTCAAAAAAATGCAGTAGTTGCAGCAGAGGTGGAGCAAACAGCTGCAGAATCAAAGCACTTACTCATCTAAAGCATGTCAAAAGACACAACAAAAGACCCAAAAGTATCTGCCAGTTGTGCCGTTATCACAACTCAGATTCACTAGCTAGGACACTAGGGATGCGCCTCAGTATGTCACTGACGGCACAGCCCCAGAACCCAAAGGGTATGAGGTAATTCATGCCTTTGTCAGATCCAACCAACCACACTGCCTGGATATGTTAAAGTTCAGCCAACCCAGTCACAGCACCGTCAGTTTTGGCGCTTTGGCTGTCAGAGCACGCTCATTTCCACCAATGAATTCAAATCCAGCAATAAGAGTCTGATCAGCACTAGACACTAAACCACTAGGTACCATCTCTATAACCTTCGAGATGGCACAGAAAAGATCATGAATGGATACTACTGGCTGCCCACATGCTTTTATTTCCACAATGAGAGAAGTGTGTCCAGGTAGCCCAAGAGAAAAGACATCAGACTGATACGTGGTTTTGTCAAAGAAGAAATGTGATCCCTAGTCTAGGGCCCTCAGAAATTTACAGTCTGTCTTTGTTCCACATTATGTTTTCCAGATCTGTGCCAAGTACTTAGTAGGCTGCATCCAAGTCAATTACCATCTCTGATTATGATTAAATAGACCCAAAGCACTGATTAAGGTCTCTTCCTATGTTGCCCACCAAGCTTGCTGAGTTTCTCTTGTCAATATTCTCATTTACCTTTCATGGTTCCATCCTAATTGGACATCATTTAGATTCAATAATGATTCTTCATATTATGGTGGTGATCTTTGCCCAAGTAATATAAACAAAAATATATTCCACTAGAAAAAAGAGAGGGAGTATGTGGGTATTCGAAACCTAAGGATACATCTGAATTCTATAATCCCAGAATGAGCTGATCAGATGAAGTTCATAAAAATCAAGTAGCAGTCTCCCTTAATAATGTATTTTACTATTTATAAGAAAAATCAAATCACTTGCATTTTTTTTAGCAAATGATCTGCATACTGCCGTTCTGTAGACACATGGCAGTAGTTAGGCATTGTATCTGTTCCAGTCTAATACCTGAAGTTAGACTTTATATCTGTTCCAGTGAGTTCAGCTAAATCATGATAACAAGCATAGTTATTGGGCTAAAAGACATTAACAGCCACAGTGTTCCATTTCCATCAGGGGGTAAAAACTGTTCTATTTTTACTTCTAATAGATGAGAATTTAACTATAATAAAACTGGTAAGGAATATTTCTAAATGATAATGCTAATAGTAAACACAACATATAAATAATTATTCTAGAATAAATTGAAAAAGAGATATATAAAATGTCCTTTCCTTCATTTTCTTCCTAGAACCAAAAATTATAAACCATAATGTAGCTTTTAAAATGAATTCAGGTGAAGAATCAAGACAATAATTAAGCCAGTTCTCCAGATTATTAGGAGGTCAAATCAACTCTGTTCCTAGTCACAATACCTTTGATCGGTTAAAAGTGGACCTTTGCTTTGATTTCAGTTCAAAACGTTTATCACTCACATGTGACAGGAAAAGGTACTAATCCATGAATTACATAGAACTTCTCACCAATAAATGTATATACCAATATCAAGTAAAACTTGGATTCATACACTTACTATCATTTCAGTAAATCCACTATTGGTCACATATGATCACCAACATTCACTTATAGGCCAAAAGCAAATCAATCTTATTTTGCTGTTGAATTTAATGAAAAAGCAATAACATTCTATTTGTCATGTGGTTCCTTATGTCATAAACCACTATCTTGATATATTTATTGTAATAAGAATTTGGGAATTTTTTTGGTCTGGAATGGCCAAGGATTTTTTTTCTCTGTTTTTGGAACCTGCTTACTTTGTTCAATCTCAAACACTGAGACTGTGTAATTACTCAGAGTATCTTCCTGTAAATCCAGGTAGACCCCAAATGATTTCATATTGTTTTAGGATGGATACAAAATGCTTTCATTCTTATACATTTTTCATATGGAACAATTAAATTTAGAGATGACTAACCAGAGTCTACATGGACCAGAGTGTGCAGAAGTCAACTGAAACTAGCACTGTGTGCTGAGAATGAATCAAATTCAGTTTGGAGATGAAAGAATTGACTATGGTTCTGCCCTACCTATTTTCTGACTTTGTAAAAAAAAAACTGAAGTGATTGATGGAAATCAAGTGTATTGAGCTGCAGTTGATACACTGATAGGATGAGACAGGAATCTTTGCAGACAGACAAGTAATCTACAGAGAAAATGAGACCATTAAAGTGAAAGGCAGGGTTTGTTTTAATTATTTGCATGATTAATTTTTAACTTCTGTGCACTTTAATTTTTGTGTAGAAACCTAGCTTTAGGCTGGGTTCAAATGATTTCTTCAAAAGTATGACTGTGGCAATGTGGATTCACATTTAGGGGCTATCTTAACAAACAATTAAGGTCAGAAAACCAACCAATCAACAAATACTGAGGTACACTGTGTGCTTACTCCCTACTGGGGGGTACAGAGAGAAACTCAAAAATACGGAACATGGTCTCATCCTTCAAGTATGCAAAAATTAACTAGGGACTAGGAGCTAAGCCGCTTTTTTGGGGGGCTGGGGGTTGGTGGCAAGAATACTGGAGTGGGTTGCCATTTCCTTCTCCAGGAGATCTTCCACACCCAGGGATTGAACCCAGGTCTCCCACATTGTAGGCAGACGCTTTAGCGTCTGAACCACCAGGGAAGTTAGCAAATTTGGAAAACTCAGCAGTGGCCACAGGACTGGAAAAGGTCAGTTTTCATTCCAATCCCAAACAAAGGCAATGCCAAAGAATGCTCAAACTACCCCACAATTGCACTCATCTCACACGCTAGTAAAGTAATGCTCAAAATTCTCCAAGCCAGGCTTCAGCAATACATGAACCGTGAACTTCCAGATGTTCAAGCTGGTTTTAGAAAAGGCAGAGGAACCAGAGATCAAATTGCCAACATCCGCTGGATCATCAAAAAAGCAAGAGAGTTCCAGAAAAACATCTATTTCTGCTTTATTGACTATGCCAAAGCCTTTGACTGTGTGGATCACAATAAACTGTGGGAAATTCAGAAAGAGATGGGAATACCAGACCACCTGACCTGCCTCTTGAGAAACCTCTATGCAGGTCAGAAAGCAACAGTTAGAACTGGACATGGAACAACAGACTGGTTGCAAATAGGAAAAGGAGTACATCAAGGCTATATATTGTCACCCTCCTTATTTAACTTATATGCAGAGTACATCATGAGAAATGCTGGGCTGGAAGAAGCACAAGCTGGAATCAAGATTGCTGGGAGAAATATCAGTAACCTCAGATACGCAGATGATACCACCCTTATGGCAGAAAGTGAAGAGGAATTAAAAAGCCTCTTGATGAAAGTGAAAGAGGAGAGTGAAAAAGTTGGCTTAAAGCTCAACATTCAGAAAACGAAGATCATGGCATCTGGTCCCATCACTTCATGGGAAATAGATGGGGAAACAGTGGAAACTATGTCAGACTTTATTTTTTTGGGCTCCAAAATCACTGTAGATGGTGATTGCAGCCATGAAATTAAAAGACGCTTACTTCTTGGAAATAAAGTTATGACCAACCTAGATAGCATATTCAAAAGCAGAGACATTACTTTGCCAACAAAGGTCCATCTAGTCAAGGCTGTGGTTTTTCCAGTAGTCATGTATGGATGTGAGAGTTGGACTGTGAAGAAAGCTGAGCACCGAAGAATTAGGGCTTTTGAACTGTGGTGTTGGAGAAGACTCTTCAGAGTCCCTTTGACTGCAAGGAGATCCAACCAGTCCATTCTAAAGGAGATCAGTCCTGGGTGTTCTCTGCAAGGAATGATGCTAAAGCTGAAACTCCAGTACTTTGGCCACCTCATGCGAAGAGTTGTCTCATTGGAAAAGACTCTGATGCTGGGAGGGATTGGGGCCAGGAGAAGGGGACGACAGAGGATGAGATGGCTGGATGGCATCACCGACTCGACGGACGTGAGTTTGAGTGAACTCCGGGAGTTGGTGATGGACAACGAGGCCTGGCATGCTGCAGTTCATGGGGTCACAAAGAGTTGGACACGACTGAGTGACTGAACTGAACTGACTAAAGAGCTAAGAGAAAAAGAGAGGCAGTGTCACTGGATAAAGCAATCAGGTCCTCAGCCAAACACAGGGGTTTGGATTCCAACTCTGCCCTGCAACCTCTAATGCCTTGGATTGATAACCCATTTGTGTACTTGTATCTCAATGGCATGAAAATAGGATCTACTTCTCAGGGGGTCTGTATGGATTAAAAGATTGAGTCAAAAAAGGTGTATAGTCTGTACCTGTGGAATAATTGAACAAATTAGTAAAATTTTGTGCACAGTTTTTAAAGTACAGTAGCCAAAGATATAAGAAGCCTGACTTCTAGCTCAGTCTCTTTTATTATTAGTTCCTTGTGGGAGGTTGAACCAGTTACAGATTTTGTGGATTTCAAACTCCTCCTGCTTTAAAAAAAAAAAAAATGGTTTAAGCTAAATGATCCCAAAACAATACTATAGCGTGATTCCATAAAAACTTATAATTTACACATTTTTCAATGAATAGAGAAAATAGGGATCTGTGAGGACTAGAGTGATAGAAGTTATATTCAGGAAGTAAAGGTGATCTACCTGAGGAACTTGGGGAGAAGTGAATCAGTGGAGAAGGGGTAGAAAAACTGAGAAGACACTGAGAAGGAAAGGAGTGGGGCACATTAGAGGAGCTGAAAAGAGGAACTTCTGATGTACTTGGAAGCTTCACACAAGGGAGCAGGAGGAAATAGTTTTTACATGAAAGACTCAGCCTATGTGCATAGAGGTTAAAAGAAAGGCAAAGGAGTTCCCTTGCAAACCCATAAGAACTCAGATTTCCTAAATACTTTTTGAAAAAAGAAAGGATAATGTGGAAGCAGCGATTAAGGAAGATTAATTTGGTAAAGTTATGCACGATGAAGTGGAGGAAGTGAAGATAATGAATTCAATTATTCTTTCCAAAACTGACTATTAATACTGCTCAGAAATAAATGGAATGGCTGTTCTGGTCACCTCAGAACAAGTTTCATTAGTCTATGGCTAAAATTCAGATTTTGGCCATATGTAATATTTTTCCTGTGTCATACTGCTAGCTAAGCAATTCATAAAATCTTGTGACGTTTAAAAATTAAATACAGCTATATGTGTATTTTGATTTGTTTTTAGATCAAGCTACCCACTCCAGTATTCTTGCTTGGAGGATTCAATTCCATGGACAGAAGAGCCTGGAGGGCTACAGTCCATGGGGTTGCAATGGAACGACCCTTGTCCCCTTCCCCTTCTAAAGGGGAAGTAGATACAAGCAACATGTAAAAATAGTATCAACTGTCTATATTTGTGTCTCCAAAAATAAATGCAGTGTGGATTAAATTAAAATCTTATAGATTTATAGAACCTGAGATCTCTGGATAATCTCAATTTTGCTACATGATATTCAAGCATGTATAATGAAATCATCTTGAAACATTTTTAAATTGTCAGCATAGGAGAATAAAAAGGCAGATGTCAGAGATCAAAAAACCCAGTGTTCAACTATGCTCACTTGTGTTTCTATTCACTTCATGTTAACATAGTAAGATTTAACAATTCCCCAGAAAACTTAGACTATCTTAGTAATAGAACCAAATCATTCATTTGCCCTTGGTGACTTAGAAAAAGAAGTTAGAGCAGTTTTCAGCAATGTGGTCATCCTCCAATTGTCATATTTTGAGAACAGAATGAATAAATTTGTAGACATAGGACTAACTGAATACAATTCAATAAATATTTTTATACACTAGCATGAGCAAAGGGAAGTGATGAGGGAGAGGAAAAAATACATAGACACATAACCAAAAGAAGACAAGCAATAGAAAATAAGCACAGAAAAAGGTGTCCAATATCATTATTAATTAGGAAAATACACCACAATGAGGTGTGTTACCCATCTATTAGAGTAACTAAATTTTTTTTAAAAAATTAATTATACTCAGTTTTAGCAAATAAATAAAGGAACTGGAACATACATATATATAAGATGTAAATATAAAATAATCACAACCACTTAGGAAAACATTTTAGCAGTTTGTTAAAAACTTAAACATACACCTACTCTATAATCCAACTATTTTAAGAATTTATCCAATAGAAATGAAAGCACATGTCCATATAAACACTTGTACATGATAGCAACTTTGTAACAGTCTAAGACTCTGATGCTGGGAGGGATTGGGGGCAGTAGGAGAAGGGGATGACAGAGGATGAGATGGCTGGATGGCATCACCGACTCAATGGACGTGAGTTTGAGTGAACTCCGGGAGTTGGTGATGGACAGGGAGGCCTGGCGTGCTGCAGTTCAAAGGGTTGTAAAGAGTCAGACACGACTGAGCGACTGAACTGAACTGAAACTTAAAACAACCAAATACCCATCAAGAGGTAAAGGGATAAAGTAACTGCGGCATATCCAAACAGTGGGCTCAGCAGTTAAAAATAATGACCAATATTGGTACACACTGCAATATGAATGACTCTCAATTATGCTAAATGAAAAAAAAAAGCCAGACAAAAATGAGTACATACTGTATGACTCCATTCATATAACTTTTTTTTAGAAATACAAAATAACCTGCTGCTCCTAAGTCACTTCGGTCGTGTCCGACTCTATGCGACCCCATAGACAGTAGCCCACCAGGCTCTTCTGTCCCTGGGATTCTCCAGACAAGAACACTGGAGTAGGTTGCCGTTTCCTTCTCCAATGCATGAAAGTGAAAAGTGAAACTGAAGTCGCTCAGTCGTGTCCGACTATTAGCGACCCTATGGTCTGCAGCCTACCAGCCTCCTCCTTCCATGGGATCCCCCAGGCAAGAGTACTGGAGTGGGGTTCCATTGCCTTCTCCAACAAAGTAACCTATAGTGAGACAAATGTGGTTTCCTGGGTAGGTGGGAATAGAGAAAGGTGAGAAAGAGAGGATACAAAAGAACACATGGTAACTTTTGGAAGTGATAACTGCTTTCATTATTTTGTTTGGGGCAATGGTTTCATGAGTATCTCTATGTGTCAAAATTTACTGAATTTTACAATTTAAATATGTGCAGTTTACTGTCTGTCAATTATATCTCATTAATGCTGCCTTTTGACTTCAAATGCCATTCTGTTCTCCACTATTCCTCAACAGCTGGCATGCAGGTATACAATTCAATAAGTGTTTACTGACCCTTCTATTCACCTGATCCTGAAACTGGCATTAAGAATACAAAAAAGAAAAACCTGTGAGCTGCTAGAAATTTTATTTCAAAATAAATTTACATGTAAATCACATGGTAAGCATTGCTACACCCTTATTATCTGGTTCCACTCTGTGTCCCTGCCCTTGTTTCCCTTTAATACTCTAATTAGGTTTCCTATATTCTTGGATACTTTTTGAATCCTCTCTAAATGAGGATGAGATATAAATAAATATAATTATATAAATGACTAACATCATATTTGCCCTCAAGGAATTTGCAGCAAAGGATAGTCAGTCCTTGACTTCGGGTACCGCACAGCCTCATGGAGAGGGGACATATGGACACTAATATTATGCTATAAGATTTGATTTCTGAACACCATAAAGGTGTTAATACATTTAAAATATATACAAGTTTTACAAGAAGGAGAACTGGAAAGGGAATGTTTAATTCTGGTAAGGCCAAAAGGAGTTCACAGAGAAGAGAAAGCTTTCAATTGGGCTTTGAAGGCTGTGTTGGTTTTTAATGGGCAGAAGTGGAAGAAGAACACTCTAGGCAGAGAAACATCATAAACAAAGGAGTGAGTGTGAGAAAGGTCACCACATATTCTTCGGCTAAAGAGTAGTCTAATGAGATGAGACAGACACCCAAAACTGACCCCAGCTGATTGGTATTTGGCGAATTATTTAACCTCCCCAAGTTCCAGTGCCCTCAACTCTGAAGTGGGAATAATTACACTATTATATCCACCTAAAGAGACTCTTAAAAGGCTAAAAGAGAAATAATGAACATAAAACACTCAGCACTCTGCTTGGCATATGTCAGATGCTTACAAAACCAGCAGCATTCACTATTAGTATGAGGCTGGAGTCCAGAGGAGAAGGGGGAAAGAGAAAATTTTATCTCATTCATATTTTTACAGTGACAAGTTGTTACCCCAAGTAGCTTCATGAAGACATACATTCAATTAGTACAATGACATCATTCTTTCTAAAATAAATTTCTGATTTCACCTGGTCAGCTAAAAAATTATTTAAAATGTGGGGGGCAGGGAGGGGAAGCACAGATGGCAATTTCATGCTTGATAATTCAGTCCTTCTCATTCAAGTTGAAAAAATAAAACAGACTTTATGGATTCTTCCTTCAGCCATGTGTCTTTGGCTGCTAAAAAAAAAAAAAAAAAGATAATAGTCTCGTCAGAATTTAAAATTTTATCATTTTAAAGAATTCTTTTCTAGGTTACTTAGAAATCATATTCCTGAAAAAGATTATCTGGTTGAAAGGTCACATTTTCAGGCCAATAATACAATAAACGAAAATGTCTTGAACCAACCAACCATTTGCAACTTGCTGCGACAAAACTTTGTGATTTCATTCACAGAAGTCTCAGAGAAGATGACCATACCTCCCAAAACCAATTAAACACAAAATTGTTGAAAATTAAACATACAATGAAAACGGCCACAACAAAAACTTAACAGACATTCATCTGTTCAGTATGATGAGTTACAATCTAGCCTGAAAGCAAGGAGATTGAGTGGACTGAAAAAAAACTAATGGATGTATTTGCTCAGGGAAGGCTAACTACATACCTAGTAAGGCACTGGTATGCTGTTAAATATTTACATGTTTACAGTCTTAGAAGTTACTGTAACCATATTAATGTATCTTTTCCTCCATTTTTTCCCTCCCAGTTCTATCCCTACATTTCTTCTATTCCTTGTCCATATGATCTCCGGAAGCCCTGCTGATCAAATATTTTAGGAGAGACCAGAGACCAGTCAGTTCTAGCAGAGGCAAGTTTTTCTTAAGAGAACAATGATATAAATCCTTTTAATACTTGAAAAAAAGCACTTGATATTTGAGAAATTAATAGATGGACTTGAAAACTTGGAGATATTAAGAAGGTGTGTTAATAATCTAGGAAACTGATTATCTTGATCAGCTTTAAAATACCCAGAACAGCCCATGAGAAAATAAGGAAATCATTCTAAACCCAAGTAAAGACCTTCTTTTCAATGACATTTGTTTTCCAAAATGAAACATTGATAGAGATAGACACAGATGTAGATACATACACAGACAAAAGGTTTTTTTTAATTTACTCTCCCAGAAGTTTATGAAATCTCTCTGGGACTTCTCATATTGGCAGATAAGCTGAGAGCTCGAAAAACTTAGTGAGCTGAAGAAAATTGATATACACCCTTTAATATACAGGATCTTTATTTCACTAAAAAAGGATAAGGTGAGTGAGATGTTGGTTCCATTCAAAAATAAATATAAACACAAGCAAACATATGTTTCCCCTAAGAGAGTTGGGGTAAAGCAGAAGGATCAAAAAAATTTTTATTTTATTAAATAATACTTAGCAATTAATATGTACCATTCATAGTTACAGGCATTTTATAAATACTATCATTTAACCTTTGAGGCTTCCCTGGTGCTCTAGTGGTTAAGAATCTGCCTGCCAATGCAGGGGACACAGATTTGATCCCTGGTTCAGGAAGATCACGCATACTGTGGAGCAACTAAGCCCAGGCACCACAACTACTGATCCAGCATTTTAGAGCCTGCGAGCCGCCTACTAAGCTCACATGCCAAAACTGCTGAAGCCCATGTGCTTAGAGCCCCTGCTTGGCAACAAGAGAAGCCTCAGCAATGAGAAACCCAAGAACCATAACAAAGAGTAGCTGCCACTCACCACTGCTAGAGAAAGCCAGTACACAGCAACAAAGACCCAGCACAGCCAAAAGTAAAGGAATAAACAAATCTTTAAAAAAAATAATTAATCTTTAAGAAAACCCAAGATTAAGATTCTGCCAGTGTATCCAACTAACTGAGAAAACTGAGATAGGGATGTGTTACAAGACTTACCCAAGCTCATATAGCTACTAAGTGGCAGATCTGAGCTTTGTATCCACACTGCTTGGCTCCAGTATCCACCCTTGTAATCACTACCTTGCAACTTTTATTCTTGGAGGAGCTTCTCTTTGGAGATGAGTTTAATCTGTAAGCATTTCTGGTTTTCCTACAGAGCCCTAAGAGAAATTTTACTTGTGTAGCAGAGACCATTCTATAGGCAAGAGTAGTATTTTACTGGAGAATTTCCCTAGAAACCAGGTTAACATGCCTTTTTAACTGCTAATTCCTTCAGAATGACTGAGGAGTTAATATCCCACACTTCTCTTTAAAAAAAGATAGGTGATGACCTTCAAATATATGATTTCATCAATTTTACAGGGAATTCTTTGGTTGTCCATTGATTAGGACTCAGGGCTTTCACTGTCTTGGACATGGGTTCGATCCTTGGTCAGGGAACTAAGTTTTCACAAGCAAGCCATCAAACAAACAAACAAACAAACATTTCTGGGAGCCAAGAGATAGATGGAAACAGAGACACAGGGGTAGGCTGTTCAAGAACTTCAGGACAAACAGATCCCTTTACAGACAGATCCTAGAAAGGGCAATGTGACCTCAGAGTCACTGAGTGAACATGGAAGTCAGTGTCTTCTTTTCTTCATCAGTCTTACTCCAAGAAAGGAAGCCTGGTACAGTTTATGATTTTTTGCACAAGAGATGTGTCTGTAACAAGCACATGACAGCAAGAAAGAAGAAAAAGAAGCTTTCTCAAAGAAAGCAGGCCCAGACATCACAATGACTAACTGGACTAGGTAGTGTTGAATGTAACTGGCTCCTTCTTCATAAAGATCATAAGGCATCCTCGAAATGACTGCCCTATTTAGTTTTTCCATAATTGATTAGAAAATATGACTCCAACACCCAGAAAGACTTGGTCCTTAATTTCTCAGGTTTCTTCTTGGATAGACTTTAAGCTTTCTAGAAGGTATCAACAGTACTTGAGAATTTCCCAAAGTGGTTTCTTTCTTTCCTATCTTTTAATGCAAAAGAACAACATAAGAGAAACCGTGTGTTTGGGCATATGTCTGTTGATTTACATTGTCATCCTCACTCTTAAAACATCAAAAATAAACTGACCACTAAAAACAAAAGCCAAGCAAAATTGGGCACATGAGGTTCCATCAAGTACCATCACATTTTGGGGTGAAGGTGAAGGTTAGCAGTCCCTCTTGATTGCTTATCTTTGCATGAATACTCCTATCTGAATAAGAGGATAGTGCTTACTCAGGATACCACTTCAGATGCTAGCACTGAGGTATCTACATAAAGCTTGAGTCAAAGTTGTTGCCTTAGGCTTACTATTCCTAACTGTACTGTTTCATTGCTCTGCTTGGCTCAGTAAGCTGATGCATTAATTGTGTAACAGAATAGAAAAGGAAATATAAAAACATGTTAGTTTAAGAAGTGGCTTCTTAGCTTCCTTCTATGAACATCTCCAGGGCTAGAGGTCAGCTGAAATGAGCAACAAATTTAACCAGATACCCAGTGAGTGGGGGAAGGCTTTCTCCCAGTTTCAATCATCCAGCTTTGGTCATTACATAGTAAAAACTGCAATGTGGTAACCCTTTTTAGGTTTCTAGTCACATTAGGGCCTTCGTTTCACTTTGCTATCTAAATCTAAATCACTTATAGATTTAGTTGGATGGAGGGGCCTGGTGGGCTACAATCCATGGGGTCGTGAACAGTTGGACACGACTGAGCGACTTCACTTTCACTTTTCACTTTCATGCACTGGAGAAGGAAATGGCAACCCACTCCAGCGTTCTTGCCTGGAGAATCCCAGGGATGGCGGAGCCTGGTAGACTGCCATCTATGGGGTCACACAGAGTCGGACACAACTGATGCGACTTAGCAGCAGCAGCAGCATTCAAAAGTTTGGAAACTGTCAAACTACCCAGTGAGAAGTCTCAGAATAAATTGAATCCCATATTTTCAGGATAAAACTGGTAACTTCCTAAAAAATCAACAAGGTTCTTGAGGAGTTGGAGCAACACTATGTGGGCTCAGCCTTCCAGTTTTCAGGCAGTTATAGACATACAGGGATGGTGATGGTAACAGTGGCAATGATAGGCTTCTGGATCCTAGGTTTCAGTGAGTTTATTGACTTCTGATTCACCTGGCAGCCTCTTGAATCCCTACATTTGTAAGTGTGGCAAAAGCAGCAGCTCTCCTGGCACACCAGTTTGGTAGCCTTATTCTTAGAGGCTTTATAGGAGGTCCAGCCTATGCTTGCTCTCTAGCCCTTCCAACAGCTTTAAGCATGTAACTAACTGGTATTAAATATATTACTATTTAAAATATCCAAAATGGTTTTTGTTTAAAGCATTAAATCCTAGTGAATGCCAACCTTAAAATAACCCTGTGGGGTTCTATTATACTCTTTTACATATGACAAAACTGAAGAACTTAAAAGTTAAGTCAAAAATGATATGAAAAGATGAGCTACAGACCGGTAAGAAATATCTTCAAAATACATGTATGATAAATGAGGTGTATCCAAAATATGCAAAGAACCTTTAAAACTCAATAATAAGAAAACAAACCACTCAAATAAAATGTGGGGAAAATACTGGAGCACACACCTCCCCAAAGAAGATATACCGATAGCAAATGAGTTTACAAAAACATGTTCAAGAATATACATCATCAGGAAATTACAAAATAAAACAGAGGTGAGATACAACTATACACATATTAGAATAGCTAAAATCCAAAATGGCTCATGGGTTTAGGGGTATGATTCTTGCTTAGGGTGTGAGAAGTTCCAGGTTCAAATCCTAGACAAGCCCAGCTTTTGTGGGCTTCCCTGGTAGCTCAGACAGTAAAGAATCGGCCTGCAATGCAATAGACCTGGGTCCAATCCCTGGGTTGGGAAGATCCCCTGGAGAAGAAAAGGGCAACCCACTCCAGTATTCTTGCCTGGAGAATTCCATGGATAGAGGAGCCTGGTGGGCTATCGTACATGGGCTCACAGAGTCAGACTAAGATTTATTTACTTAAAATCCAAATACTGGCAACACGAAATGCTGTAAGGATGCAGAACAACATGAACTCTCATTCACTGCTGGAGGGAATGCAAAATGGTACAGCCACTTTAATTTTTTACATATTTATTTATTTATTGGGCTGCATTGGCTCTTAATTGTAGCACGCGTGGTTTTTAGTTGTGGCATGTGTGATCTAGTCCCCTGACCAGGGATCAAACTCAGACCCCCTATATTGGGAGCATGGAGTCTTAGCCACTGGACCACCAAGGAAGTCCTGTACAGCCACTTTAAAAGATAGTATTGTGTTTCTAACAAAACTAAACATACTCTTACCATCTGATCCAGCAATCCATGCTCTAGATACGTACCCAAAGTTGCTGAAAACGTGTCCACACAAAAACTTGTACACAGATATTTGTGACAGCTTAGTTCATAACTGCCAAATTGAGAATCAACCAAGATGTCCTTTAGCAGGTCAATGGATAAATAAACTGTGGTATATCCAGACAATGGAGCATTACTAGGTAATAAAAATGATCTATCAAGCCATGAAAAGGCATGAAGAAAACATAAACACGTAGTGTTAAGTGAAAAAAAAAAAAAATCCGTCTGAAAAGGGATTCCAAGTACATGACATTCTGTAAAAGGGAAACCCATTGAAATGGTTAAAAGATCAGTAGCTGTCAGGGTTTCAGGGAAGAAAGGGATAGAGTTGGAACAACATGGGGGAATTTTAGGGCAGTGAAATTATTCCTTATGATACTATAATGGTAGATATGGGACATTACACATTTGTTAAAATCCATGGCACTGTATAATACAAGAGTGACCCCTACTATAAACTATGGATTTCAACTAATAATACATCAATATTGACTCGTTAATTCTAACAAATGTATTACAATAATGTAAGATGTTGACAGAAAAAAATACATGAAGGCAAAATATATGGACCTGTCTGTATTTTCTGCCCAAATTTTCTGCAAACCTAAAGCTATTCTAAAAAATTAGCTTATTAATTATTTTAAATTACTTGAAAGGCCATCTATAAATCCATAGCTATTGAATGTAATCATACTAAATGGTGAAACAGTGAATGCTTTTCTCTTGAGATCTGGAGCAAGACAAGGATGGCTATGGTTACCACTCCTATTCAACAATGTACTGGAAATTATAGCCAGTGTAATCAGGCAGGAAAAAGAAATAAAAGGAATCCAAATTGGAAAGGAAGAAGTAAAACAGTCACTATTTTCAAAGGATATGATCTTGAATATATAAAAGCCTAAAGAATCCACCAAAATATATTAAAACTAAAAAACGAGCTCAAAAACATTGCACGACTATATATGGAATTTAGAAAAATAGTACCAATGATCTTACATGCAGAGCAACAAAGGCAACACAAATGTAAAAAACAGACTTTTGGATTCTGTGGGAGAAGGCAAGGGTATGATGATATGAGAAAATAGCACTGAAACATGTACATTACCATATGTAAAACAGATGACCAGTGCAAGTTCAATGCATGAAGCAGGGCACCCAAAGCTGGTGTTCTAGGACAACCCAGAGGGGTAAGGTGGGGAGGGGTGTGGGAGGGGGGATTCAGGAGAAGGGAGACACATGAATATCTGTGGCTGATTAATGTTGATGTATGCAAAAATCATCACAATATTATAAAGTAATTATCTTTCAATTAAAATTAATTAATTTTTAAAAAAGATTGCAAGACGTAAGACAAACATATAAAACTCAATTATATTTCCACACACTAGTAATGAGAAATTTTAAATTTAAGAAAGGTATTATATTTATTACAAATGCACACAAGGAATAACATATTAGAAATAAATTTAGGAAAAGGAGTGTAAGACTGGTACTCTGAAAATTACAAAACTTCATTAAAAGAACATTTAAAAGACCCAAGTAAGTGGTAGGTCACTCTATGTTCATAGACTGAAAGATTTAAGATTAAGATGACAATACTCTTCAAATTGATCTACAGGTTCAACACAATCTCTACCAAAATTCAGGTACCTTTTTTGTATATTTGACCATAAAATTCAAGTAGAAATGCAAGGGACACAGGAGAACCAAAACAATCTTTAAAAAGAAGAACAAGTTGGAAAACTTACAGTTTCTGATTTCAAAACATACTACACAATAAGAGTGGTCAAATAAGCGTGGCACTGATCTAAGAATAAACACAGATTAAATGAATAGAATGAAGAGTTCAGAAGTATACACTTAGATTTACAATAGATTTTCCACGAGTTTGCCAAAACAATTCAATGGGAAAAGAATTTTTTCAAGAAATTGAGAGTCAGCTCCTAGGCAGGTTGATAAGAAGTCCAGGGTCCCCAAGGAGGAGAAAGGGGTCTGGGGCTCTCAAAGGGGAGATAGGGGCCTGGAATTCTCAAGGAGGAGGAAAGGACAAACATCTTTTTTTTTTTTTTCCTCTACATTCCTTAGTCTTAGTCACATAAAAAGTTTTTTTCTTTAAGCCCAGAACTGATGATTACACAACAAACAACTCAGTTTAAACTCTGTACTACGGATTATATAGGCTTCCTTCATAGCTCAGTTGGTGAATCATCTGCCTGCAATGCAGGAGACTTGGGTTCGATTCCTGGGTCGGGAAGATCCCCTGGAGAAGGAAATGGCAACCTACTCCAGTAATCTTGCCTGGAGAATCCCATGGACAGAATAGCCTGGCAGGCTACAGTACACGAATTCCAAGAGTCAGACACAATTTAGTAACTAAACCACCACTAAGGATTATATAACAACAATGTATCCTGCCTGAGGACAGTTTCTCCTTCCTGAAAACCTTCTGGCTAATCCTGCTATCTTAAAATGTAAATTATGGGGGTGAGTCTAATAAGATCTTTACAACCTTGAGACATTCTTTTGATTTATTGTAATAACTAATTTTAAAAGTATATAACTCCCTTGCTAACACTAGCAAGGGGGGCACTCTCTATCCCCCTTCTGATGTCTTTGTCAGAAGCTTTCTCTGTCCATTTTTATACTTTAATAAAACTCTGCTCTTGAGTGATCAAGCCTGGTCCCTGGTCCCTGTTCCTAAAGCTAAATCTTCTTCTTCAGAGATCATGAATCCGACATCATTCACTGTAAGCTATCATCTTGGGGGCTCGTCCGGGAAGCTGTAGTTTCTCAGTGCCTCATAATGACTGAAGGCAGCCCCCAAAGGGGAGCCTTATCAGGGGTTTATATCAACCTGCCAATGCCAAGAGACACCCAATGTCCCCACAAGGGGAGCGGCAAGAAATGGGCAAAGCATGTGGACCAAACTTTCCGTTCTCAGTCACCTTTTCCTGGTCTCTTTGACCATTTTGTAATTGCATGGGGAATTAGAACTATTAACCTAATCTGTCGGATCATAGACTTTCAAGGGACTTGTGATCCATGCTGATACTATGTACTTTTACTTAGACCCCAAGTATGGAAGCGCCTAGCCTCGCTAGGAGCTAAAAGTTACAAGAGCACGTTTGGGAACTAGGCAGAACTCTAGCTCCAGGAACGTCTCTCAGGCTAGAGGTTACTCTCTTGGATGCCTGCCTCAGGGGCCAGAGTCCTAAAAGTGAGTGTCATGACTGTGCCTCCGATCTATGTGGATAGAAACACTGCTGGTGACCATAAGATTTTGTTTTTTTAAATTTTATTTTATTTTTAAACTTTACAATATTGTATTGGTTTTGCCAAATATCGAAATGAATCCACCACAGGTATACATGTGTTCCCCATTCTGAACCCTCCTCCCTCCTCCCTCCCCATACCATCCCTCTGGGTCGTCCCAGTGCACCAGCCCCAAGCATCCAGTATCGTGCATCGAACCTGGACTGGCGACTCGTTTCATATATGATATTATACGTATTTCAATACCATTCTCCCAAATCATCCCACCCTCTCCCTCTCCCACAGAGTCCAAAAGACTATTCTATACATCAGTGTCTCTTTTACAGTCTCATATACACGGTTATTGTTACCATCTTTCTAAATTCCATATATATGCGTTAGTATACTGTATCGGTGTTTTTCTTTCTGGTTTACTTCACTCTGTATAATAGGCTCTGGTTTCATCCACCTCATTAGAACTGATTCAAATCTATTCTTTTTAATGGCTGACTAATACTCCATTGTGTATATGTACCACAGCTTTCTTATCCATTCATCTGTTGATGGACATCTAGGTTGCTTCCATGTCCTGGCTATTATAAACAGTGCTGCAATGAACATTGGGGTACATGTGTCTCTTTCAATTCTGGTTTCCTCAGTATGTATGCCTAGCAGTGGGATTGCTGGATCATAAGGCAGTTCTATTTCCAGTTTTTTAAGGAATCTCCATACTGTTCTCCATAGTGGCTGTACTAATTTGCATTCCCACCAACAGTGTAAGAGGGTTCCCTTTTCTCCACACCCTCTCCAGCATTTATTGCTTGTAGACTTTTGGATCGCAGCCATTCTGACTGGTGTGAAATGGTACCTCATAGTGGTTTTGATTTGCATTTCTCTGATAATGAGTGATGTTGAGCATCTTTTCATGTGTTTGTTAGCCATCTGTATGTCTTCTTTGGAGAAATGTCTATTTAGTTCTTTGGCCCATTTTTTGATTGGGTCATTTATTTTTCTGGAATTGAGCTGTAGGAGTTGCTTGTATATTTTTGAGATTAGTTGTTTGTCAATTGCTTCATTTGCTATTATTTTCTCCCATTCTGAAGGCTGTCTTTTCACCTTGCTTAGAGTTTCCTTTGTTGTGCAGAAGCTTTTAATTTTAATTAGGTCCCATTTGTTTATTTTTGCTTTTATTTCCAATATTCTGGGAGGTGGGTCATAGAGGATCCTGCTGTGGTGTATCTCAGTAGATGCAGAGAAAGCCTTAGACAAAATTCAACATCCATTTATGATAAAAACTCTCCAGAAAGCAGGAATAGAAGGAACATACCTCAACATAATAAAAGCTATATATGACAAACCCACAGCAAACATTATCCTCAATGGTGAAAAATTGAAAGCATTTCCTCTAAAGTCAGGAACAAGACAAGGGTGCCCACTTTCACCATTACTATTCAACATAGTTTTGGAAGTTTTGGCCACAGCAATCAGAGCAGAAAAAGAAATAAAAGGAATCCAAATTGGAAAAGAAGAAGTAAAACTCTCACTGTTTGCAGATGACATGATCCTCTACATAGAAAACCCTAAAGACTCCACCAGAAAATTACTAGAACTAATCAATGATTATAGTAAAGTTGCAGGATATAAAATCAACACACAGAAATCCCTTGCATTCCTATACACTAATAATGAGAAAACAGAAAGAGAAATTAAGGAAACAATTCCATTCACCATTGCAACGGAAAGAATAAAATACTTAGGAATATATCTACCTAAAGAAACTAAAGACCTATAGATAGAAAACTATAAAACACTGGTGAAAGAAATCAAAGAGGACACTAAAAGATGGAGAAATATACCATGTTCATGGATTGGAAGAATCAATATAGTGAAAATGAGTATACTACCCAAAGCAATTTATAGATTCAATGCAATCCCTATCAAGCTACCAACAGTATTCTTCACAGAGCTAGAACAAATAATTTCACAATTTGTATGGAAATACAAAAAACCTCGAATAGCCAAAGCTATCTTGAGAAAGAAGAATGGAACTGGAGAAATCAACCTACCTGACTTCAGGCTCTACTACAAAGCCACAGTCATCAAGACAGTATAGTACTGGCAAAAGACAGAAATATAGATCAATGGAACAAAATAGAAAGCCCAGAGATAAGTCCACGCACATATGGCCACCTTATCTTTGACAAAGGAGGCAAGAATATAAATTGGATTAAAGACAATCTCTTTAACAAGTGGTGCTGGGAAAACTGGTCAACCACTTGTAAAAGAATGAAACTAGACCACTTTCTAACACCATACACAAAAATAAACTCAAAATGGATTAAAGATCTAAACGTAAGGCCAGAAACTGTAAAACTCCTAGAGGAGAACATAGGCAAAACATTCTCTGACCATAAGATTTTTGAGGACACATTGGGAACTGCAGGGTCTGGTCAGATTAGAAGTGCAATGGGCTTCTTCCTTTGGTAGTGCTAGCTCTTAGTGGACCAGAGGAGGCTCTTCGGTGGCTTTTGTCTCAACTCCCTAGATATTCCTTTTGTGGAATCTGTGGGAATGAACTGGAAGCATTGACCCTAGAAGCTTGAAAACAAAAATCACTTTTTCCTCATTGGCCAACCCTTAACCACCTCTTTTGCTATACTGGTGTGGTGACACTCAGAAGGGACATCTTGGTTGTTGTTCATCCCTTTATGACTCACCATTTCTACTGCAGTCAGGACTGTACTCAGGAATGTGCATGAGCATCCATAAGATAGATGCTTCCCTTAGTAGCCTTAGCTTGGGAAACATTCCGGAAAGCTACTCTGTTACACTCTAGGTGGCATCAGAGGAAAAGGGCAAATCAAACAAAGATCTTGGTGGGAAGGAACTGGAAATCAATCTGGAATGCTATCAGGTCTACCCCCTGGTGTATCTCCACCCCATCTCAGTGGTAGAATCGGGAGGGATGAGTAAGATGCCTGTGATGGTAAGGGACAAACTAAGTCCGACAGGGGAAAGGAAGCTTCCACGGAAAATCTGTCTACACCCCATCTAGAGCAAGGAAGGATGCTTTTGGTGGAAAAAGCCATGTCTGTAGCTGCTGCTTTTTTCTCTCTTGCAGATGGGAGCTAGCAGTTCCAGAACCACTCATTTACAATGTATTTAAAAAACTGGGACAAGTTTGATCCCAAGAATTTAAAAAAGACACACCTGATCTTCTTCTGTGATACTAAACGGCCACAATATACTTTGGAAGATGGGGAACACTGGCCGGTTGAAGGATCTCAATTATTACTGTTTTACTACTAGATAGGTTCTGTAGAAAACAAGAGAAATGGGTAGAAGTGCCATATGGGTCACTTTTTCTCTCCACAAGACATGCCAGACTTATATCCTAAGGGTGCAGATTTGGGTGTGAAATCTTCAGCTGCCTCCTGTTCTCTTACTTTGCCCCTTTATCTGGGGCTCCCAACTGAACAGACTGAGAATTAGGGCACCCTTCCAGGAGGGGTTGCCTCAGTCTTGGTAGAAATTCAAACAGTACCAGTTGCAGTTGAGACTATTGAGAGGATTCAAAAGGTATATAGAAGGCTTTATGGGACTAACTTTACTTTATGACCTTACTTGGAGAGAGGTAATGTACGTCTTGGGACAGATGCTGACTCCAGACTTGAGAACTCGAGTTTTGGGGGAAGCTCCTACTTTTGGAGATGAATGGCTTGAATATGAGACAAGGGGAAAGAGGGAACACAAAATAGCCCTCCTTCCTCATGGGAGCCAAGTGGTTCCAATAACAGAGCTGCTTTGCCGGATGTATTCTTGAAGGACTTAAGCAAGCACACGCTAAGACCTGAAACAATGCTCCGTTGGCTGACATAGAACAGGAAGAGAAGGAAACTCCTGGTAAATTCCTAGATAGACTATGGAGGCTCTCCACAAGTTTACTGATGCTGAAAGAGGAGTAATCTTAAAAGACTTCTCAGTCAGCTCCAGATATCTGCCATAAGTTACAAAAACAGGCGCTTGGACCAAATCAGTCTTTAAAAAACTGTTGCAACTGGCTCAGACCATATATTACAGTAGAGAATATGAGGAGGAAAATAAGAGGCAAAAAAAGACCAGGGAAAGACTGAAGCCCCAGCATGGCTGTTAGACCTGCTCTGAAACAGCCTGAGAAAAATGCCCAGAGGGACCCAGGTGAAAAGGGATAGATTTGTTATTACTCTGGAAAGGAGCAGGCATCTCAAGTGGGATTGCCCTCAGGATCTAAGCTGCCCCTGGCTCCATGTCTGGTCTATAAAGGACCACGCTAGAGAAGAGACAGCCCTCTGAGGCATAGGCCCCAGGGGTCAGACTCTCAGGACAATCAGGAGTGAAGGTGCATGGGGGTTCCCACACAAGCCCCTGTCCTAATTACACCTGATGAACCCTAGGTATTAATAACTGTGGGGGCCAATCAGTCAATTTCCTTTTGGACACTGGGGCAACTTTCTCTGTGCTCACTGAAGCCCCTGGTCCACCTTCCTCCTGATCCACTACCATAATGGGGCTGTCTGGACGAGCCAAACGCTATTATTTCACTCATCCTTTAAGCTGCAACTGGGACTCTGTACTATTTTCTCATGAGTTTCTAATAGTGTCAGAGTTTCCCTCACCCTTTCTGGAAAGGGATATACTGAACAAGGTCCAGGCCTCTGTTTTCACAAATATATAACCTGCTCTTTCTTTCCCATTAATTGAACAAAATGTAAATCCTAAACTGTGGCTTGATGGAAAATCTGTGGGTCAAGACAAAATGCTATATCTGTAGTTGTCACGCAAGGACCTGAACTTATTTCCACATCAAAAGCAGTATCCACTGAAACCCAAAGTTGAGGAAGGGTTAAAACCCATCACTGAAAATTTGAAGAAACAAGGGCTATTAATTCCCTATAACAGTCCATGTAACACTCCTATTCTGGGAATAAAAATGTCAAATGATAAATGGAAGGATGCTTTATAGAGTTAAACCTATACTAAATCATCCTCCACCTATGACTTTAAGACAATTCAGAGGATTCTTCGGCATTGCAGACTATTGCCACATTTGGATTCTGGGTTATGAGGAACCTGCACAGCCTTTATATAATCTTATAACTGAGACTCAGCAGGCCCAAACTGACAAGCTGGCTTGGTCCCCAGAGACTCAAAAGGCTTTTCAGTTCAGTTCAGTTCAGTCAGTCAGTCATATCCGACTCTTTGCAACCTCATGGACCACAGCATGCCAGAAACCCCTGTCCATCAACAAATCACAGTTTACCCAAACTCATGTCCATTGAGTTGGGGATGCCAGCCAACCATCTTATCCTCTGTCATCTCCTTCTCCTCCTGCCTTCATCTTTCCCAGCATCAGAGTCTTTTCTACTGAGTCAGCTCTTCACATCAGGTGGCCAAAGTACTGCAGTTTCAGCTTTAGCATCAGTCCTTCCAGAGAACACCCAGGACTGATCTCCTTCAGAATGGACTGGTTGGATATCATTGCAGTTCAAGGGACTCTCAAGAGTCTTCTCCAGCACCACAGTTCAAAAGCATCAATTCTTCGGCGCTCAGCTTTCTTCACAGTCCAACTCTCACATACACACATGACCACTGGAAAAACCATAGCCTTGACTAGACGGACTTTGTTGGCAAAGTAAGTCTCTGCTTTTGAATATGCTATCCAAATTGGTCATAACTTGCCTTCCAAGGAGTAAGCATCTTTTAATTTCATGGCTTCAATCAGCAGTGATTTTTGGAGCCCCAAAAAAAGTCTGACACTGTTTCCACTGTTCCCCCATCTATTTGCCATGAAGTGATGGGACCAGATGCCATGATCTTCGTTTTCTGAATGTTGAGCTTTAAGCCAACTTTTTCACTCTCCACTTTCACTTTCATCAAGAGGCTTTTTAGTTCCTCTTCACTTTCTGCCATAAGGGTGGTATCATCTGCATATCTGAGTTTATTGATATTTCTCCCAGCAATCTTGATTTCAGCTTGTGCTTCTCCCAGCCCAGTGTTTCTCATGATATACTCTGCATATAAGTTAAATAAGCAGGGTGACAATATACAGCCTTGATGTACGCCTTTTCCTATTTGGAACCAGTCTGTTGTTCCATGTCCAGGTCTAGCTGTTGCTTCCTGACCTGCATAGAGGTTTCTCAAGAGGCAGGTCAGGTGGTCTGGTATTCCCATCTCTTTCTGAATTTCCCACAGTTTATTGTGATCCACACAGTCAAAGGCTTTGGCATAATCAATAAAGCAGAAATAGATGTTTTTCTGGAACTCTCTTGCTTTTTCCATGATCCAGCGGATGTTGGCAATTTGATCTCTGGTTCCTCTGCCTTTTCTAAAACCAGCTTGAACATCTGGAATTTCACGGGTCATGCATTGCTGAAGCCTGGCTTGGAGAATTTTGAGCATTACTTTACTAGCGTGTGAGATGAGTGCAATTGTGTGGTAGTTTGAGCATTCTTTGGCATTGCCTTTTTTGGTGATTAGAATGAAAACTGACCTTTTCCAGTCCTGTGGCCACTGCTGAGTTTTCCAAATTTGCTGGCATATTGAGTGCAGCACTTTCACAGCATCATCTTTCAGGATTTGAAAGAGCTCAACTGGAATTCCATCACCTCCACTAGCTTTGTTCGTAGTGATGCTTTCTAAGGCCCACTTGACTTCACATTCCAGGATGTCTGGCTCTAGGTCAGTGATCACACCATCATGATTATCTGGATCATTAAGATCTTTTTTGTACAGTTCTGCTGTGTATTCTTGCCACCTCTTCTTAATATCTTCTGCTTCTGTTAGGTCCATACCATTTCTGTCCTTTATCGAGCCCATCTTTGCATGAAATGTTCCCTCGGTATCTCTAATTTTCTTGAAGAGATCTCTAGTCTTTCCCATTCTGTTGTTTTCCTCTGTTTCTTTGCATTGATCACTGAGGAAGGCTTTCTTATCTCTTCTTGCTATTCTTCGGAACTCTGCATTCAGATGCTTATATCTTTCCTTTCCTCCTTTGCATTTTGCTTCTCTTCTTTTCACAGCTATTTGTCAGGCCTCCCCAGACAGCCATTTTGCTTTTTTGCATTTCTTTTCCATGGGGATGGTCTTGATCCCTGTCTCTTGTACAATGTCATGAACCTCATTCTACAGTTCATCAGGCACTCCATCTATGAGATCTAGGCCCTTAAATCTATTTCTCACTTCCACTGTATTATCATAAGGGATTTGATTTAGGTCATACCTGAATGATCTAGTGGTTTTCCCTACTTTCTTCAATTTAAGTCTGAGTTTGATAATAAGGAGTTCATGACCTGAGCCACAGTCAGCTCCTGGTCTTGTTTCTGTTGACTGTATAGAGCTTCTCCATCTTTGGCTGCAAAGAATATAATGACTCTGATTTCAGTGTTGACCATCTGGTGATGTCCATGTATAGAGTCTTCTCTTGTGTTGTTGGGAGAGGGTGTTTGTTATGACCAGTGCATTTTCTTGGCAAAACTCTATTAGTCTTTGCCCTGCTTCATTCTGTATTCCAAGGCCATAGTTGCCTGTTACCCCTGGTGTTTCTTGACTTCCTATTTTTGCATTCCAGTCCCCTATAATGAAAAGGACATCTTTTTTGGGTGTTAGTTCTAAAAGGTCTTGTAGGTCTTCATAGAACTGTTCAACTTCAGCTTCTTCAGTGTTACTGGTTGGGGCATAGGCTTGGATCACTGTGATATTGAATGGTTTGCCTTGGAAACGAACAGAGATCATTCTGTCGTTTTTGAGATCGCATCCAAGTACTGCATTTCGGACTCTTTGTTGACCATGATGGCCACTCCATTTCTTCTAAGGGATTCCTGCCCACAGTAGTAGATATAATGGTCATCTGAGTTAAATTCACCCATTCCAGTCCACTTTAGTCCGCTGATTCCTAGAATGTCAACGTTCACTCTTGCCATCTCCTGTTTGACCACTTCCAATTTGCCTTGATACATGGACCTAACATTCCAGGTTCCTATGCAATATTACTCTTTACAGCATCGGACCTTGCTTCTATCACCAGTCACATCCAGAACTGGGTATTGTTTTTGGTTTGGCTCCATCCCTTCATTCTTTCTGGAGTTATTTCTCCACTGATCTCCAGTGGCATATTGGGCACCTACCGACCTGGGGAGTTCCTCTTTCAGTATCCTATCATTTTGCCTTTTCAGACATTACCAGGAGGTTAACTCCTGACCCAGCCTTTGAGCCAAACAAGCCAGTGTTTGAGCCAGGAATTGAGATGGGCCTAAGAATCTATGTTGGCCTGCTTCTGCTGACTCCAAAAGTCCTGAGTCTGCCATTTGGCCCTCAAGACAATACCTTCCTGTCCTGGGCTCATTAGTACACCACATTCCACAATCAACATAACTGCTGGGTCTGTGATGAGAAGCGCTCCCCCTCCTCATCAATTGAAGACTTCCCATGGTGGGTTTCTCCACCTCAAGGAAAAGACTTTCTTCAACTCTGTGATGACATCTAGCAATCCTAAAATGGACTGGTATAACATATTGTATCTTAACTTTGGACATACTGGAACTTTTAATTTTGATTTAATTTGGTTTAATGACTATTTTGCCTTACATCTGTAACTGTATAATGGGGTTTGTGTCTAAATATCTGAAAGCTTTTAAGTTACAAATGGTTGTCCAGGATCCTATGAGTGCCACAACCTTCTCTAACTATTACTTGGGGCCCCTGGATTAGACACCCTCAGTATGAGGGTTAGGAGAATATGTTGCCTCAACAATTTAGGGACGATGCCCCTCAACAGCAGGAAGTAGTTATGGAATGAAAATGACACCCCTTTCCCTTGGCAACATAATTCTCCTAAAAGAAAAGGGGGGGAATGAGAGAGTCAATTCCTAGGCAGGTTGATAAGAAGTCCAGGGTCCCAAAGGAGGAGAAAGGGGTCTGGGGCTCTCAAAGTGGAGATAGGGGTCTGGAATTCTCAAGGAGGAGGAAAGGACAAACATCTTTTTTTTTTTTTTTCTCTATATTCCTTAGTCTTAGTTATATAAAAAAATTTTTTTTTCTTTAAACACAGAACTGATGATTACACAACAAACAACTCAGTTTAAACTCTATACTAAGAATTGTATAGCAACAATGTATCCTGCTTGAGGACAGTTTCTCCTTCCTGAAAATGTTCTGGCATGATAGTGTGATCACTGACCTAGAGCCAGACATCCTGGAATGTGAAGTCAAGTGGGCCTTAGAAAGCATCACTACGAACAAAGCTAGTGGAGGTGATGGAATTCCAGTTGAGCTCTTTCAAATCCTGAAAGATGATGCTGTGAAAGTGCTGCACTCAATATGCCAGCAAATTTGGAAAACTCAGCAGTGGCCACAGGACTGGAAAAGGTCAGTTTTCATTCCAATCCCAAAGAAAGGCAATGCCAAAGAATGCTCAAACTACCACACAATTGCACTCATCTCACACGCTAGTAAAGTAATGCTCAAAATTCTCCAAGCCAGGCTTCAGCAATGCATGACCCATGAAATTCCAGATGTTCAAGCTGGTTTTAGAAAAGGCAGAGGAACCAGAGATCAAATTGCCAACATCCGCTGGATCATGGAAAAAGCAAGAGAGTTCCAGAAAAACATCTATTTCTGCTTTATTGACTATGCCAAAGCCTTTGACTGTGTGGATCACAATAAACTGTGGGAAATTCAGAAAGAGATGGGAATACCAGACCACCTGACCTGCCTCTTGAGAAACCTATATGCAGGTCAGGAAGCAACAGCTAGAACTGGACATGGAACAACAGACTGGTTCCAAATAGGAAAAGGAGTACATCAAGGCTGTATATTGTCACCCTGCTTATTTAACTTATATGCAGAGTACATCATGAGAAATGCTGGACTGGAAGAAGCACAAGCTGAAATCAAGATTGCTGGGAGAAATATCAATAACCTCAGATATGCAGATGATACCACCCTTATGGCAGAAAGTGAAGAGGAACTAAAAAGCCTCTTGATGAAAGTGAAAGTGGAGAGTGAAAAAGTTGGCTTAAAGCTCAACATTCAGAAAACGAAGATCATGGCATCTGGTCCCATCACTTCATGGCAAATAGATGGGGGAACAGTGGAAACAGTGTCAGACTTTATTTTTCTGGGCTCCAAAATCACTGCAGATGGTGACTGCAGCCATGAAATTAAAAGACGCTTACTTCTTGAAAGGAAAGTTATGTCCAACCTAGATAGCATATTCAAAAGCAGAGACTTACTTTGCCAACAAAGGTCCATCTCGTCAAGGCTATGGTTTTTCCTGTGGTCATGTATGGATGTGAGAGTTGGACTGTGAAGAAGGCTGAGCACCGAAGAATTGATGCTTTTGAACTGTGGTGCTGGAGAAGACTCTTGAGAGTCCCTTGGACTGCAAGGAGATCCAACCAGTCCATTCTGACGGAGATCATCCCTGGGATTTCTTTGGAAGGAATGATGCTAAAGCTGAAACTCCAGTACTTTGGCCACCTAATGCGAAGTGTTGACTCATTGGAAAAGACCCTGATGCTGGGAGGGATTGGGGGCAGGAGGAGAAGGGGACGCCAGAGGATGAGATGGCTGGATGGCATCACTGACTCAGTGGACGTCAGTCTAAGTGAACTCCGGGAGTTGGTGATGGACAGGGAGGCCTGGCGTGCTGCGATTCATGGGGTCACAAAGAGTCGGACACGACTGAGCAACTGAACTGAACTGAATCCTATTATCTTAAAATGTAAATTATCGGGGTGGGTCTAGTAAGATCTTTACAACCTTGAGACATTCTTTTTATTTACTGGAATAACTAATTTAAAAGTTATATAACTCCCTTATTGATACTAGCAAGGAGGGCACTCTCTGTCCCCCTTCTGATATCTATGTCAGAAACTTTTGCAATGTCCCTTTTTATACTTTAATAAAACTCGGCTATAAAAAAGCTCTTGAGTGGTCAAGCCTGGTACCTGGTCCCAAAGCTAAATCTTCTTCAGAGATCATGAATCTCACATTGATCACCATAAGCTATCAAAATGATATTGAGATACCAGCAATCCATATGAAAATCATCAAGTTAGACCCTTTCTCACACAAGATACAAAACTGAACTGAAAATATATGGTAGTCTTCTTAAACGTAAGAGCTAAAACTGTAATATCTATATTTGTTTCCTATGGCTGATATGACAAATTACCATAAATTTGGTGGATTATAAAAACAAAAATTTATTATCTTACCATTGTAGAGGCTAGAAACCCAAATCTGGAAGTCTACAGAGGTCCTCTTGAGTGTTTGGCTGAGTATTGATCTGTGTACCTGTGAGAGGCCAGGGAAAGAATCACCAGAATATAGTACTCTTAGAGCTCACAATAGGCTGGGGAGAATTAACATGACTTCTATAGAGAAAAGAAGACTTCATACAGCCAATGGTCATCAATTAGAGCCACCAGAGGGACACCATTTTAGTAGAAGGGTTAAATTACCCTTATAGTAAAAGCTCCCTTGGACCTACCCTGCTGCTGCTAAGTCACTTCAGTTGTGTCCGACTCCGTGCGACCCCATAGATGGCAGCCCACCAGGCTCCCCCATCCCTGGGATTCTCCAGGCAAGAACACTGGAGTGGGTTGCCATCTCCTTCTCCAATGCATCAAAGTGAAAAGTGAAAGTGAAGTCGCTCAGTCGTGTCTGACCCTCAGCGACCCCATGGACTGCAGCCTTCCAGGCTCCTCCGTCCATGGGATTCCCCAGACAAGAGTACTGGAGTGGGGTACCATTGCCTTCTCCGGGACCCACCCTAATAAAAGTTAAAAACAAACTTTAAGATTTATTTTTGTAACTTTTTAAACAGAGGAAACAACGTATTCCTTGGGGAAATGTTAGGGATTGAGAAGACAAACCCTGGGTAAAATAATTATGATGGCACCTAGAACTGATAGATGTGTCTAGGAGAGAAATACAGGCATTGCCCAGCACCATGGTGGACAGCTACTTTCTGAGACTCAGCAGACAATACTGTCAGAGGAAAGTATGAACCATAACTTTGAGAATAATCATTTTTTAAAAAACAGAGGTTACATAGATAAGAGAATTATCAGAAAAATGTATTATAAAAGTTACAACATATAAGTTCAATATGTTCAAAAAGGTAGAGGGAGCTATAAATATGATGAAGAGAGTAATGCAAGATATTAAGAAGAGAACCAAATGGCACTTGAAGAGGTGAAAAATACAATATCTGAAATGAAAAGTACACTGGAAGGGGTTATTCATCTCACTAAATGCTGCAGAAATCAGTGATCGTCAATACATAAAACCAGAAAGTATTCAAAAACAAAGATAAACAGAGCAAAAATAAACAAATAAGTGAGGTGGGAGGAGAGAAAACATGAGCAGAGCATGAATTAACTGAAGTATAATAACAAATGGTCTAACATACATGTAGGGATGTAAAGTACCAGAAGAAGAGAGTGAAAAATAATAATAATTGAAGAAAATTTTCTAAATTTACCAAAACTGTAAATCTACAGATCTAAACTTCAGCAAACCTTGAAAGTGAAAGTGTTAGTCACTCAGTCATGTCCGACTCTTTCAGACCCCATGTACTATAGCCTGCTGGACTCCTCTGTCCATGGAACTCTCCAGGCAAGAATACTGGAGTGGGCTGCCATTCCCTTCTCCAGGGGATTTTCCCGACCCAGGGATCGAACTGGGGTCTCCTGCATTGTAGGCATCTTTACCATCTGAGCCAGCCTGGAAGCCCTCAGCAAACCTTAAGCAGAATAAACCAAAAGAAAGCTACACCAAATATCCTCATGATCATCAATATGCTGAACATCAGTGATAAATAGAAAATATAAGAGCAATCAGAGAAAAAAAGATACGTTGGGCCTAAGGAGAAATCACAAAGAGAATTTTTAAATGTTTCAAAGCAAATGAAAACACATTGTATAAAATTCTGTAGTACAAGTTAAAGCAGAGCTTATATGGAAAGTGATAGTTTTAAATGCTTACATTAGCAAAGAGGGGCCTCAAATAACTAATATTAAGAAAAATAAAAAGTCAAATCCAAATTAAATGAAGGAATCCAGATGTAGAGGGGCCTCCCTGGTGGCTCAGATGGTAAAGAATCTGCCTACAATGCAGTAGACCCAGGTTCGATCACTGGGCTGGGAGATCCCCTGGAGAAGGGAATGGCAACCCACTCCAGTATTCTTGCCTAGAGAATCCCATACACAGATGAGCCTGGCAGGCTACAGTCCATGGGGGTCCCAAAGAGTCAGACACAAGGGAGCAACTAAGTACACACACACATATTCAGATATAGAAAACAAATATAGGTAACAAACAGTTACCAGGGGATGGAGACAATACAATACAATAGGGATGCAATACAGGGATAAATTGGGAGATTGGGATTGACATATATACACTACTATATATAAAATACATAATGAATAAAGATCTACTGCATTATGAGGAAACAGTGGCTGACTTTATTTTGGGGGGCTCAAAAATTACTGTAGATGGTGACTGTAGCCATGAAATTAACAGATGCTTACTCCTTGGAAGGAAAGTTATGACCAACCTAAACAGCATATTAAAAAGCAGATACATTACTTTGCCAACAAAGGTCCATCTTGTCAAGGCTATGGTTTTTCCAGTAGTCATGTATGGATGTGAGATTTGGACTATAAAGAAAGCTGAGCACCGAAAAATTGATGCTTTTGAAATGCAGTGTTGGAGAAGACTCTTGAGAGTCCCTTGGACTGCAAGGAGATCCAACCAGTCCATCCTAAAGGAGATCAGTCCTGAGCATTCATTGGAAGGACTGATGTTGAAGATGAAACTCCAATACTTTAGCCACCTGATGTGAAGAGCTGATTCATTTGAAAAGACCCTGATGCTGGGAAAGATTGAAGGCAGGAGGAGAAGGGGACGACAGAAGATGAGATGGTTGGATGGCATCCCCTACTCAATGGACATGAGTTTGGGTTAACTCCAGGAGTTGGTGATGGACAGGGAGGCCTGGAGTGCTGTGGTCCATGGGGTCACAAAGAGTCAGACACGACTGAGCGACGAAACTGAACTGATGTTATAGCAAAGGAAACTGTACTCGGTATTCTGTAATGACCTATATGGGAAAAGAATCCTTAAAAAAGTGGATATATGTATATGTATAACTGATCCACTTTGCTGTATAGTTTAAACTAAGACAACATTGTAAATTAACTCTATTCTAATAAAAATTTTTAAAAAATAAATAAGTGAAGGAAGAAAATAATAAAGATAAAAGGAGTGGATAAAACAAAATAGCAAAGACAAATTACACCCAAAATCTGTTTTTTTGAAAAAAATTCATAAATGTTATAGATATCTAGCCAGATTCATCAGAAAGAAAAGAGAGACAACACAATTACCAATAACAGAAATTAAAGTGGTAGCATCACTACATGTTCCACAGATATTAAAATAATAATGAAGGATTATTATGAACAACTTTATGCTAAAACAATTAACAATTCAGATGAAATAAAAATTACATGGAAGATACAAAGTACCAAAACCCATCCCAGAAGAAACAGGTAACATGAAAAGCCTTCTTTTTGAGAGGAAGCAAAAGATTGTGTATAGGAAGTAGAACCTCTCAGTTTGATCTCATGAATTTTATTTAGGCCCCAAATCAAGCGGTCCAGCTCTAACCCGGAATACCAATCTCAAGGGCTTAAATGAATTGAATTGGAAGCAATTAAAGCAATTTAAATTCAGATTAAGATGACCATATCCTTGTAACTGTAGAACTGCAAACCCAATGACTCTTCTCAAGATTGCCAAATTCTCTCCCTTTCCCATGTTCTGCACACTTTCCAGAAAAGTTCAGATAAGACCATAAACCAAAGTCAGTTCAAGTAGTAGCAAATTAATATGATTTCAAGGACTCGGACTATACACGTGGGTCCTTTAATAGGAGGCAAAAATGTTTCAAAAGAAAATTATTAGAGATGAAGTTAAGAATGCATATGTACCTAGAGGTAGGATAGACATTAACAGATTTTCAATAAGACTTAAATGATTACTTTAAATATCATTTTCCAAAGAACTATTTTTGGTAAGGGTGAGATTAAATGTTTGAAGAAGCAAAAGGATGGCAACAAAACAAGAAACCAGCACGGACATGGCAAGTTGGTGCTGAAACCCATTTCATTTACATCAGTTTGACAAATGTTAGTCTTACCACTGTGCAGGTTTCTGGCTAAGTACTGCAACACTGACCACCTCAAGGGCCAGGAATTACTTGCTATTAGGTGAGTCTTGAATTCACTCCGAGTTCTTGCTTGAGAATCCCAGGGATGGGGGAGCCTGGTGGGCTACCGTCAGTGGGGTCGCACAGAGTCGGACACGACTGATGCGACTTGGCAGCAGCAGCAGCAGGTGAGTCTTCAGGGTAACAACTTCACATATACCTTTTTCCTGTTATTCATCTCAATCTTGTAGAATTCTGTTTCTAAAGCTGGCTGTGTTATTTCCTTAAAATTATTTTGTACTTGTTTCAGAATCTAGTTCTTTTTCCTTCTTTGGGAATTTAAATGCAAACGGATGCAATACAACCCCAAATAACCTTTTTGGTTCTTTCACCAGGATTGGACATCTGATATCATTTTTTTTAAAAACTGAAAATGAAATGAAAGTTTCATGCATTCTTTTTCCTAGGCGCAGTAAGAGATCTATTTTCACCATCATGAAACGTTTGCTTCTGAAAATTCAGGTATTTAATTAAAAATGATAGTGCCCTCAATTAACTCTGGCAGTTTATATGGAGTCAAAGACATACCTGGCATTTTTTTTAAGTTTATAACAATGTAAACAAAATTCTGCCAAAATCATTAAACTATTTAATTAGACATGATGTAAATCTCCCTTAAGTAATTCACTACCTAAGTCATATATAAAGACAGACTTTGCTTATGCCCCTTTTATAGGAGACTAATAGGAGGCCATTACCCTCTTGGAGTGGAAGATTTACGCACAAACCTTCCATTAGTATTAATAGGTGTCCACGTAAATCACCAGGCACCAATAGCTGAAAAGACCTCCCCCATCTATTGGCTAATTGGCTATTTCAGTGAAAAAATTATTTTGGGAGAAGGAAAAAATAAAAGTTGTGTTTTTAATGTAATTATCTTCGGTTACAACTACATTAAAATGACATAGTAAAGAATAATGGGTGACCTGACACTTCATTTGGCTTTTTTTCCCCCTACTTTCTAAGTTAATCATAAGCATAACAATAAGACAGCAAGCATATAGGTAGATTAGAGTGACTGCTTTTGAAAAGACAGGAAAGTGCATTACATGATATGTAAGCACACTGACATAGATCATTAAATAAACAGAATGGAGTCACAATAAAAGCGCATTGTTCCCTTCATATGGCAAATGTTTGCTACACTTGTACCTTAGCCTAGCATAGGATTTGCTTAACATTTTAATTGTATTATTTTAAGAAGTACAATGTCTTCCAAATGTTCTATTACTCTGCATATTTTTTTTTTTTCAGTTCTGTATTGCTGTTCACGCATATGGGCTTCTCAGGGTCCCTGGCACAATTTTATGTACCTCCAAATACCATGTGCAGATGGTTACATTTTAGTTTTTCATTCTGCACATATAAGAACTTTCATGTGCTTAATGTAAAGCAAGGCTTAGCATGTAAAGCTGTCTTGTGTGACAAATAGTTGTATATAAATAAATTCACCGGATACACTCTAAAACAAAACAGAACTGTTTAACTTCTCAGAAATAGAGTACCAGAAATCCAGGAGTCTTTCCTATATTTGGCAGATGACTTTGCAAGACTCAGGTTCACTACCGGCAAAGTAAGTTATATCTTCATGGTTTAGAAGACAAATACCACATAATCTCTGCTCAGATTTAACATGCATGCCTGTGTAATATACATTTGCAAATCTGTCTTCTAAATGTTCTGCTACAGATCAGATGTCTTGTTATTGAGAAATCAAACAGTTCTTTAAATAGAGGTTGAAAATGAGGCAGAAGCTAATTTTTGCAGTACAAAACTAATTGTGTGTTTTATTTTCATTTAACAGATTAAATATAGTTCTACCCTTTGCTTTGATTCCTCTTCTGTTTCTTACAAATGCGACAGTGTCAGTACACGCAGGGATTCCACTTAATTAAAAAGACAGAGTCACAAAAAGAGAGAAGAAAAGGGAACAATAAAAAACAAAATAATTTATAGGGTTCTAGTTATTGGTATTTAACAAAAGGCATTTCTGGGGAATTGTTAGGGAGCTATTTTATAGTTCTCACAGTAGATGCTACGTATTCTTGTACTATTTTTACATTGTTTTTATTTTAAAATCAAACATATAGAAGAGAGCTTATTAAAAAAAAAAAAAAAAGGAACCAGAAAAGAGCAGAAATGGATGACTGCCTCTTTGTGACATATTTTCTCCCTCAGCCTTGCATATTTGCATTAAAGTGATTGTGAATAATGTACATTTGACCAGCGCTGTCTGCAGAACTAATGCCTATTAAAGGGATGGGAAGTAGCATATGTTGTGCCTAGGGCAGAGAAAGCCCAATCACCCCCACTGTGAGAGTCTCCAACTAAAACGCAGGACAGCCTGGGATTTATCCTAAATGAACCCAGCAGGGAGAAACAGGACACAGTCCCTCGGTCCACATTTAAGCTTCTGAACTAAGATTTTTAGTTTGCTTCCCAAAATAACCCATAATCTCTATCACCCCATTCAGAGAGCAAATAGAATTATTTTCCTCCTTTGGCTTATGTACCTCTCCTACAAAATTTTAAGGGAAACCATTAGGACAGGAAATCGGACACAAGTCATCAGTTGTTAGAGAATCAGGATGTACGTATGCGCTTTATTGCCATTTTAGCAACTCTTTCCTCTGCTTGAGCTATTCTCCGGCATTATCAGATAAGACACAGTTTTGCCAGTAACTGCAAAATGTTTTGGGTTTGTGGTTTCACTTCTGTGTTTTTGCACGCCACTAGAAATGCTCTGCTGCTTAAACACTTCGCAAGGTTTCTCAGTCCCATGACATAATCTTCCCGGGACCTCGAACATCAGGTTTGGATTCAAACTCATTTTCCTTCTACCTGTGTTCACTTAACAGCTGAAAAATAGCAACTATAAACATGTATAAGAATAACAAAAATCAGCTGAACTAGGGAAATACAAGTTGCCGATTTGCCGTATTTAGATGGGTAGGATTGCCTTTTGCCTCATTAGTTGCAGTATTAAAGACAGAGAGAGAGAGAATGACAAAAAAAATACATATTTAGATCATCCATTAAGTATATATGTAACCCAAAAGGGAAGGGGGTGGTAAAAATAAAATACAACCAGAAAACTTAGTAAGTGATATCACAGCATGATACAAAAGAGTGTGTGCAATGCTGAAAATAACTGAGTTGATATTATTTAGTTTATCTTTTCTCTTACTCTCTTAGTGTTTAATTCCTACTCAAATTACTGTGACAATACTGTTATGTTTCAGAATGGAAGAAAGCTCCAAACCATTGATTTTAGTTTATTGGCCTACTCCTTGGGGTGGGGGTGGGGGGGTGACGAGGAATGGCGTGCTTTCAGAGCCTATAAGAACTTCATTCTTTGAATGGTTAGCTATTATAGAGGGTTAGACACTCTCAGGGAAATTAAGTTGTGGGTGTTTAATTTTATTTCTTTGGGTTCATAGACTGAGTTTTGCAGATCAAAGATCTCTCTCACCCCACCACTGATTTGGCCCTCCTGATATACTGGAGTTGATTGATTTCCACAGTTGATTTCCACGAGCTGGCCACCTTCATTTTTTCCATGATTTCTGTCTTCTCTATTGTCACCCCACAAGGTTCCCTCCTAGTGTGCAATCACAAGGCTCCTGAGAATAACCAAACCTACCTTGAATAAATTTCATTTTGGGTCGTGATTCAATGACTTAGATTTAGAAGACATTAGCCACCTATTAAGATTATGGAGCAGCTTCAATCTGCTCTGTAGTATTATAAAGGACCTAGACATTGTGGAGAGGAAAGTTAATGGAGAGGAAACCTGCAAAACATGCAATCAGAAAAAGCAACACAAAAATGACTTGATATTAGTCTTAGCAGTCCCTCAAAATACTGTTTGATTAATTAATTGAAACAGATAACTTTTCATCTTATACATCCCCATTATCTATGTTAATCTTAATCCTGGCCACTATTAAACTCAGGCCTGGGGTTGGGGGGGAAGTGTGATATATGTATTCGTTATTTCAACAAATATTCATGAGGCACACACTATGTGCTGACATTCGATGAAGTTAGAGGCCTCTGTCTCCACTGAACTTCAAGCTAGTACTGAGGCAGACAGTTTACAATACGTTGTGATCATGCTATGAAAAACCAAGTAACGCGAGGTTCTGCCCCAAAAGGTATAAAATGTAATGTTTTTTAGAAGAGCTTTTCAAATTATCAGACGTGCAGAATGCTTTGCTATCTTGCTTGCATGAAAACTGCCTCTGCTGTTATGGTTTTACCAATAATCATATAGTTTATTCCTTTCTTAGCCACTTGGAGCTCAATATTGCAAGTAACTTGGGAGTTGGTGAGCTGTTCTCTAGAGAAGGCTTCACAGCGGACACTCTCCCTCTGATACTCTCAGAGGCTATGGTCATCACACATTTTGCTGCTGGGGCCAGTCGAAGTTTGGGTTGTGATGTATTACATTTGTCATCACGTGCCCCCAAAAGCCCCTTCTCTTCTAGCATCCCTTGATTGCAGCACAAGGTCTAAAAACACATGAATTTTACTGTCTTCTCACAGCCGCCTTCTATAATACTGCAACCTGTGCAAAATTACAGTTAATAAGTCACACCAAAAAGGATAAAAATCATAGATCAACTGGCTTGCTTCCAGATTCCATGGTGAACCAACTATTTTAAGCAGTGCCCTCTGTGAGCAGAACTAAGTCTGTGTATGGCTCAGTCAGGAGCCCTGGGTCCCAGTTGCGCTGCTGCTACAGATCCAAGACCAGCCTGAGTCCCCTCTGGAACACAATTCTCTCATTTTTAGATGGAGGAGGCATGGACTAGGAGATGCCCTAACATAAATGCCAATGCCAATACTCTATAAATGAATTTTTAAAGAAATTAAATGAAGTTTTTGTTCTTTTAGTTTTCAAACCCATCTATCCAAAGTCCTTAAATAACATTTTTAGATAGACTCCAAATATACCATTCTAACATACACAAATGCATGAGAAATAGCATACACTCCACATTTCTGAAATAAAAACTCTGAAACCCATGCCAAGGGGAAGGATGGGGGGAAGGGATATTTAGGGAGTTTGGGATGGATGGGTACACACTACTGTATTTAAAATGGATAACCAAACAAGGAGCTACTGTACAACACAGGGAACTCTGCTCAGTGTTAAGTGGAAGCCTGGAAGGAAAAGGAGCTTGGGGGAGACTGGATACATGTATATGTGTGACTGAATCCCTTCGCACGCACCTGGAACTACCACAGCATTGTTAATCGGCTATACCCCAATACGAGATAAAAGGTTTAAAAAAAGATCTGCAACTCAAAGAGATTGAGTGGCTTTACTAAGAATAAATAGTAATAGCAGAGGAATAGAGAATCAAATCCCCATCCTCTCAAATTTTAAATACAAAACCAAAATATTCCATAGGAAAAAGAAACTTATTATTTTAATAATTTTTTTTCTGATTCAGTTAATAATCTCATCCTCGGTATGACTAAGTAAAATACTAACTATATTTGGCTCTCTGACAGATAAAGTCATTTTATTGGCCAAAATGCATAGTTAAAGGAATTAGATGTTCATTAGAGAGCCAAATGGACTTTACAAAAGGCACAGATTGAAGCTCCAATGTCTATTTGATGGTGACAGTCAACTCTGGCAGGCAGGAAAGCTGGGCAGAGGTATTCTGTATTTGCTCCTCTCCCTTTCCCCTGAATACTGACTATGTAGACATCATCTATATGTCTGCACACTTGGAAGTTTCCCTGAACTGGTTGCCAAAGAAACAACATATCTTCCTAAAGATGAAGAGGTATATACTTAACTTGGAGGGGCTCTAGCCCTTAATGAAACACTGGGAAAGGTCAGAATTACTTTAAATGTCACGACAGAATCCAAAGCTCCAGAACCTTCGATTCCAAAGAGGTAACACAGGTAATCTGACAGTTTCCACATTCCTTGCCTCCATCGTGCTTTCTGCACATTTTCAAAGTGCATACAATCAGTTAAAATCGGCACTAGGACCAGACCTCTGATAAAAGCTGTAAAAGCTTGTACATGGGAAATGAGGTTTACATACAAGGTATTTCTTGATATTCTGCTCAGATATCAACTCAGTCCTTTCATAGTTACTTTTTCCCTGAGTTAGAATTCAGTCATCTAGAAAAGGTGACAGCCCAGCATTTAGAAGTTCAGATTTTTAAAACATATATTCAGTGGTAATTATCATGTCAGTTATGTCAAATGTAACCACCCTGTAACTAGTTCAAAACTCAGAAACTATTTTATCTTTTGTGATGCTGTCCTGTGCTTTTGATCTTGCCAAATCCCACCTCCTAATCTGTACTAAGATTAAAGCTTGGGACTGGTCACAATGATATTTCCCTGCAAGCATAGACAGTCAAACAATAAATTCAGAAGAATAAACTCTCTCCATTCCAAATTTTCTCAGGCAAAGAAATAAGACATACAAGTAATCAAATACATTAATTCTTTTACGTTGATAATACACGGGGTCTTCATTTGAAGCATAATTCTATTGTCATATCCAGAAGTGAAAACAAATGGAATTTTGACGTTTACTTATATTGAAGGATTTCTTTTTTAACAAGGTCTCACTTTTAGGAACAGAAAAATGTATGTAATTACTTAACAAATATATAGCGGCTTATTATGTGCTGGATACTATTCTAAATGCTTTGTAAAATTTAACATAATTTATCCTCATGATAACCCCATGTTGTTCTATGATTATCCCCATCTTATAGGAAGGAGACGAAGAAAGAGAAGTTAAGTAACTTTTCGAAGGTCAACTAGCCAATACATGGAGGAACTGGGATTCAAACTCAGGCAACTTGGCTCCAGAATGTATGTTCTCAACCCTTAACAAGATGATTTAAATATTGGTGTTGTTCAGTTGCTCAGTCGTGTCTGACTCTTTGTGACACCGTGGACTGCAGCACACCAGGCTCCCTTGTCCTTCACCATCTCCCAGAGCTTGATCAAACTCATGTTCATTGAGTCAGTGGTACCATCCAACCATCTCATATTCTGTCATCCCCTTCTCCTCCCACCTTCAATCTTTCCCAGCATCAGGGTTTTTTCTAATGAGTCCACTCTTTGCATCAGGTGGCCAAAGTAGTGGAGCTTCAGCTTCAGTATTAGTCCTTCCAATTAATATTCAGAGTTGATTTCCCTTAGGATTGACTGGTCTGATCTCCTTGCTGTCCAAGGGACTCTAGAGTCTTCTTCAACACCACAGTTCAAAAGCATCAAATATCATTAAGAATATAAAAACTGAAAGCATTCCATTTCTAATGAAAATTGAAAGCATCATGATTTATTGAACCTGAAGTCATCAGCCCTGGAGCCAGACTTTCTCATGATACTTTTCAAATATTTGAGAGAATATTAGGAGGAAAGCCCTGTTGTTTCTCCAAAATCATTTCAGTCTTTCTTCCAACCTTTACTAAGTACTCATGCAACTTTTGCCAGCTGATTTTTGAAACCAGAAAAAAATGGGAGAAGATGATTTCCTAGGAAGAGGAAATGAGGGAGCTATTCTTATTATTTGACATCTCAATTCACATGGCTGCCATGAGGAAAAGCAAGAGACCAACATGAGTTGAAAGAGTTCTGCTCAGCACAAACCAAATCCTAATTTCACCATTCTGGGATTCTGCACTATTTGATCATGCTGAGCTTTAAGTTTTCTTTTATAAAATATGGTTAAAATACCTACCTCACAGCATTGTAGCATAGACTAAACGCAATACTATGTAAAGTGCTTAGCAAAGTTCCTGGCACTAGTAAGCCCTGTATAAAAACTCAAACTCTGTCCTCCCATTGTAGAAATTATGGGTTTCTGTGTAAACACGTGAGGGTGAATTATTAAGCTTTGAAAGGTGCAGTTGAAGAAAATAAGCATTCAATTATTCAGTAAATATTTTCAAACACCTACTATGTTCCAGGCACAATTATTATTTCAAATAAATTACATTGGAATTCCAGGTAGTTGAAAAGTCCCATGGGTATTTGTTTCAAGGTTTCTAATTTTATTAGAAACAAATGTGTAAATGGATGATTCCTCCAACTCTAATGGCTAGTTCTTTGAAAGAACGTACTATTTAGTTTGATAAGAACAGAGTATTCTGTGATTACTTGTTTATCCCTACACTTTGTACCAAACTCATTTTTGAGTAGCCACACAGCTGAAAAGAGGTATAACACTTGGTCTCAAGTAGCAGCTACAAAGCATGAAGAAGTAATGGGCCAATGAGGATTTGATGCATTCGAATCCCTGGTCACACCAGGTAAACTGTCCCTAGAGATTAACATCAACCACCACTAAACCCCCTTGTAACACTCACTGTCCAATCTGATCTTTGGCATCAAGACAGTGACTTTCAGGATGGGTCTATTTTGCTAAAAACTCAAGAATATTTATCTCCCTTTTAAAATGATCCAGGTTCATTGCTTGAGTTTCTAATACAATTATTAATGAACTTTCCACTCCATAAAGGAGAATAAAGCAAATAAACCCAGATGTGAGAGCTATTTCTTCTAGTTCTCTGATCTGCCCCTCAAGTAGGAGGCAGCTGTTGCCACATCAGTTACCTGTGTGGGAAAAAAGACACTTTGATTCTTCTCAGGCTGTGAATTCTTAGATTCCCAGCCAGCGACTGTTCACAGAGCCTAACACTATTAAGAGCTCAGTCCTTCACCTCATTGGCTTTCCACTTCCCTCTTATTCCTGACTGCAAGTCAAAAGATAGAGCTCCCTTGTGGATTCTCAACAGGCACTCACATCATCACTCCTCAAGCAGCTACTAGGCACCTCGTACGTCGGAGAATGCTACAATGATGCCACAGATAAAAGACTAAATTCCACTTTGCAGATAAGACTCAGATAAAGCTTCTAATAACAACACAAGAAGTACATAATTAAGGACCGCTGCACACCCATGCTGTCTAGCCCCTGGTTCGACACTGGCCCTGTCCAAAGTCCCTCTCACTCAGAGATGTCAAAGAGTGCTCCCCAGTGGAGCACCCACCGCTAGAGTTCTCATTACATCATCACTAACAGTTGCTCCTCCACAAGTGATGATGTTTTGCAACCTTTTATATTCTATCCAAAGTTCTTTAATAATATAATCTCTCTCAGAGTTGGCCCAGAGTTTCCAATGTCATCATTTGAACTCCAAAATGAACCCTTTAGAATTTGTTCCTCTGCTAAATCTGTCAGTAATTCACAGATTCCTTGTAGTGGAGTATCTAAGGCACGCTCCATGGAGCATCTTTTTTAAGAGATGGAGAGCACCAGAATGGGAAGTCAATACAAACTCCATAGGCCTTTAAGATTTTAAAAAGGGATTTTTTAGAGCAATAGAATTATTCTTGATGATATTCTAATGGTGGATCCATGTCATTATATATCTGTCAAAATCCACAGAATGTACACACAATGAGTGAACCTTAAAGTTAATATTAGCTCATTGATTGTAACAAACACAGCACACTAATTCAAGCTGTTAATAGGAGATACTCTGGTGGGGGTGGGGGGCAGTCAACGCAGGGGTGTATATAGGAACTCTGTGCTTTCTGCTCAGTTTTTCTCTAAATTTAAAACTTCTCTAAAAAATAGTCTATTAATAATTTAAGTTTTCATCATCAAAACTCACTAATCAAAATTTCAGACTCCTTTCATTCCCATCTGAAATGTCTGAAAAAGTAGACATCCCCTGAGATTTTCCTAATTAGTCTTCTAGTCCTTTAAATAAAGTGGTTCCAACAGGAGCCCTTCTTACAGTTTGTTCTGAAATGTCTGTCCGCTATTATACTGCTTGTATTAAAGAGGCAAAGTATCACTAACTGAGCAGTAAGGGATACTGTGAATGGGGCAGTGAGCTCATAAATGTTACTGACATGCAGAGTCTAGCTGGAGCTCTTCCATTCCAGAAAATGCCTTTAGTTCAACAGTATTGGTATCTGTTCTCTGCTGTTAAAATGAAATTCTCATTTTATTTTTCTGTGTTTATAAAAGTAATTCATGTTCATGGTAGAATATTTGGAAAATATAGAAAAGCTTTTTTTAATAGTCCAAATTCTGATGCATTTCATTCTAGAATTTCTTCCTATGCATTTAATATACTAGAAGTATTTTAAATATTTTAATATATCTGTGAACATGATTGGCAGAGTTGTGATTTTTTAAACTACAATAATCTAAATAAATTTCTTAAAACTCCATTTTTCCTAATTTTGTCTCAAGTTTCTCTGAAACTGCCTCCAACATTCACCTATGAGTAAAACAGCACCAGACAAATTATAGGATAGTCTGTAATTTAAAAGCCTTTTGCAAATATTACAGCTTTCCAGGACTGCTAAAGTCAACTTCTCAGCAATATATAGTATACAGCTGAAACCACATTTGTATTACAATAAACTGGCTTCCTGTATCAGTGGGAAAATTTGTTTAATGACTAGAACATTTCTTCCTTTAGTATATAAAAGCAGCTTGGACCAGAGTACACTTTTGGACCACATCATTATTTTCTTATTAGTTGTTACCATATATCTTAATCCTTTAACAAAGGATCAGAGCAGCATATAAAATATGATACAGTGAAAAAGTTTTTAACAGCCAAAGGTATTATGCTGCAGGAGCTGAAATGGAAATGCAGCAGAATCACCACATGCCAACGTGTATCCATCCGACTCCAGAACAACTGCTATACAACTGCCTGCGCTGCAGGCCACTGGTGAGGATCCAGCCAGGAGCAAGGATTCCCCCAGCAAGGCCAATGGTGGAGGCCTAAAAACCAAAGTTCATGAATGTACAAAGAAACAAAAGAACCCAATGGTCAAAAATGTTAAAGAATATAAAAATCCAGGGAAGACATAAAAAGCTGTGGATTAGGTCCACAAGCCAAAACGTTCCCCTCTGAACGTCCTCTGCAGAACATTCCCTGAGAAGGCTGTTACTTGAGAATATGCTCCTTCCTCAAGGAGCCTCTGGTAAAGGGATGAATGGAATCTGACTCTGTGTTTGCCTTTCTCTGTCATTAGTATTGGTAAAAAGGAGACTGGGTGGTCCTGGGCTCAAATGTGTGGCGTGCGTGGTGTTGAGCTCAATGAAGTGGTAAAGAGGCAGAGAAGGACCCAGTTCTAGCCCTACTATCACATGACCATAGAAAGTGATGTAAACTCTTTGAGCCTCCATTTCTTTATTTTCAAAGTATGTGTCCTGCCCCATTTTTCTACATCCCTCTCCTTCAACTGCCTTCACTTGTCTTCAAGACTGTGATCTACTCTATAGCTCCCAGAAAGCACCATGATCCACTTTTTGATTTTGCATCTATTTCCACAGCTAGAAATGATTTTGCTTCTACTATTCCCACTGCCAAAAATGCTCTCCATACCCTTTCTGCTCCTCCTCACCCATTTGGCTAAATTCTACTTATGATCTGTGTCTCAGATTAGACATCATTTGCCCAGGAAGGCATCTCTGGCTGATACCTCCAAGGTATCCCCACCCCAATATTCCCTGTACTAAAGCTCCATCTTGTACCTCTGCTGAAAACGTCTATGAACTTGGCACTGACTAAGCACTGAAAAAAAAAGGTAGTGGAAAGAAAAAGAAAGGAGAAGAAAAGGGAAGGAAGTCAGGAGAAAGGTGCAAGGAGTAAGGAAGGCAAGGGCAATCAAGGGAAAGAAAAACTGCCCTATTCTCTTCACAGGATTGTCATAAGGACGAAATGAGACAATGTCTGTGAAAACACTGTAAATACTTTATGTATCAGGATATTTATTAAATGAGACATTTTCTGTTCTCTAGGAATTTGGACATTTCTCCTGTGGCTCAAAGCTGAAGACAACAGATGACCTAACTTACCATGAATCATTCATTCAAATATATATTTGCACTAAATTCGTATCTACTCTCCTTCCTGTGAAGCACTATTCAACACTTGGGATCCATATGTGAACAAACGAAAGACCACGGCCCTTGTAGAGCTTCCGATTGTAGGAAGAAGACAGACAAGGAAAATAAACATGACAAATTTGAAAATTTCCTAACATATTAAACAGGATAAGAGTATTGGGAAAAAGAAAAGAAGAAAACGAGAGCACCATTAAGACTAAATAGGAGTAACTGCAGGTTTGTAATTTTAAAGCTATGATTAGGGTGGTCTTCATTGGGAAAATGGCCTTTGAGAAAAAAGACTGAAAAATAAGAGAATTAACATATGGACAACTGGAGGGAAGATCATCCCAGGTGGAGAAAACAGCTCATGCAAAGGTCCTAAGGAGGTTACCTGCCTGTCATTATTAAAGAAAGCCAAGGAGGGGCTGGGGCTGGATCAGGGCACTGAAGGCTTATAGGAGTAGGAGATGAAGTCCAAGAGGCAAGAGGAGGGGGCCAGTCATGTAATAGTTTGCAAGCCACTGTAAGAATGTTGCCTTTTACAGTAAATCCCCTACATACAAATGAGTTTGTTCTGAAAGCATGTTCCGAAGTCCAATTTGTTCATAAGTCCAACAGAGTTAAGCCTAGGTACTCAACTAACACAATCAGCTATATAGTACTGTACTATAATAGGTTTATGATATTTTTTACACAAACAATACACTAAAAAACAAACACAAAAATACAAAATATTTTTCAGACATAGAGAACTGACTTATGGACAAGGGTAGGGGAGAAGAGGGAGATGGAAAGATAAGTGGAGAGGGCAGCATGGATGCATATGCACTAACATGTGTAAATAGATGTGTTGTGGTGTGCTTAGTCTCTCAGTCATGTCTGACTCCTTGCAACCCCATGGACTATAGCTGGCCATGCTCCTTAGTCCATGAACATTCTCCAGGCAAGAATACTGGAGTGGGTTGCCATGCCCTCCTCCAGGGATGTAAATAGATGGCCAATGGGAATTTGCTGTATGACTCAGGGAACTCAAACTGAGGCTCTGTAATAATCTAGAGGGGTGAGACTGGGCGGGAGGTGGGAGGGAGATTCAAGAGGCAGAGGACATATGTATACCTATGGTTAATTCATGTTGATGTATGACAGAAATCAAACCAATATTGTAAACCAATCATCAATCAATTAAAAATAATAAATATTTTTAAAAAATAAAACATTTTTAATCTTACATACAGTACCTTAAAAAGTACAGTAATACAGTACAGCAGCTGGCATACAGGGGCCAGCACCAAACAAACAGGCAGGAAGAGTTACTGACTGGAGAAAGGAGAGGGGGTGGGGAGACGGCAGAGGTGACGGATCACTGGCAATAGGAGACAGAAGCCAAGCTGCCATTTCACTCAGGCCTGACGGTGGTAGAACCTATGTTCACAGCTTTGAAAGTTCAAAACTTGAAGGTTCGTGGGTAGGGCACTGACTGTGAAACAGAGGACCACTGCAGGACTTAGAACAAAGAAGGATCGCTATCTGACTTATATTTCAAAAGAGCCACTCTGAGCTGTACTGAAAATAGATCCCGAGAGGCAAGAGTAGATACAGGCAGCCAGAGGAGGCCACTGCAGGAATTCAGATAAAAGACGGCAGTGCCTTGGACCAAAGTCACAGCATTAGTGTTGGTAAGAGGGGTTAGAGTCTAAATATATTTGGAGGTTGGAGCAAACAAGATTTCCTGTTCTTCTCAGAGTCTTTGATGCTGCTAAAAGTCAAAGACCCAAAACATCTTGAAAGGACTCTGCCCAGGAAGGCTACCTGGCGGACTACAGAAGCGCCTAGCTAGAGGACAAGAGGTCGGTCTTAAAATGGCACCTACACAACATTCCCAGAGGGGACTCTTGAAAGAACTCATGGGCCCCTGTAGGAGACTGCATCAGACTCTTGAACTGACAGAGGGTGTCCAGCAGCCAAGAGAGTCTATAGCCACAGGACTCATGAATTAAAAGGCATCTGCCCCTCACCTATCATCCCTTCCGTCAGCTCCACAGAAGTCAGGAATAGTGTAAGGAATGGGGAAAGACAAATGGATAAACAAGGTGGAACAACAGTAGAAGAAAACAATTTCTGGATCGGTCCTGAATTGGAAGGCAGTCTTGTAGGTCTGAGCTCTTAACCTGCGGAATGTGATGCTATCTCTGGGTCGTGTCAGAAGTGAACTGAATCGATTGGAATTCTCCAACACCTTGCTGGTGTCTGAAATTGTGTGCATATGGTGGGGGTGGGGGGGACACGGAGGGAACCCTTCTCCCTGCAGAAACTGATCTTAGAACTTACTTAATGGTATTCTGTTGTAGCAGCCTGAGCTGATTAAGGCAGACATCAACCAAAGGCATCTATTAAATAGAGAATGTGACTTTCTAGATGTGTGACCATGGGCAAATTATTTACTTTCTCTGTTCTGAAATTTTCTCATTTGTAAAGTAGGAACAGTAATAGCACCCACTGGACAGGTTAAAATAATTAGTACATGAAAGTGCTTAATAGTAATTATTATGGCTCATGGTAATTATTGAGGATGTGTTAGTTGTTATTGGTCTTAATATATTATGTATATAAACAACTTGTTTAGTAAACCTGGTTGAATTGATAAGGGTATGAATAAAAATGCTTTCACCCCTTCCGCCATTGTTTTCAAACGTGCCCTGATAAAGGCCATCAGCCTTTTCACCCATTAGTAGTGGTCCTGGTTATGAGATCACTGTCATTGTCTCACAATGCTTGTGTTCAGGGAACTTATTTTACTCAATAATGATCCCAAAGTGCAAAAGTGTGATGCCAGCAATTAAGATGTGCCAAAGAGAAGCCCCTAACGTGCTTCCCTTAAGTGAAAAAGTGAAAGTTCTCTACTTAATAAGAAAAGTAAAAAAAAAATGTATGCTGCTCTATGGTGGAAAATAATTTTCTATCCATGAAATTGTGAAGAAGGAAAAAGAAATTCATGCTAGTTTTGCTGTTACACCTCAAGCCATCACACCTCAAAGTTACAGCCAGAATATTTGGTAAGTACTTAGTTAAGATGAAAAAGGCGTGAAATTTATAAAAAGAGAGTGACCACATTCACATAATTTTTATTACAATAAATTGTTATAATTGTTCTACTTTATTATTATTGTTGTGCTTAAACTTCATCAGAGGTACATATGTACAGGGAAAAATATAGTGTATATTTCAGGTATCTACTAGCAGTCTTGGAACACATCTCATATGGATAAGGGGAAAGTACTACATATATCTATATGTATTTGGTCATCTGATATTTATATGCCCAAATGGTCAAACATATATTTCTTACAAATCACAATACTGGCACTATAGACAGGGTGGTTTATGAACAATAGAAATGTATTTCTCACAGTCCTTAAGGCTGGAAATCCAAGATCATGACAGACTCAGTGCATGGTGAGAACCCAGTTTCTGGTTTGCAAGTGGCCTTCTTCTGGCTACCTTCACATAGTAGAGGAGACAAGGGAGTTCTCTAGGGTCTGTTTTATAAAGGCATTAATCCCATTCATGAGGGCTCAACCCTCATGACCTAATCACCTCCAAATGCAGGTAGAGGGAGGGAACATTTTCATTCTATAGCAACACCTCCAGTGTACTTGTTTGACTCAAACAATGCTTTTTGTTTGTTTTCATTTGAATGACTTTAAACTAGGTATGACTTTTCAGGTCAGCACAGTCCCATCACTCCTGACTGCCTCACGTGCCTGCCCACTTCATTAATTTACATTACCTATCAAGTTCATGGACTTCCCTGGTGGCTTAGAAGGCAAAGACTCTGCCCGCAATATGCAAGACCGAGGTTCCATCCCTGGGTTGGGAAGATCTTCTGGAGAAGGGAATGGCAACCCACTCGATTCCTGGGTTGGGAAGATCCACTGGAGAAAGGTTAGGCTATGCACTCCAGTATTCTGGCCTGGAAAATTCCATGGCCTGTATAGTCCATGGAGTCGCAAAGAGTCAGACATGACTGAGCAACTTTCACTTTCACCAGTATTCTTGCCTGGAGAATCCCATAGACAGAGGAGCCTAGTCCATGGGGTCACAAAGACAGACACAACTGAGTGACTAACAGTTTCACTTTGACCAAGTTCATAGAGACTTTGGGGTCTGCAACTCCTGCCAATCAATCTAATCTCATTCCTGTCCCTGACCCTCATCCTTTAACCAATGACTATATCCATCTTTCTTAATCTGGTATGTTCTCCATAGCCTCTTTTCTAGGTCAGCTGCCATACTTAAATCTAGCTCAAGTTCTAGCTTGAAGCCTTCCCAGGTTAATGTCAGTAAACAATAGTTTTTCACATCCTTTGCATTCCAATGGCACTTGCTAGCTGTGGATTATCCGCTTGCTCAAATGCTTCATTAAAGTATACCTTGTCTCTCCTTCTTCCTAAGCAAAGCGTAAGTGTAGTGTGATTGCTTGTTTGATACATCAGCTTTGCTAGTCTACAGTCCCCAGTTATTCAATCAAATGCTGATTATTGCAAAGGGATTTTGCAGATGTATTTGACATCCCTCAACAACTGACTTTAAGTAAAGAAAGTACGCTGGAAAATCTGTTAGGAAATGGGTCTGAGTTAACCATTTGGGAGGCCTGAAAATAAGAGTTAAAGATTCAGAGACAGAGAGTAATTGAGTCTGCCTGTGGCCACAGCTCTGGCCTATGCCCACTGAGTACCACCCTGACCATAATCTTTCCTTCATGACTGCCTCCCCTACAGATTTTGAAATTGCTTAAGTCAACCTTCACAATCATGCAGGCCAATTCTTTGTATTACACACACACACACACACACTCATCCTACTAATTCTATTTCTCTGTGTGAATCCTGATACACACAGAAAATGTAAAGAACCATCTCTTCTTTTTTAAACTCCCATCACATGTAACATACAAACAGATATACACTTAAACTCCTATTTGGGAACCCATTTGGTACCACTGAATAAACCTAACACATTAAAATTGTGACAAGTATCACATGCACAGAAAAATATGTAAGATAAACTAGATAAACAAATGCTGAGTAATAGAAAAAATTATAGGAGTAAGCCATTAAATCACAAACCACTTGGGAAAAAAATTTTTTTTTTAATAAAGTCACTGAAAGACTTGAAAATGGGCTGGTAGTGATAGGGGGCTTCCCTGGTGGCTCAGATGGTAAAGAATCTGCTTGCAATGCAGGAGCCCCAGGCTCAATCCCTGGGTCAGAAAGATCCTCTGGATAAGGGAATGGCTACCCACTCCAGTATTTGTGCCTGGAGAACTCCATAGACAGAGGAGCTTGGCAGGCTACAGTCCATGGAGTCACAAAGAGTCAGACACGACTGAATGACTAACACTTTCACTTTTACTCTAGTAGTGCTACCAGTTTGAAGAGGCCTTACAAATAGCTGAGAAAAGAAATGAAAGGCAAGGAGAAAAAGAAAGATATACCCATTTGACTGCGGAGTTCCAAAGAATAGCAAGGAGAGATAGGAAAGCCTTCCTAAGTGAACAATCCAAAGAAATCCTGAATATTCATTGGAAGGACTGATGCTGAAGCTGAAGCTCCAATACTTTGGCCACCTGATGGGAAGAGCCAACTCAATGGAAAAGACCCTGATGCTGGGAAAGACTGAAGGCAGGAGGAGAAGGGGACAACAGAGGACAGATGGTTGGATGACATCACAGACTCAATGGAGATGAGTTTAAGCAAGCTCCAGGAGATGGTGAAGGACAGGGAGGCCTGGCGTGCTGCAGTCCATGAGGTCACAAAGAGTCGGACATGACTGAGCGACTGAACAACAACAACAAAACCAGTAAAGAATGAAATGAGAAAAATGTGTATATCCATGTTATTTATTTGAAAATTTTTAAATAATTAAAATGCAACAAAACACATATTTTATCTAAGTTCCTGACATTTTAGTTCATTCCACCAAGCTGTCATTGTGATGGCAATAATTGATGTTTACCATTTCAATATTAAAGTTTTTTCACTAAGAGTATTAGATATGAATGACTTTGATTTGTGATTTTTCCCCCCAACACTGTTCTTTTAGAATGCATGACATGATTATTTATGAAATGGGAATTGAAAACTCCCTTAAAATCCATAAGCATGTATTTATGCAGTCCTTAAAATTTAGAGTTATGTAGGCTGCCTAAGCACTAAATTCGAACATTCAAATATAAGCAATTACATATATATATATATGGTAATGGTCCCATAAATGAAGGAATTGCAAGGAGCAGGGAAGGAACAGTGAATATAGAAGTTCAAGGTTACAACTTTCTGGATATCCCACCATCTACAGAGTATAGACATTTTTTAAATATTCTAAAGCTTCCAGTTAGCCAGGCAATGACTCAGAATTGGCATACATCATCACTAAAACCAGAGGATATGCTTTTGGTTTGAAAATTCGTTTCTTGTATCAGTTAAAATTCAGAAACACATTTGCTACTCCATGCCAACCTCATTCTACGGCACCACTATAATTTAAAATTATTTTAATCAAATGAAACTATGTGCATCAAGCTTAACTTTTCACCAAGTTCAGTTCAGTCACTCAGTCGTGTCTGACTCTCTGTGTTCCCACAGACTGCAGCACGCCAGGCTTCCCTGTCCTTCACCAACTCCTGGAGTTTATTCAAACTCATGTCCATACAGTTGGTGATGCCATCCAACCATCTCATCCTCTGTTGTCCCCTTCTCCTCCTGCCCTCAATTTTTCCAAGCATCAGGGTCTTTTCCAATGAGTCAGTTCTTCACATCACGTGGCCAAAATATTGGAGTTTCAGCTTCAGCATCAGTCCTTCCAATGAATATTCAGGACTGATTTCCTTTAGGATGGACTGGTTGGACCTCCTTGCAGTCCAAGGGACTCTCAAGAGTCTTCTCCCACACTACAGCTCAAAAGCATCAATTCCTTTTTTTCTTTTTTGTAAATTAATTTATTTATTTTAATTGGAGGCTAATTACTTTACAATATTGTAGTGATTTTTGCCATACATTCACATAAATCAGCTATGGGTGTACATGTGTCCCCTATCCTAAACCCCCCTCCCACCAAAAGCATCAATTCTTCAGTGTTCAGCTTTCTTTACAGTCCAACTCTCACATCCATACATGACTACTGGAAAAACCATAGCTTTGACTAGACAGACCTTTGTTGGCAAAGCAATGTCTCTGCTTTTTCATATGCTGTCTAGTTTGGTCATAGCTTTTCTTCCAAGGAGCAAGCATCTTTAAATTTCATGGCTGCAGTCACCATCTACAGTGATTTTGGAGCCCAAGAAAATAAAGTCTGTCACTGTTTCCATTGTTTCCCCATCTATTTGTCATGAAATGACAGGACCAGATGTCATGATCTTAGTTTTCTGAATGTTGAGTTTTAAGCCAACTTTTTCACTCTCTTCACTTTCATCAAGAGGCTCTAAAGTTCTTCTTCACTTTCTGCCATAACGGTGGTGTCATCTGCATATCTGAGCTTGTTGATATTTCTCCCGGCAATCTTGATTCCAGCTTGTGCTTTGTCCAGCCCAACGTTTCTCACGATGTACCCTGTATATAAGTTAAATAAGCAGGGTGACAATATACAGCCTTGATGTTTGCTGGCATATTGAGTGAAGCACTTCACCAAGTTATAAACCCTGAATGCAAGATGTTGTAGAATGGAAATATTGATACTGCACCAGGGAAAGAAGAGGCAGTCTTATATTATTTTAGGAGCTACAGAAAGAGCTCCTACCCTAAAATATTAAATTTAAGTTCAAATTTGATTTAGCAAACATGTAAGTGTCTATTATTTACCAGATGCTGAGTTGACAAATATGAATAAACACCATTGTTGCCCTCAAGACGGTCACTGTGTAACGGAAACAACAGCCATGAAACACGTGATAAGTATAATAATAGAGATCTATACAGAGGATTTTAGGACCAGAAAAAAGGGTATCCTAACCTTCTGGAAAGGACAGGAGTATCTAGGATGACTTCCTAATGAGGTTACCCCCAAGCTGAGTCTCAGAAGATGAGCTGAGATAACCAGTAAAGAGCAGAGATGACAGCCTTACAAAGGGGGCCTCTGGAGTACAGCAAAGAGCGCAGCTGGCATTCTGGGTTTAGGTTACTATCCATAACTCAGGGTTGTTGAGTTATGGATGGTAACTCATGAGCCTACGGAGCAAGTTATGGAGGGGCAAAGGGTAATAATACCAATACACTGATTTAAGTCCATAGCGGACTATACATCTGATGAGTAACAAAGACTTTCTAGACCGAGTAGCTGTATTTGGCATCTGAGAGTGTGGAGAAAGGGAAAAGCATACCAAAGAGAAGCTTAAGACATTAAAGACAAACATTGCTCCTTTGTAATTTTGGTTAGGCAGATCCTAAGCAGTTGTAGAGACAGATAAACAACTTCCCCACTAACATCAAAAAACCCCATCCACAGATGGTTAAGCTTGCCTACAACATAAACAACGAAGCCACAAACACACTCAGACAATCTCAAAAATATTGGCAATGTTATGATTAATCAAAACATTATTTTGACAGCTGTATTCATTCTCATTACAGAAAAAATGTCCAAGGCATATAACATCTCACATACTCTATAATGACACATATCTCCCTAGAAATTAGACTTGCTAATTGTTTTCCATGTAAACAAACAAAAACAATGACAATGCACGTACCAAGTAATGCTTTCCTCCAAGAGACATTAACTGTTACATTATGTCTAAAAGCCTGGGAATTAGCCCAGACAGGACATAATGACATTACAGTCTTTATAAAAGATGCCACTAGAGATCAAAACTATGCCCGATAACCAAAAATGTGTGATAGTTTTACTCTTACCTATCTGCTAACTATCCTATAGAGAGGTGGGTTTTGCATAAACATTTGATTATCATAAGGAAAATATGCAATATAAGCGAGCACTACAGCCTTACATTTACGAGATAAAGGTCTTAGGAATCAGCTAGACCTGGATTAAATCTGTTTTCAGTCTCTAATAGCCCTGTGACCTAAAGAGATAGACCAAACTTCCCTTCGTAAACCTGGAAGATAATGAAAGAGAGACATTTCACAAGGTTCCCTCAAAAGCCCCGGCAGGATGAGGCCCACATCATCCCTGGGTAACCAAACTGTAATGCAATCTACTGCATTCTTGGGGCTTCCCTGGTGGCTCAGCTGATAAAGAATCCGCCTGCAATGTGGGAGGTTCGACACCCAGGTTGGGCAGATCCCCTGGAGAAGGGAACAGCTACCCACTCCAGTATTCTGGCCTGGAGAACTCTGTAGACTGTATAGTCCATGGGGTCGCAAAGAGTCAGACACGACTCAGCCACTTTCACTTTCACCGCATTCTTAAGTTCACTCTCTCAGTTCCCTACATTGGCCTTCCCCGGTGGCTCAGCGATAAAGAATCCTGCTGCAATGCGGGAGCCACAGGAGACGTGGTTCCATCCCTGGGTTGGGAAGATCCCCTACAGAAGGGCATGGCAAACCACTCCAGTATTCTTGCCTGGAGAATCCCATGGTTAGACAAACCTGGTGGGCTAGTCATGGGGTCGCAGAGTCGGACGCATCTGAAGTGACTTAGCAAGCAAAGTACACACATTGCCTATATTAAATCCTTCTCGTGAACTCTGGATCCTTACGATGAAAGTGCCCAAATAAAAGACCACCATCCAAATGCCACCCAAACATCTGCCACAGGCTCTGCTCTCAGGGGAACCCAGGACAGTACCCTAAGGTGACTAAAGCTTAGCTTAGGACCTTAACTGTAAGAGTGAAGTCAGAAGTTTCCAGTTTCTCACCAAATCAGTTTCCCGAGGAAACAGGGTCATTCTATGACTGGCTGGAAAGGAGAGCACAATTCTGGATTAGAGACTTCTTATTCCTTTCAGGATATTTCTTTTCCTCCAGGCATTCCGTAGGGGCCAGGAAGAGCCTCTTCCAGCAGCACCTCCAGGCATTCTCATCCCCGCTGCTCCCCACGAGGGGTGTTCAGGAAATACGCAGCCTCCCAGGCATGCGTGCCCCTCAAAGTACACAGCAATTACCACTCCACAGGCAACTCCGGATCCATCGGGTAGGGAGCTAGAGGGCACACACTGCTCTCTCACCTCCCGGATGCACACGGTTGTGATCACGATCGGTTCCATTACGCACCCTTTGGCTTTTCTGTCTTCCTGATTTCTCACCTCAGAGTCCCCTGCTCCTTTTCCTTGGGTTTACTTCCCCAGATAATGACCTCAATCAAGTCCTTTCTCAGTCTCTTTAAGGGGGATCTAGGCCAAAGAAGGAGAAGGCAATGGCAACCCACTCCAGTACTCTTGCCTGGAAAATCCCATGGATGGAGGAGCCTGGTGGCCTGCAGTCCATGGGGTTGCTAAGAGTCAGACACGACTGAGTGACTTCACTTTCACCTTTCACTTTCATACATTGGAGAAGGAAATGGCAACCCACTCCAGTGTTCTTGCCTGGAGAATCTCAGGGACGGGGGAGCCTGGTGGGCTGCCGTCTATGGGGTCGCACAGAGTCGGATACAACTGAAGCAACTTAGCAGCCGCAGCAGGCTAAGGAAATGTCTGTCAGTGGATTGGAGGACAGCAAACACACCATGGGAGCAAGTCGTGGCCTCAGGCTGTCCTGGGGGAGATGGAGGGGATTTGGCCTGTTGGTTGGTTGGAGCCCTAAATGGACAGGCCCATGAAGTGTCATTATTTCTTTAAAATACATAGCAAAAAGCCACATATAGCAAAAATCACAAATTCATTTCAAGCACAGCATGGGAACCATATTCAAACAGTTTATAATCGAATTATGTCAGCCAGATTTATACTGAAGGCCTCCAGTCTTCATCTATGTTAGGGGCAATCTGTTGACCAAAGTAAAAAAGTCCCATCATAGGTAGCTTTAATTTGGAAAACACATGCCTGCCTCAGTGAGACGTCATCTGTCCTGCCAATCACCACATCAAACCCCTACCCAGAGGCCTGTGTTTAAAAGGAGGAAACAAAAAACATAAAATTTAAAAAGAAATGGTACCAATATAATTCTATAGATATTATAGTTTGTATATAGTTTTATGTATTTATAGTTATTAATATAAAAATTAAAGACTAATAAAATCTTTAATTAAACAAATTAGACAACAGAGTGAAGTTTAAATACAGAAAAAGTACAAAAAAGGTTATAGTTTAGCAGGTAGTGGGTTCTATGTTAACCCTCCAAACCATTCATTGAAGGCCACTTGGAAAGAGTAACCTTGCTGTATAACCAGCAAGAGTTGAGTTAGTTTACACTCAGCACAGAGATCTGTGGCCTGAGTAGTAAAAGTAGAAGAGGCAGGTGCTAATAAGAAACAAAACAGGTGGGAGACATTAGAGGCCCTGCCCATGAACTTGGGAGTACCAAACTTCAGAGCCAAATACAGCTGCATTGCTTACACACTACTAGAGTCAACTACTGTAGAGGGAACACAACTCTGTTAATGTGAGTACAGTTCTTACTCAGGGGGAAGGAAGGATCCGAGTAGGGGGATCTTGCTCAACTACCAATGATTTGAATTCTGTAATTTGCCAGGCATTGTGCCAAGTAATTTATGCTGCCTACTCACTAAATTGTTCAGAATATTTCTATTAAGTAAATATTATAAACCCATTTTGCAGATGAGAAAGCTGAAGCATGCGTTTTATGCACTTTTCTCCAAGATCTAACAATTAGTAAGGGGTAGAGCCAGACACACCTCTCTGACTCCAGGGTCACTGTTCTTTTACACTACCCAATGCTGCTCATCTTTCTTTTTGTGTGAGTCAGAACAAATTATTGCCAAACTTTTAATCTACAGTTTTCATTTCCGGAGAAGGACAGTTTTTTTCTCTACAAGATGCCTTAAATGTTATATGTAACATCTAGCTAGCTTAGGAACAGAAGAACAATTCTTGTCAGTTCCAATACTGACACCTACGTTAAGAAATGTAGGCTGTCTTTCAGAATTGAATTACACAGAAACTGTCTACAATAGGCCTTACTTGACTTTTGAATATAAAACATTTGAAATTAAAGAATTACAATTTTTAATTTTATAAATTAAAGAAACTCTTTGAAGAGGAATTAATAGCCAGGGCTGAAATCTTTCCTTGAAAAGAGAAAAAGCAAACACAGAAAAGAGAAGGGCCACTTTCAGAGAGAAACTAAGCAGGGAAGGATGTTTAAGCGCCAAGTCTTCAATACTTCTGACTCTAAGACCACTCTCCAGAGGATAATATGGAGAACTGTGGCCACATCTCTTCTGAGACCACTCTGCATCTTACTGCTCAGCTTCTTCCCTTTATAAAAATGTCTCATGATGTCAAGATGCTATTCTGTCTTTTCTCTTGCCTTTTCTCTGAACAGCAGTCCATAATTACTCCCTCTACCACCACCCATAAACCCCTAGAATGTCTGCATGTATAATATATCATGCATGTGTTCAACAGAATATAGTTTTTTCTGCAGAGAGAAAGTCTTGGAAATCTGACAAAGTCTTCAAGTTTCTATAACAGAATTTTAAGTACAGTATCTTTTTTTTCTACATTTAACATCAACCCCAGGGATCCTTCTGTGGCTTTAAACTCTACAAAATTATTATTCAATTTACATTCTTTGGGTTACACGAACGCAGTTCCTTGCAGGCATTGTGGTTGGCTTGTCCTGAGATACTCGACTTGCTTTATCCCCATTTCTCTTGCAAACTTAGTCAAGATTTTAAAAGTCATTTTGATTAGAATTGGGGATGTCATGTTTCATGGAGTGCCTCGTCCATGGTCTGGAGTTTTAAAGAATATGCACCATCACCTGCATCTCTGGCAGAAGCTACTCTGCTTAGGGTGTTGACCACTTGGGAAAGCTCCAGGTAGAGAGGAATTTACCACAATAGTAATACAGTGTGAAACGTGAAAAGTGAAGGTGTTAGTCTCTGTCATGTCTGACTTTGTGACCCCATGAATTGTGACCCACCAAGGCTCCTCTGGCCATGGAATTCTCCAGGCAAGAACACTGGAATGGGTAGCCATTCTCTTCTCCAGGGAATCTTCCTGACCCAGGGATCAAACCTGGGTCTCCTGCATTGCAGGTAGATTCTTTACCACCTGAAGCATCAGGGAATATAGCATGAAGTTATTTGCAAAAAAATATATTACCAGATAAATACCTACCATGGCTTTCAGGGTAGACTAGCACTGTATGCCATTTAAAGAAAGAAAACCACTTTGTAATAGGAAAACTATTTTTATATCTCTAATCTCACCTGCTGCATTTCCCTTCCATTCTGCTGATAATTTCATACACGTTTATGAAGAGCAATTCCAGACTCCATTATTGTTTCAAGCTCTGACAATCTTGTAGAAAATGAAAAACTGCCATAACCTTCCTGCCTGCTCATAAAGACCTCGAAGAGTGGATCAGACCAGAGAATCTTCTGACTTAGGGTAAATTTTTTATTCTTTTACATAAATCCCCCAGGCAGGAAAAAGGAAGAAGTATTTCAAACCCAATTCCAAATATTTCACTTGGAATCACTCCCTGAGAAGAATGGAGCAGCTGCCAATTAGCATATCTGTAGATCTTCTGAACAAACTCAGTAATATTTTCATTAATAAGTTGACAGAACAGAGCCCCCAGCTGTCACCTGGGTACATACCCCAACAGGAGAACTTAAAAGTTAAATAAAATAAAGAAGGTCAGATGATTATTATTTCTTAAAATGCCTTTGTAAGGCATAGAGAGGCAGGGTGCACAGTCCAGCTGGTCAAACCCAGCTCTCTCATTTTATAGGTGAAGAAACTAAGGCCTGAGGAAGTTAGTAGAGCTTTACCAGGTCAAGTAGCTACTTAATGACAGAGCCAGCACTGATGCCCAAGTATCTTGACCACTAATCTAGTGTTCTTCTCACACTGACAAAAAAAATCTCTGATGTGCTGTTTACCTATTTTCATAGCTTAGAGAGATAACACGGCAATTTGTTCTGGTTTTTTCAAAAGCTTAATTACATCTAGGAATCACATATCACTGAAACGACTGTTACGTTGTGCTCAGCGTATGTGCTCAGTTGTGTCTGACTCTTTGCAACCCTGTGGACTCTAGCCCACCACGTTCCTCTGTTCATGGAATTTTCCAGGCAAGAATACTGGAGTAGGTTGCCATTTCCTACTCCAGGGGATCTTTCCAACCCAGAGATCGAACCTAGGTCTCCTGTGTCTCCCGCATTGGCAGGTAGATTCTATACCACTGTGCCACCTGGTAAGCCCCCATAAAATAAACATGTTTTGGTCCCATTTCCTTTTTCATTTTTATCCAAAATATATTAGGATGGTTTTCTACTCATGTGATTCAGGATACTTTCAGTGTCTTTTACCCTAGCTAGTCATAAAATGGTCCTCTCTGGAGTTGCCCAGGGCACAGTGAGTGGCCACGGCTCCCTACTTCCAGAATGCCCATGACAACAGGGAGAAACCAACAAACCAGAGTATTCACCTGGCTCTTTCAGGTACCCTCAAAAATAGTACCAGCTTTAAACTCTGGTATTCCTAGGACATCTGAAACTTGGGTTGAGATCAAAACAAGCCAGTAACCAGGGGTGGTCTTTCTGAGCCCCTTACATGAGCCAGGGAGTTAGACACAAGCTGATGAGATACAATGTCTGAGGTACAATTTACCCATATTAGAAGGAAACATTGATTTGGGCCCCAGGTTAAAAAGTAAAGGGACTTCTCAGAGAGTGTCTTAGCTCAGTCAGCTACAGCCAAAAATATCATGGACTGTATGGCTTTATAAACAACAGATATTTAGTTCTGGAGGCTAGAAATCCAAACTGGATGCCAGCATGGTCAGGTTCTGGTAAGATTCTTTTTTGTGTTTCAGACTCCTGGCTTCTCCTTATATTCTTAGAGAGCAGAGAGGGGAAGCAAGTTCTCTCTCATCACACGTATAAAGGCACTAATTCCATTCGTAAGGTCTCTACCCTCACAATCCCATGTAATCCCAATACCTGTCAAAGACTTCACTTCCGAATAATATCACTGGGGGTGTGGATAGAGTTCCAATATATGAATCTGGGAAGTGGAGATACACAAACGTTCAGTCTATAGAGGGAATGTTCACTCAGTTATGCATAATACAATGTGAAAGTTAAAATGCTTCTGATGAACTTCACCTTATTAGTCACTTAAGTTCTTTAGGGGAAAAGGAAAATCTCAGGAATTTAATTATCCGTTTCAGGAAAAGAATGTAGTATTTCTTTGGGTTTCAGTAGATTTCTGTTTGCCCTCTATACTTCAGTTTTAAAACATGGCCAGATACATCATTATTAGCAACTTCAATCGTATGAAATTGCCCATCAACTGCTCCAATTTTAAATGCTCTTACATGTCAGCATAGACAGAACTTTTTATGAATAGAAGTTTTCCTTTCTTTTTTTAAATGCATTTGTACCTCTAGGACAGAATCTCTAACATATTCTATGAATCCCATAGAAATTAAAATACAATATGGCCATTAACAGGAAAAAGGAAATAACATTGCACAAAATTTCAACCATTTGAAAATGATATGTGTTTTCAGATTTAAAAAAATTGTATCTGTGAATTCTAATAGTTTCAAAATTACCCTTTGATGACAGACTTCAGAGACTGAATCAATTGGGTTTTAGTAGGAGTAGGTACTGAGATGCTGTGTTAACAGGAACAGTAAAGTGGTCCCTTCTTTTAACAACATCCTCTCCTTTTAACTTAGTGCCAAATAAACACAACTCCTGGAATGAAGATTTAATAGGGGAAAAAAAAAGGAAAAATTTCTCAACAAATAATAGCAGCAGCACTTAAAGCACATGAGGAATTAAGATACATCTCTGCCACCAGATTAGTAATGAATAAATAGGGCCCACTAATTTTTACTGTGCTTGCAGTAAAACAGACCACACAGGCCTTCTCTTCTGGAAACTGTAAGTAGTGCTTTAAAATCCTTACATGACTTCAGCACCTGTAATGACTTAGGATGTTCAGGGATGTCTAAAGGAAAAGGTACTCAGCATTTTCTTACACACACACACACAGTTAAAAAAAAATTTCCTGACTGTTAGCTACTATGACTCAGAAACAACTTTAGGCCCAAACATCAGGGGCATTATTTTCTACTCACCTATTATCTATATTGCTCCCCCCTTTTTTTAATGTGATTCATCAATTACCCAAGTATAAACTCATCCTCCAGCCGTAATGATTGATATAAATGTTTCCCATCCATGATAACATAATTGACAGTACTAGCTCCTTTCATCTATGATTCTACATAGGTTTTTGACTGGTACTAAGATCCCACATCACTTTAATTTTTCACATTGAATTCATTTCAAGAGCCACACCCCGGGAACCCCTCACATGACATCTCATTTTCAGGACAATCTATAAACACTTTGACAATCTGTAAGCCAACCTGATAGCAGGCTATGTTTATAGAGACCCCAAGGACCTGCTGCTGCTGAAGGAAGAATCGCTCTCACTGTGTTGCTGCCCCCACATTTGTGACAGTTCCTGCTAATGGTGACTGATGCTGGCACAGAGCTAACTCAGAGATAGCAGAAATCACTCAGGTGGAAGCTTCAATAGTTGTACCTCCATTAGTTGTCTGAGAGCAAGGCAGGGCTCAGAATGTTTATAGAGAGGCAGAAACATTCCACATTCCTCCTTTCTAATCCCCAAATTGCCATTGTCATTGTACTACCCCGGTGCACCCTTAGTTATGGCAGAAATTTGACAGTAAAAAAATGTCAGGGAAGCCCCACGGACTCTGTGCATTTGCCACGTTTCATTTCTTATAACTCAATTCTAAACCTGCTAGTTTTATAAACAGGCCTGTCTTTAAAGATTAAGACTTCGATCTAGAACCTATGCCATGGGAAAACTCACTGAGAGCATTTGGAAGTGTGGGTATATGACATTTTCAAGTGGGCATGAAACAGTTAAATAGTAAAAGCCTGTCAAGGGAGCCAGTGAACAGCTTTTAACCAAAGGCTGCTGATGTCATGGGGGGTCGTTGATAGCAAAACACAGGAAGTAACAATAAAGTAAATGACTTCTGAGTAGTGGGGGAGATTTTTTTTTAAATAGTGCTCAGCCTGAAGTTTGTTCTATTTCCCACTCTTACATCCAAGAGAATTTTCAAAACTTTTCCATTACTATTGCAAAGAAAACACATTTATTTTCAGTCAGCTATAGAATAACTAAATAAATATCAAATGAGAGGCTAATCATATGTTCAGGATTAACATGAATCCCTACAGTAGGAGATGGGCTTCCCTTGTGGCTCAGCTGGTAAAGAATCCGCCTGCAATGCCGAAGACCTGGGTTCAATCTCTGGGTTGGGAAGAACCCCTGGAGAAGGCAAAGGCTACCCACTCCAGTATTCTGGCCTGGAGAACTCCATGGACTGTATAGTCCATGGGGTTGCAAAGAGTCAGACACGACTGAGCGACTTTCACTTTCACTATACAGTAGGAGATAGGAAGCAAATAGCTAAAGCCATGAAAATCAGTAGATGAGGAGTTTGCACTTCAAATGCTAAACTTTGTTGTAGAGGAGCTAAGAATTCTCCATAATTCATGTATCAGTTCTGACACAAATAAGTGACCACGTCTATATGGGCCACTGTAATATGGAATGCATTAACATGGGGCATGGATCAATGTGACACCAGGTGATAACAGAAAAAACAACAAATGACCAGACTTGAACCAGGGCAGTTTGGTGTTTTTCAGGAGTACAGACCACTTCTCATGCATATTATCCTTAGATTTGGGTTTATCTGATGTTTCCTTGTGATCAAAATCAGATTATGCACTTTTTGCAAGATATCAAAGTCCACAGTAACAATATGACATTTTCTTCTTCTCAGAGTATCACAACAGGAGGCTCATGCCCCCTGGTTAAGACAGTTAAGGCTAGGTTTCTCCACTGATGTATTAAGAGGCTCCCTGACTTCCTCCACTCATTTTTAGTTCAATAGCAACTCCATCCCATTGTCAAAGGCACAAAGGATATTTATAAATATTGGGTTAGCCAAAAAGTTTGTTCAGGTTTTTCCATAAGACATTACGGAAGATCCCAGAGAACTTTTTCGCCAACCCAATGCTCCTCTTATATCCAAACAGGAAATAAGTTGAAATCATCCTTTATACTTTGATTGAAAATCATCCATACTATATACTCTTTTACGTGTACATTGTCATTTAAATTTTTAAATTTGTAGTAGAGAACTGAAAAACTGTCTGATAACAAGGAAATTTCTGGCATCAAAAACCAAGTAAAAGAGATCTTAAAAGAGGAGGTAGCCTTGTCTTTTCTCAAAGTCTTATTAAATGTCTGGCCAACTCTAAGTTAAACATAATATTTTAGTAATCTAAATATCAGGCTTTCCATGAGAAAGAACAGTGATATTATTAGCACCTCACTAGCTCATTCCTGAATCCAGTCTTTCCTTTTTTTCTTACTTCTGTCCTGACATCTTGCTTTTCTTTTTATCCTATATTCCTTTGATTTCTTCTTTCTGTGGATAATCATTTAATCTACCTTTTGTCCTCCTGTGCATAAAGCCCTGATGATTAGAGGCCAGAAAGCACAGATATTTCTCAAAAATCAGAGCCCTCTCTTTCTCTTTGTACCACTGCCCTTGACCTGGACATCTCTCTCCTTAGGTACTAGATGATTGGAAACACATACATACACACTGAAAATTCATCTAATTCATTCTTTCATTATTCACTTACATTATTGTAGTTGAACTGATTAGTGATTTTCTGTTGTAATTTAAAGGACTCTGGTGTGGCAGTCTCGAAGAAGACTACCAGAGAATCGGCTGAAAATCTCTTCATTTCTTGTCACTGGACAAAGCCTATTCTCTCTCACCGACTTCCCTTTACTGAGCCAGCTCTGTGCAGTTTTAATATTCCAGACAACTTGCTGTGGAGAGTTAAATGAAACACAACATAAACTATAAAAACCTAAATAAATAAAAACTACTACTTTCATTATACTTTGCCACAAAAAGCTTTCCTTTGAATTTGCTTAAGTCACCAGTCCAACATATGTGTTATGCAATGTTTTTTTTTTTAATTTTATTTTATTTTTAAACTTTACATAATTGTATTAGTTTTGCCAAATATCAAAATGAATCCGCTGAGGATACCAGTTAGAAGAAAAAGACATAGTCTCTCAACTGGAATGGTAAAACTTCAAGACAGAGAAGAACATGAGATTTCCCCTACATATATCCTGAGAGTCCTATATCTGAAAATGAAGAGTTGGTTGTGCAGACTCAGTGATCTAGTCAAAGGAGAAGAGGAAGAAGGAAAAGAAGATCATTTGGTTCTTCTATATTTATGTCTATCTGAGATGAGGAAAGAAAGAGGAAGAGAGGAAAAGAGAAAGAGGGAGATTGAAAGAGAGAAAGAGTGCAGATCTAGGCTTCACTTATCAAATCTCTCTCAAAAAAGAAAGAAAGAAAGAAAAGAAGATGGAAGAGGAACAACACCATGAAACAGAATATCCCTGAATCTGGCAGGTCTGACTAAACACTCTGAGGATTTCTCACTGGTGGACCTGATTCTAATGCTACTTCTACAGGATAGCTGATGACCAATGTCTACTGATGAAGGTTAATTGTTAAATTGCTTTTTCTTCCCTAAACAAAGAGGCAAATGCATTGCCTGTGCTGTGGTTTCCTTAATACCACTCTTGTGTGGGTATTCTCTCAGCAAGCAAGGGAAATGGCGTGTGGATATTGAATACAAAGAGACAGTAGGTTCCAAACACAGCCTCCAAAAGACAAGACCGTCCCTGCACCCTGCATGGGATGGAATGAAACTGTGTTTTGTCCAAAATTAAAAAGCCTGACCTGCAGGTCCTCAAAAGAGAAAAAGATTTCCTATGAAGGTGACATCTGGACTCCCTCCTTGCTTCTACTACTACCGCTGTTTTTACCACCATTTTCTATAATCCCATTTCTTTGCTGCAACTGTCAAAAGTTAAGTTTGGAAGTATTTTATGCAGCCCTCTTATACTAAATTCAGGTGAGGGGGGAAGTTTATTATTTCTCCAGTGGATGTATTTTAAAAGGGTTTAAAGGCTCCACCATTTCTTCCAGAAATTTTAATAAGCATATAGAAATAGCCAGCTGGCTAATCCTGGGAATATCCCTTCTCCCTGTTCATTTTATAGAAAGATCCTGTGGTCAGGAAATATAAAGCTTTCAACACATTGACCACAGCTAGGATTATAGCCTCATATGGTAGAGCTTTTTCCCACTGTCTTTTTCTGGGTGTTGGCAATATCCAGCCATTCTTTCACGGGTGTCGAAGCCACCTTCACCCTTCACTCACCAGGGAGAACTTCAAGATTGACTGCACTAATGAGGGAGTCTGGAATTGAGACATTACATGTAAATCCATCAGTGTGATTAAACTTAGCATGCACACTGTGTATGCTCGGTATTTTCAAAGAGCCTGGCTATTAAATGGCTTCATATTTTTATACCTTTTGGCACCCTCATAAAAGGACTTAAGGAAACAGAATTTTTCCTCCACTGCTACAGATGGACTAAGGCAAATCTATGCTAAGAAGCTATAAAATAATTTGAAACGTCTCAAGTTCATTGGTAAATCAATTTGGTAGCTCTGCAGAATATTTTTACATGTATAAAAATACATATATTAATAAAGTTATAAGTGTATATAAAAGCAGATATATGGTGCAAAACTTGTTAAGTTGCAAGTAAAGTAAAACCTCATTAATTCAGATTCACTTAAATCAGAATTTCTGGCCTGACAAAGGTCTGGCTGAGCAGAAGTTTTCTTTACCATATCAATAGAGAAAAGACGTGCTGAACAAATGGCCAGTGTAAACTACAGATTACAGAGAGAGTACATAAAGTGTATAAGAGAATACACTGTCTTTAGTGCTCTTGAGCACTTGAGGATACCCATTTGCATACAAATAATTGATAGTATAGTTATAAAGCTATATTATGCACTAATCAGTACTCTAAGAATTTCTAAAATGATTCTTTAATTATTGCAGGTCCACTTCTTCTGTATACTTGAAAGAGATAAAGCTGCATCCTTTTAAAATATTCTATAGTTCAAACCTCTCACAAATATATGCAGCTCTTTGTTCAGTCAATATAAATTAGCCTGTGTTGAAATATATATCATGCTGTTATACATTAATATGCTAGCCTTGTTGTTTTTGCATTTCAAGAACTGTAACAAAACAGTATTTGCGTATTTCTGCAGATACATCATCAGATTAAGTATCGCAGTATGGAATAATGGAAAGAGCATGGATCTTATCTATTCTCTGATTTGTTGTAAGGACAGCTTCAGTCTCAATCTAAGCCTAGGTTTCTCACCTGGCAGAATCAAAAGAAGTGCCTTTGCATCCATTTTACATCTCAGATTTGTTGCAAGAATCAAATTTAATGATGTTACTTAAGTCAATGAAAATACTTCAGAAGGTAAAATGCAAATGTTATAACTATTTTAGCTATATAAAGAATACTTTGATTTAGAAGGAAATGTTGATGAGGCATACTATATTAAGATATCCAGATATAAACTTCAAATTCATTATTACCTGAAAAATAGACTATGTCCTAACTTGAGGTGAAGCCAGAGTAAAGGAAATTGGAACAATCTATAAACACATGGGCTTTGCTGGTGGCTCATCTGGTGAAGAGTCTGCCTGCCAAAGCAGGAGATGCAAGAGACTCTAGTTTGATCCCTGGGTCAGGAAGATCCCCTAAAGAAGGAAATGACAACCCACTCCAGTATTCTTGCCTGGAAAATTTCATGCACAGAGGAGTCTAGTAGGCTATAGTCCATGGGGTCACAGGGCTGGACAGAATTGAGCATGTGCATGCAGGCATAAACACTCTTTACCATCTTGCTCGCTGGCTCACCATCTAGAGTGTGTTAACAGGGATTGAAACCACAAGCTATTTTAGCAAGGCATCATCTTTCTCTGTCATGAGCTTCAATCACATTCATACTGAGTTACGTTAACTTACTGGCTCACGGGTAAAGAATCCTCCAGACAATGCAGGAGATGTAGGTTCAGTCCCTGGGTCAGGAAGATCCCCTGGAGAAGGAAATGGCTCCCCAGTCCAGTATTCTTGCTTGGAGAATCCTATGGATAGAGGAGCCTGGCAGGCTACAGTCCTTGGGGTCACAAAAGAGTCGGACACAGCCTAACAACTAAATAACAACAGAAACACTCACTCTTATTTAAAATAAGTGAGCAACCTGGTCTACCACATTAGGAGGGGAAAACTATGGAGTTCTTTATCTGATGATCCTGACCCTCCAATCCCAACTACTAAGTTGGAGGAACAAATTTCACCCTCTTTTTGAAACTAATATGAAAAATTGTGATGCCAGAAGAGTATCTGTTGTAAGGGATCTACTTTTAAAATACTGTACTTCAGTCCTATGGGATCAGAATTTGTTAAGGCCTCTTCTTCAAAACTACTGAAAGAGATGTAGAAAAACAATTTGATGCTATTATCTAAACTAAAAACCAAAGTCCTAAGAACTTCTATAGAGGAAAGGGCACTTTGGAACTAAAGTTCTAATGGCAGTTCTGCCAGGAGCTACATGCATGAAACTGAACAAGCCATTCTCTGTAAAATGAAGTGGTCAGGCTGATGACGTTAAAAGGAACGTTAACATGTTAACATCCTGTCCTTCTTTAAATTCAACATATTAGCAATAGTTTCCAAATGCATCCAAGTCAAGCAAGAGAATATCCTGAGGTAAGGAAAGGCCAAGTCTCCCCTAGTGTTTTCAACTTTTGTTTACAGATTTTGACATTAAAAATCATTTGAGGTTTGATCTCACCACCTCCACATTTGGACAGGTTCTTTTATGTGGACAGGTTTATACTTAAGTGGACAGGTTTTTCATCTTAGTACCAAGGCAGTTCTACCCTGACCAAGTTCTGAAGAATCCTGGAGATGATATTTATATTACTTTTATGAGTATAAGCAGCCCATATGGACTTTATTGGTCCTTAGAAACTGCTTCCTACACAGCAATTGTTCATCTAAATGAAAGAGTCACAGCTCATGTGCTTTATTTCCCTGTGGAAAGCAGGCTATTCGGGCAGTAGAAGGCACCATACAAGAAGTACTGTTATCATTACTGTTTTCTGTCTCATCACACTTACTCAGGGACTATAATGCAATGAATAAAAAAGATGCAAGAGTAGAGTGACAGGACAGGTCAGTTCTGAAGACAGTCATATGCTCCAATAAAAATTAAAAATAAATTTAAAAAGACAGTCATACTGTCAGACCCACCACCAGCGAATCCAACAAGTATATTCAATACAACTGTGCATTTACAAATCTCACAGAGCTAGAAAGAATTCATGACCTCCCTTGCCTGTGTAAACTCAATAAAGGTGTTTCTGGGGAACATAACTTTCCCTTCACATCCATATATTTCACAGACCTTTCTCTCATATTAATGAGGTTTTAGATATTACCTACCTCTAAAACCCTTGCTATATGTACTTTTGTGGCCAGGTGCTTATAGAGCCAAAATCTTGTCAAGAAACCAACTGGACAGAAAGGAAACTCAACATGTATTTGATCAGCATCATGAATTATCTTATTAAACCAACCCAGGGTATGAATGATGGCAGGTCCAAAGAAGAATTAAAATCACCCACCTCTTCCCTATAGCTGAGAAGGGCCACAAAGGACCTAACTGATTATGAGGTTAGAAATTATGTTTTCAAGTTCCCATCTGGAGGCATGTTTGTTTCTTGCTGTGTGAGTTTGCTCCTGAGTTCTTCAATGGTCTGTTTTGAAAGGGTGAGACTGACTGAAACAAATGCCTCTGTCTTCAGGACTTGAAAAAAAAAAATCATTGAAAACAATGTAGGGATATAAATGTCTGTGCCCATAGCCAAGATAAAAAATGCAAAGTCTGGGCCACCTTGCCTTTAATTTTCTAACTGCTGTTTTGTAAGGCTGTGTCATGCTTCTCAGTTCAAACACGCTTTGGCTCTTTATTATTCATGGACCTTTTTCCCAGTCAGTGGTGTTGAATAATAAAACAGCCCAGGATCAAATGGGCCAATTCTCCACGCCTGACACCAACTGCTACTGTTCGCTGGGCTCTGCCAAGCGTTGCCTCTGATAATGAGTGGGATTTGGTTAAACAGTAAATTAATGAATAATGAAATATCCAGGTTGATCAGTTAGAGAGCACGCTTGCTTTGCCCTGGGCTAAACGCTTGGGGCAGAAATTACTCTCAAACGGCACTTGCCTGGCTGCTGGTCTGGATAACTATTTTACAGCCTACTGCTTGACAGAATGCTGGGGAGGGGGAACCAGTGGGGGAGAGGAAAGGAAGAAGGACAGAGTTATTAACAGCAAAAAAAAAAAAAAGGGAGAGAGAGAGGAAGAATAACCTAGTTATCACCTTGTAGGTTTCTAAACTGCATGTGTGAGAACAAAGTCACAAATATGATCTGGAGAAGTCTGAGTTCCAAAATTCCCAACACATGTTTAACATCAAGGAGAAATGATGAATGAAAACAGTCTTCTGTGTGTGCCTGTGCACATATGAGATTAAATGCGGAATGATTCCACTGAAGATGCACGTTCCTGTGTACATGCTAGAGTGAGGACATGCAGAGAAGGCGTTCAGTGTCTACTTGACCAAAAAACTCTATCCTTATTTTAAGGTTTCATGCTCTGATTCTTAGACGTACCCCCTTGTACGAATTTTAGAATATTAAAAATAGGACTTTTCCAAAGAACTCCCTTAGGAAAAAAGTTTCACTTCAACTGAGCATTCAAATCCATGTGTGTGTGTGTAGTTTATCACTTTTCAACTTTAACTTCACCCAAGAGTCTTAAATTGTTACATAGTTTTATGCATGCATTAGTAATAGGTTTTTCTCATTCAACATCAGCTATTTGTCCTTTATAAGGAACAAACTTTGGATCACGAAAAACCCACAGCAAAGCCACGAGGATACCATGGACTGAGAAAATGAGTGACTTCACTAGACATTTGTTCTGGAGATAACTTTCTCTAATTGGTCATCTCTGGAATATCCTATTCTTTCAGAACTTGAGCCCCTTTCAAATGGCCTCAAGATGGGTGGGCTTTGAAGTTTTACACAGTAGAAGCTGAAATACTTTTCAACAAACTGATTAACATGTGGTGGGTGTTGGTGTTTTGTCAAGTCGTTTAGGTTGGGCTTCGATTTAGTTTGTTCTTAGGCGCAAGAGAGAGAAGGGCCTTCACGAGTAGGGGGGAAGTGAGGACATGTTCAGGAACCTCATTAACTCATTAACTGTTGTCAGTGCTGGAAGCAAACTCAGAGCAAGGCTAGGGAGAGAGAGGTGGACATTGTCTTCTTCTGGTGCATAGGTGACAAATGATGGGACTGGAAGAAAAGACTGCCCCCAGCCTCATTAAGCAAGGAGCAGTATGAACTACCTATAGCTTCAGTGTACATCATTACTAAACTCAACTCCTCAGGGCCTACAAAGCAGCAAGGCCGAGTGACGGCTGCTTCCCTAGTTTCATCCCTACAGCAGTATCATGAGCAAAGTTTTTACCTCTCTACTCCAACACCCAAACCCCTCTCCCTCAAGAAAAAATAAAATGCTCTAATTGTCTTTATTACTTTCAGACACTAGCCACCAAACACAGATGTTCACTATTTTAAAAGAAGGGCAAAGGTCACAGGGACTCAGATCAACTTGATCCCTCTTTGGATTATTTGACCCCATTGTCTGAAATGGCCCTTATCTTTGAAGAAGAAAAGAATATTTAGATTGCACATAAAAGCAAATGAAATCATTCAGTGGGTCTATTTTGTTGATATGGCTCTGGCCTGTGCTCTCCTCTCTTCCTAAAAACAGCAAAAGGGAAAATGTGTGAAAACAACCCAAGCCAGAGTCAACTGTGCTTCTGCCTCAAATCTTGGTAGTTTCCTATCTTTAGGAATCTCTGGCCAAAAGAAGTCTCTTAAAAGTCCCTAAAACCTAAAATACAAAAGCAAACAAAAACCACCAAAAAAAAAAAAAAAAAAACCCTTTTTGAAACTTCACATTGGTAAATGCTGTTTCGTTGTGACTGTTTTTGTAGTCCTACTATTAGGGGAATTTCCATATTGTGATATTGTGTGTATGGGGCAGTAGGGTATGGGTGTGTGTGTCTGTAACTACAACCTTCCCCCCACCCAGGTCTCACATGTCGTTTCTAGTAGAATTATTTATCAATGAAGATAATGTATACAGAAAATTCAAACTGGTCCAAGACTGATGCTTTGTTCTCAAAATTAGCACTACCACCTTTTGACACAGGGGCAGTAAAGAGGAGTTGGCTTGTAGAGCACCAAGATTTGGTTTTACTTGTTTTCTTCACATTGACTGGCATTTTCTCAGTTATTCTGTTAAACCTCTCTCCCCTCCCGCCCAACCCTACATGGGTGGTCAGTTTAGCAGTAAAATCCACTGCTGTGTAGAAGCTATCTAGAATCCTATTTCTTTCGACACTCAGATTATAGTCGCACTCACTTTGCCCACCTGAACAGCCACCAGCCCTTCCAGCTCACCAGGTTTTTTCAAGCTGCCTGGCCTCAACTGGCACTTCTGGACGCCAGGTTCTAGCATTCAGGACCTGATAGTTCACACGGGGAGTGCTTGAACTCATTGGGTTGACTCGATCCGATCCTCCACCTCATTCTATGTAGTGTCTGATTTGGGTCCGAGTTTTTACCCCAAAGTCTTGCATGCACTCCTTCCACACCCCCGTACTCCACTGCTCAGGTGCCGGCTTCTTTTCTCCAGTCATTTGATAAAAGTCTGCACAGGAAGGGACATATGACTGTTACAGAGGGCAGACTCTGACCTCCCCAGAATATTCTACGCATACACGCCATGGTCGTGCCCTCCTTCCAGTAAAACGTGTGGGCTAATGACATTTGACAGCCACATCCTTTAAACGTTTGCAAATACGTCCGCGAACAGGCACGTTTCCGACGTTAACTGGTGGTCCAGTCACAGATGACTGCCAAGGCTGCCCTCCGTGTGGCCCGAGCAAGTCACGCTTTGCCAAGTCCATTGGCTATTATGCGGCTTTTTAAAAATTTTAAAGAAGCATTTTTATGCAGAGGCCTCTCCTGGCAGCAAGTGTGACCCCTATTTGGGTCTGGACGACTCTCGCTCGAGTCAGCTCCAGAGAGCAGCAGCCCTTCTAAGAGAAGAGAAAAAGCGAAAAGCAGCACGGTAGGCAGGAACAAACTGGTTCTGAACGAGAAGGCCAGAAATCGCGACCTGATCTTGCTAGTTTGGGACGAGCCTAAAATGTGTTGAACTTCTGTGACAAAACGGCCCCCTCAATCTCTGCATAAATAGTATGAAAAAAGAAAAAAGGGTTGCCAACACTGCGGCCGTTCGCGAACTTGACCCCAAGGGCGCGCAGCAGAAAGCCTGACGAGCAGACTGCGCCCTGAGCAGTAGTTGGGCCATGAGATACGCGCGCTGGGGGGAGGGCCGCGGCGCGTGCGTGCGTGCGTGCGCGTGCGTAGGCGTCCGCGCGTGCGTGTTCGTTGACGCTCGGCCCTGGCACTGGTAGAGCGTGCCTAGACGCGGGTTGCGGCGCCGCGTGCTTGCGCTCAACTTGGGCAGCGGCGGCGCACGCGCGGTACGTGCACACGCTGACTGGGCACGGGGGTGTGAATATCGGAGCGCTGGCGCCCAGTTTCCGCATTGGTGTCTGCGGCTGCGTCCTGGAAATGTGGGCTAAAGGCGGTGGGAGAGCGCCGGCCTGTGACCTGGGGGAGGGGCACGGAGGGACCCGAGCCAAGAAAGTGGACCCGGGGAGGCGACTGACTGACCTCCTCCTCTGGAAGCGCTGAGATTATTTATGAGGCCTGATTTAAAAGTAGTGGCTGCTAGGGAAGTGAAAAAGGAGCTCACCCCAAGCTATAAGAGAAGTTATAGTCGCGAGAATGCTGTTTATGACAGTATAAATCAACGTGGAGGTTGTGATGGGAAATATGGAGAACGTGAGTTTGGGATAGACTCAAGGAAACAAGTGAAGAAAGAAAAATGAGTTTTCTCCCTCCGTGTTCTGCCCCCCCGCAATTCCTTTCCAAGGAGCCCAGGATTCCTGCCGGGAAGCTGGCGCGGGGAGATCCCACTCCATGGCGAAGTGTCTTCCCCAAGCTGAAACGAGGCTCGATGGAGGACGAGGGAATACATGTAAATAAACAACGTAGAAGATTTATGGGAAGGCGTTCAATTTTATAGGACTGTATTTATAGAGCCAGCGCTGGCTCACTTATAGATTAATGGGAAGCTAAAATTAACGGACTTGTGAGCCTCACGTTTAATTTCTGAGGCTTCGACGTGACAGGTAACCGCCTTCGAAGTCCAGGCATGGAAGGCCGCCTTCGTTGGGAGTCATGAGCGCCCCCAATAAGATTACACGTCCCATCCGTGGTGGCTTTAAGCTCTGGTGCCTGGGGTCCCTGGGGAAGGACCCCCATGGGACGTTTTGGCAAATGAAGAAAAAGAACGTGGCCGCATAAAAAAAAATCGGTTCTTCTTCGTCCTAGCATTATTTTTAATGGGCCCATAAGCCTTTAATGCGGGCGGGCGAGCAGACTGACTTCTGGGGCGCTGGAAGCCTCGCACCCGGGCTGGCTCCCTCCAGGCAGGCTGGGGCGGCAGAGACACCTCCTTCAAGGTCACCCAGGAACCCCCGCAGGGCCGGTGATCAGGGCCCACGGCCTAGCGGTTCCAGTTTCCCTTCATTCCTTACTACTTCCGCGGCCTGGTTAAGGCAGTAACAAAAGCAAGGGCAGAGGAGCTGTAACTAGCAGCCCAGGGCCATTTTTGTTAGGCAAGGCTCTTAGGCTACCTACCTCTTCCCTTTCTTCCAGTTCTTTCCACACATTCAGGCCCCTCAGGACTTTGAGTTTTGCCTAGAAAAAGTGACTGTCTTATGGTGGTGGAAGAGAGGATGATTTGGAATTTACCTATGGAATAATAGATGGCCGGTCTGTTTCTGGAGAGCTGGTGTTAACCCTTCGGTAGGTAAATTTGCGGTAGGATATGGAAATTACTTATCACCGCCTTTGTGTAATCCCAGTAGTAACCAACCCTTCGCTGGCCAAGAAAGCAAAAGAAAACGAAACAATATATTTGAGCCAGAGACAAAGGCATATACCTATTTTCTTTCTAGATAAATGCATTGCAGGTTCTCTTAATCACCCTTCTCCTGTTTCTTTTTTAATTCCTTCTACTTTCCTTCTCTTTCTTGATTCAGTCATTTATAGTTCTAGCCATGATAATCCCCCTTTTTTAATTAGTAAGGAAGCCAAGAAGTGGAAAATCTCACAGAAAGCAGATTCCATTGTCCCTTCTGTCTTTCCCTATAGGGAAGTCCAAGTGGGAATGAGTCACCTGAAAAACAGAAAATTGATATAGAAGGCATATTATTAATTACCTGAGTACCAACTATATGGAAGCACTCTCCTAATCTGGGTTTACCAGTTATCTAGATTTAACTTTGCTAGCTATCCTTAAATATATATACATGTTGCTGTTCCTGCTTTTTATAATTAAACCTAGACAACGTTGGAAAGGAACTTTACAGTTAAGACTCTGAGGTCCAGAGAGAAACAGTGACTGGTCCAAAGTGTGCAACAGCTTGGACAAATTTACTTTCCAAGCCTTAGGGAAGACACCAAGCCTTGGGATGAAATACAGATTGAGATGTTTGATTAGTGCAGCCCATTAGGATTGGGCTGTAGCCCATTAACCCAAATGAGAAGTGCTCTGGCTTCTCTGGTCATCCTCTGAGCCTAAGGTAGGAACCTTGTTTCCTCCTCTGGTCAAGGGAGCTTTTCCTCATGTATTTACTGAGGGCCTGGCACTGCTGGTGAGGTCAGGGTGGGGTTCAGTCCTGAAATGAGCCAGTTAACTCCTCCAGATCCCCATAAGGCACAAGAGCCCTGGTCTGGTGGGCTACTCTCTTGCACCATCTCCTTCAAAGAACATCATGCCAGAATGCCATCTCACTGGCAACAAGAGGGGAGCACCTTATTTGACTTGGACCCAGAGATCCATAGTGCCTGGGACTCAGAGTCTTTTAGTTATCTAGGAAGTAAATAATTTGACACCTTGATTTTTTTAAGGGCAAAATAAACCAAGAGATGCAACTAACATAAGCTTTTATTGCAAATTTGGTGAGAAATAGGAGAGAATAGTGTCAAAATTTGGAATTTTAAAAAGTCAAAAACACCTTCTAGTGAAAACAAAAGTGTCCATTTTTCTGAGAAGCAAAATTTATTGTATTTATTGTAAGGAAAACACTGCCTGTGTTTATATGATGGAGTGGGGGACAAAAAGGAAACCTCCTTGTCTATACTCTTTCTGTCTGTTGAATTAAACAGTATGTTCGAGAAACTGAAGATGAAAACACAACAAAAACACAACAATCTTTTATTTATGTAAATCAGATCAACACTGGACAATAAACCAATTTCTACCCATTACCATAACAGCTTGTCTATAAAGAACAGAAAAATTCAGAGAGGATTCTACCTAGGGTCAAGCGGTTTTTTGTTTTTTAACCACCCATTCACAGAGGTATAGATTCACAGATAAATAATCCCAAACTACTTGCTCGCCATATTTACACATTCCCATTAAATTAAGCATAAATAAATATATACAAACTTAACATGGATACCCTCCAGAGCTCTTCTCCTGAAGAGTCAATAGATTGATATTTCTTGATTGTGTGTCAAAAACAATGTTAGTGAGTGAGAAACCAACTCAACAGAGGAGTCGATTTTGGCATTTCAAGAATGGTGTTCATTCTACTTTTTAAAAGAAAACAAATTTTGTTATTTTTTTAACCCTATAATTTAACATACATCGGCACAGGAGGGGAAACACTGTTTGGGCTCTTGAGGCAACATCAGATGGTTTAAGGTTATTTCCTTTCCACATAATGTATTATGCATACAGAATATCAGATGTGATGACAAGTTGGCTATAAACACGCTAAGTAGGAATGAGTTGCCCTTTTAGGTAAGGCTTTGTACCAGAGGAACAGGGTATAGATAAGTTGGGGGTTTCAGGTTTTCCATTCGAACAAAGTTTTCATAGGGTCTAAAATAATTGCTTGAGAGAAAGTGGTTTCCTTAGCCAAAGAAAATAAAACAGCCATGTCTTTGAAACTTTGAAAGTGGAGAAAGCTAAGGATGTGGTGCCAGGGAGAAGGAAAAGAAAATGCAAGCTAACTTCAAGGGAGAAAGTTACCTTCCCAGTTTGGGAGAGAAGTTAATGATCACTTGGATGATGAAATCCTCACCCAAAACAGCTCTTCTTTTCGCTCTTTTTCTCCCAGGAGAGCCACCATACATATAAGAGGAGGCAGGATTGGACAGACGATGGTCAGAAGACCCTTAGAACCTCCAAAGGAACTTATAGAGTGGAAAAGTGTGAAGGCAGCGCTGCCATATCCTGACTCTTCCTTCCTACCTTTAGCTCTTACTTTGGGACAGGGCACTTAAGAGGTTTGGATACAGTGTCTTAAGAGGGCAGGGGTGCAGGGGAGAGCTGCGACTCACCTGTTTAGTTTGAAAACAAGGCTCAAAGGGGCTTGTTTTAAACGTTTCCCTTGACTTAAAAGACAAACTCTTGCGTTAATCCCACTGTTTATTGATTTATGGGCCCAAGGAAACCAAATCTTTTAATAACTCAATTATCAGATAAACGTAGCAGGCCTAACGAAAGCAAGGGGGCGGGAGTCATACATGAAAGGAGAAATGAGAGAGGGAAAGGCGGCAGTGGGCTCTATCCACGTGTGTGTGGGGTGGGGTGGGGAGTTGCAGGGAAGGGTTGCCAAGGGCTCTGTTCAGCTCGGGCGGGAGGAACGCACACGGAGAGGGGCGAAGGGCGACGAAGGAGGCTGCGCAGCCTAGTAAGACAATTCCTACCCATGACCCGCCTTTAGGAGCCTGAGGGTGGAGAGTTTTCATCCCGGCAAAGGCGGGGGAAGCTTCCGATCCCCTGGACATTTCTAGGCCACTCGCCCTCAGGGAGCAGGCGCCCCGGGCGGCCGCTGGCAGTTAGGGGCTCAAGCAGCACTGAGACCCCTCTAGCCTGCAGCCCGTGGGGCGCCCCCCCATTACCTACTGGAGCACCGGGCTTTCTCGGTCGCCTTAGCCCTTAGGGTGAGACCGAGAGCGGGAAGGGCCCGCGCGGCCCCGCGGCCCCTCCAGCGGCTGATTCTATGTCCTCAACACGACTGGGCGCGAGTGGCCCCCACGCTCTCGGGACCTGCACAGTAAGAGCAAGGCGCATCCATCGCGTCTCTCGCACGTCACACGCGTGGGGCGCGTTGCCCTGCAAGGAAAGGAGACGATCGTTTTCAGTGCGGTTTCTCCTTTCTGCCTTTGGCAATCAGAATATGTCTTATGCAAGCGGCCAGGCCCTCGGACAAAGGCGCAGGCTTCTAAGCTCGGAAGGGATGGAGCATCTATCTACACGCTCCATGAAGTCTAGCTCCCGGCCTTTGTACTCTTATCAACTCATCTAAGGCTGGGCCCTGCACATCCAGAGGTCCTCGAAGGAGCTGACAGTGGATGGGCTGGGGTCTGACATCAACCGTTGCTTGGGCCCTCCTGGTGACCTAAAACCAGGTCCCTAACTCCCTCCCCCATAAACATGTCAGCGCAAAACTTTCAGCAGGTTCCTAAGTCCCACCCTTCAACCTTCCCCCTCCCCAGGCCAAGGCCCCAGGGGGTGCCGGCCTGAGGCCCAGTGGGTCCTAACTGTAAATCCTGCAGAACAGACCTCTGGAGCTTTATCTTCAAGAGATGCTGCAAAGCTCCTAATGCCTACTTTGTTTAAAGAGATGCGTTCATTCACACTCTATTTTAGAGATCTATCTCACCCACTTATACCCCTGGGGATTTCCCACTGCTTTGGGGATGGTGGGAACAATGGATTTCAGATCTTATTTTATGATAATGCTCAGGTGAAGCCCAAGAAAGGAGCTGGGCTGCCAGAAGTGAGAGAGATTAAGTGCATGAGACTTTATCCACTGGGAATAGCCCCAGTGTATCCAGACGGTAACATTCAAAGCTGAAGTACATCTCCTTTCACTTTGCATTATTTTACCATTATTGTCAAAACAAGTGCATGTCTGGTGGCGGGGGTTGGGGGGGGGAGGCCGCATTTATAAAGCATCTTGTAAGAAAGTAACTGCTGCTGAAACACAGGAGCTTGCACCACCCTTCTTCCCAGGACCACTCAACCACTCGCAAAGCTGCTGCTTTTCCCAAAATTGCCAAAGAGCCCAAGGAAATGGAATCCATTTTAAAGGCGAGTCAATAATGCTAAAATATTGGGCTCCAAGGCCCTTACTCCTCTCCCCTAAAATTCACTTAGCAGCTCCCCACTCCTCCGGAATTCCTTGTTGAAGTATCTGTTAACAACTAGACTCAAAGCTGCTTCAATCTCTTATTGGCCACTTTCTAAATTATTCCCTTTGAGCTTCTTTAAAGAAGTGCACCTGCAGAATTCTGACACACAGGCTTTGATTAAAAAGGGATCGGATTTTTTTTTTTCTCTGTACCTTAAAGATTGTGTAGGAAGCCCAAGTCCTCTTTGAAGAAGCTCATAAACCATGCGGGCAAAGCTTTGGAAAACAGAAGAGAATGAAATGGTACATACCCCTCCGAAGGAATTACATACTAATCAACGTATTCATATTGTTTTGGTTTTACTATAGTTCTTAAAATTGGTAGATGACAAATAGGATAACAAATGAAAGATGCTCGGTAGGCAGATGCCGGTAAGGCTGGGAACTAGTAAGGTTTCTGAAAGCAACTGATGATGAGTCTCAATCAACTTATTGGTCCGGATTTTCCTCGGCCGCGGGAGCCTCCGCTCGGCCGGCCGGCCGGCCCCAGAGCTGCAGCCACCGCCTGCGTCCCCGAGGGCCTCCCGCCCCGCCCGCCCTCGCCCTCCCTAATTATGCAAACGGCCCGGGAGCTGGGGCACCGGTGAGTTAAGGACGCGGGGCGGGGCGGGGCGGGGGCATCGAGGGGACCGCAATCACCGTGCCTGAGGGCTAACCACAAGCCTTTTCATCCCGGAAGATTCCCGTGACAGCCAGAGGGAGGAAGGGCAACGTAGAAAAGGGTGGCTGGGAGAGGGGTGAGGTGAGGTGGAAAGGCGGGGACTGCCAGTTTCCTAAAAATATATTAAAAATTTAAAAAGTTCGTGCGTCTCAGTCAACCAGCTCTCAAAGCACTGACACCGACAAGGTTTCTCCGATTTTCTTCCAATAAGTTAGCGTTTTCTCATGTTTAGTCTTATGTTTATTTTCCAAAGGGAAAAAAATCATGTTTTTATTATTATTATTATCAGTATTACTAAGCTCGAAAGAACCGAAGTGGAAAATCCGGACGGTGGTCTCCAAGTGTATCTTGAAATAGACACTGAGAACCGATACTGTTGCTCCGTGGTACGCCTCAGTTTTGTTTTTTTTTTTAAGTTATTTAGTTTTGCTTTTTAAATTTTTGATTGTATGTGTATCTACCTAATATAATTCTTCCAAAGCCAATCCAATATTTTTAAAGCTAAAATTAAAATTTGTTTCTGTTTTCTTTTTGTATTTAAAACATTTTTCCTTTTTTTTTTTTTAATTTTTCATTTCCTGTGTTTCTCCTCCTTGTCGCCAGTTTTACTACCTGGGCCTTCCCCAGACGTGTGCCTGTTAGTGGTGGTGTTGTTCAAGAACATCTTGTCCATGCCTTTGAGCGCCTCGGTGAGATAGTTCTGCAGGGCCGTGAGCGCGGCGCAAATGGCCGGGGCGCCGAAGCCATGCGTGATGAGGCTGAAGTGCGTGAGGCAACTCTGGATCCCCGGCTCCAGGATGGGGCTGGGCCGGCTGTTCCCGATCGGAGTCCGGTCCTGAGCCAGCAGATCCGTAAATTCTTTACAAAGTTGCCTGCAAATGGGGCGGAAGAGGAACAACAACCACAATAACAAACAAACACCACCCTCAGTGTCGTTGTCATTGGCATTAGAAAGGAGACTGCTCACACAAGCCCAGAGGCACCCGGTCACCGGAGAGCCGGGGAGCGAGGCTAATGTGGGCGATTCCGCTCTGTTTCCCTTCCCAACGCCCGGCCGGCCTTCTCGAGCAGCTGGGACTGGAAGGAAAGCGGGGGTGGGGAGGTAAGGCACCCCTTCCATCCCAAAGCCCGGCCTTTTTGGCAGCCCCTTCCCCTGCCCATTTCCCGCTCTCCCCCGGCCCCCCGCCCCACCCACCCCCCCCCCCCCCGACCCCGACCCGCCGCCTTCATTATGCAGGAAACTGCATAAACCTCGCTTTGGGAAAATCGCTAGGCTTTTAGCATTTGATTTGGAATATTCAGTCATTTTTAGCTCTTACCTGACAGTTCTTTTTAAAGCCCTTTCCCCCTCCTCTCTCCTGCCTCTCCAACCTCTTGGCGATCAGGCTCAGAAAGCCCAGAAAGATTTAGGGCCCTGGGCCACAAGCCTGTCCTTCTCACAGAAGCAGATTGCTGGAGCTGTGCATGGCCCAGGGCAAGCAACTGTTTATTCCAGGAGAGAATGCTGATTCCATTCAAAGCAAAAAGCTGTTTACCTGCAGTATTTGAGAAGGGAGGTGTTCCCACCACCACCATCTCCCCTTTTTTCCCCTTTCTTTTACAGTGTAGGCTACGGAAGATCTTTATACAACAGGATTGTTGTCCATATAAAAGGAGTCCCACATTGTTTAAATAAAACCTAAAGGTAGATGGTTAAGACTCCAGGGAGAGGAAATTTTTATTTGTTGAAGGTTTTTAATTCCTCAAGGCACCCAAATCTCCCAGCCTTAGAAATCTTGCATACCTAACTATGGACTGAACTTACTTGAGAAATTTTTAATATAAGAAATGGGCAAAAGGATTTTAGCCCTGAAGGCCCAAAGGCTTGGTTCGCCTCTTGGTCAGAGGCATGGCATCCCAAAGGTCATAGCCTTTCATAGACTGGCAGGCTTCTGTCAGCCTGCCTCCACCTGGTCTCCAGGGTGGTGAAAAAAGAAAAACTACAGGACTCCAATCCCAGGCCTCCCTGGGATGGTCTGACACTTGATGACACCTGGCCTGGCCAACAGATGAATAGGGCCAGTGCCTGGAGGCTCATGTGAGTGACTCTGAGGCACCTATTCCAAGGGGATTACTCCCAGGAGAAGTAACAGCCAGAGGAGATGGAAAAAACCTCCTCCCCCACCTGCAACAGCCAGAAAAGGTTTTTGGTTTTAAGACTGATGGGTAGAAGACACTACCAGGCATGCTCTCACTGGTTTCTCTGTTCAAAATGCAGGCATATATCATCCCAACCAGGAAGAAACAGGTAACAGTTTTGACCTAAATAGGGCAGTTTCTTAAGTCAGAGGTTCCTCAGAATCACCTGTGGGGTTCAAACAAACACATCCAGGCCTCCACCCTCACCCTCACCCTCCCTGCCATTCAGGGAGCCTGGGGCTAGGTCCACGAATAATTATCTTGGAAATGCTCCCCAGACAATCCTGATGCTCACCTCAGGTTAAGAAATGCTGGCCTAAGAGAAGCCACAAGCACTCCTCAGGGAAACCACAGAGTTGTTTGTGGAATCCTGTTATCTAATTTATCCAGTTTGGCTTTATTTTTTCCCCAAAGTACCTTTACTCTTTTATAAAGCACCAACAGTTCCCCTGCCGCTAGCCACCAAGGGCAAGGGGTGGGAGGGCAATTTACTGACAAAGATCTATTATATTGCTAGTTAGTACATCAAGGAAAACCTTCTAAAAAGAGGTGGGTGCCAGGTTTTGATCGTTGGAAGGGATGGTTAAAGGCTTTCCTGAAGTTTGTACTCATTACCAAAGTGCCAAAAAGGAAATTCTGAACTGCGGAGAACAAATGCTTAGAGTCAAACATTTTAAATCTTCAAAGCCCAAACTGGGGTCTGTAAGCAATTAAAGTTCTGGGACATTAATATTTTTTGACCCTGCGGAAAGGGGCAATCAAATTCCAATCACGTCTCAAAAACATCTGGACAAATTTGAGCAAATGATTTTTCAGCCTTCCATATATTTCTTTAAATTACGCTGTCAACGGAACAAACCGCGTCCTGGAGCACTAAATAAATGAGCGCCGCTGCTTGGGCCGCGCCTGCGAGAGAAACGTGCGGGCGCACGCAGCGCCGCCCACCGAAGGCCTGAGCCGGCCATAAAACACCAGCAATATGACATCGAAGCCAAAGACAGGAGTAAATCAAATAAATAGAAAACCCACTGTAAAAGTTCAAATGAGCTCTAGACCTAAATTTAGCCAGAGATTTACTAGTTTCCCCTCTGGAGTTGTAGTAAATTCTACTTCTGTGGAAGATGCCAAACAGCAACGTTGGAAAGAGAGTAATTAGAGCTGAGGGTAGAGATGGGTACACGTGGGTGACATATAGACACCCTGAGCAAGCACACGTGGCTGTGTGGGGAGGACAGGAAGATGTGCAACCTGGGCAGAAACAAGCATCCAGGGATGCAGGAAGAACTGGAATAAGGCTCCACCCCGCAAAGGTCTGCCTGTCACCCCCAGGGCTGGGGATGTGAATTGTTAAAAAGCCTGGATTCCGATTAATAAAGCCATCCTTCTCAGAATCTAGAAAACAGAGAAGACTGACACGCACACAGCCCGTAATCAACGCTGAGGGGTGGGCACGCGCAGGGGGGCGGAGCTGGGAGGGCTCCCTACCAGCAATCCACCGGCTTTCGCCACTGAGCTGGGAGCTCCCATTGCCTCCTCCCAAACGAGGTGGCTGCGCAGGTTGGGAGTAGGGACGAGTTTAGGACACTCACTTGGTGGCCAGCAGCATATTCTTCCGGGAGTGCAGGTCACTGGGGTCCGTGTGCTGCCGGTTCAAATATTCAGAAACAGCTTTGGCGGGAAACTCCGTTTCGCAAATATACCCAAAATCCCGAGCTAAATGAACAGCTTCTCCTGAAAAGACAGCCGCAGAGGAAATAATCAGCACCCAAGACCATCCCAAGATCAGGAGGTGTTCCCTGGTCTATTGTTATTGTTCACAAAACAGGTCAACTCTTGGGGGCAGTAGCAAAGGTGGTACAGACGCCCAAATGAACATGGTTCTCAGGCCATGATTAAAGTTGATGGAACAAACTTTGTTCCTGCTGCTCCTTCCAGCCTCTCCCTGATCACGCTTCCAGTCAAATCCTAGCTAGGCAACCCCTGAATAGTTTCGGGTCTCCCACACCCCAGCCCTAAGGGAAAGGTGGGCCACTTGTGGGAGCCACCTTGCAATTGCATCTAGACAGACAGTGAACTGAACATTCAAGCCAGATCTGCCCCCCACCCCCTTTTTTAAGTATCTAACGTGTTAACTCCTGCTTTAAATAAAATTTAAGTCTTCCTAACTTTTGTATCTTCCTATAATTAATATATACAAATATAGATCCTTGTGTGCCTATGTCCACATATATTAAAGAATATATAAATCATATATGGATCAGTGTCTATCCAGCAATGAAATATTTATTCTCCTTGTCAGTTTCCTGCTAGTTAGGTTTCAGGTTTCTCCTCTTCAGAGGTTGCTGCCATCATTCTCCTAGTTCAAGACTTTCTACTGCACAAAGATGACACAGCAGCTATAGAAAACCTGGACAGCTGAGAGACTCCTCAGTTAATGTGGAAACCCCTTTCGAAAAAAGCATTATTACCCTTTAAAAACACAGCCTTAGGGGTTCAAGGGAAGATCTTAACATAAAAAAGAGATGTGCTGAATTATCCCATAGCCACATTATTTCTAAGGAGCACGACTACTTTTAATCATCATTAGCATAGTAACCAAACACTTCCAGCTTACAACAACTCATAACACTGAAAACTGCCAATGGAATATTGGCATTTCAGTGGGTTTTCCAGTTCCTTTCCTTTCCACCCAAATCCCTGTCTTGGGCTGAAATTACCTTGACTGCTTTTCAAAATGAAGATTGTGATTTTAGCAATATGCTAAAGGGCAAAAAGTAAAACCCCCAGGCTGAGAGGCAACCAGTAATAAGTGTGGTCTGGAAATTTGGTCACCTCTGCCTCTAGAGGGTAAGTTTGGGCCAGGCAACTTTGCCTGAAAGATGTCAAAGTGCAATGCCTATCAATGTGATGACTTTATGGTTGCTGCCTAAATATTCTAAGATCCCCTGCTCCAAAAACTAACTCCCCGAAGTAGTGTCATAATATCGTATCCATAAAAATAGAAGAAAAACCCAAAACCTACATGTTAGACTCTAGAGAAGATTCTACAACTTCCTCTATTAGGTCCTTCTAGCTGTATTTCCTGTGTCTTCCACAACCCACAAATTCAAATGCAGATCCACTTATTCTAGACTCTGGAGAAGATCCTGTTTATTACATACCATAAATATCATCTCCAATCCCAAAATGATGAGCAAATTAGAATGTGCTTGTTATAAGTATGGGCCTTTAAATTTACAACTGAAGATCATACATGATTCCCCTCCATGTTTCCTAACTCCCCCTCCCATTCCCCTCATCCCCAACCCGTATTTCTCCTAGGTCACTGGTCTTATGAAGCTCTATTTCAATAAATCCCAGGTAATCAGTGGGAGATAGGGGCCCTGGAAGTGACATGAGTTTTAAAATAACCATTAGAGATCATGAATGCAACAGTAATTTCACAAATCAACAGTGTGTTTAGTACTACTGATGATTCAGAGGTAAAATTTGGGAAGGAGAAGGGGTATAGAAGGGATTGCTGGTTACAGAGTTATTCTTGAGTTTGTTAGAGGTTGTTTCAGGTACCATGTCCTGCGCCTGGAGGCACCTGCACTGGCTTGGAGGCCAGACCTGAGCACTCTCCAGAGCTCGGGGACCCTTGCACACATCCCTTGGCCTCCGGACAATTGCCACTCCCTCTAAATAAAAAGACCTTTGAACTTTTCAAGCAAACGCTTGACATCCAACTCATAAGGGCACAACAAGTGCAATGATTTCCAGTTAATCATGAAACGTGTAAAATGTCAGCTTTCAGCCAACAGTTAAACTCTGCCACTTCATGAAATGGCCACACGTCTTGCTTACCTTCCACCAGGGAGGTGAGTAACGTGACATTTGCTGCTTTGCGTCTGCCGGCGGGTAAATTCAAACCGATTTTCTCTAGCCTTTCTCTCAAAGATCTCCCCCCATTTTTCGATTTGGCTCTGAAATTGCAAGAATTAACATTCTGATTAACCTCAGAGTGTTCCTGAAACAAAGTTTAGATTTAGCAATCTAAAGCCCAGTGGAGCTTGAAGAGGTTTTAACTTGAGGTTAGCACTTTTTTTTTCTTCCTTTTGGTTATTTGCTGATAGTTTGCTGAGGTTTGCTTAATTTCTGCAATACAGAGCATAAAAAAATCGAGTCGTTCTTTTATCTCATGAGAATAAAAAATGGGAATAATTAGGGTGTAGGTTGTGGGTCCAGAGAAGGTAGAAGTTGCACGTGCACAAGCCCAGCTCTTTCCTGGTCATGGAGCCAGAGAGGTGAGCCAAAGCCGGCAAGTACAACCTTGCCGAAAGACAGGAAGAACTGGGTGGTTCAGAAAGGAGAAGGCTCAGCCTGAAACAGGTGGGCTTTGAGAGTAAGAGGTCAAGAGTCACAATAAAATGGAGTTGGGTTAAAAGGGGAAGGAAGACTGAAGCATGAATCTAACGATGATATTAGCAATCATAATAACAGTAAAACTAGCACCAGAGGAGTTTAGTTACATGATAAGTGCTTTATACTGATCATCTCACTTAATCTCAGTAAGTTTCATACACACACACCCTCAATTCCTAGGGGTAATTGAAAGAAACTTCTACACTGTAGAGCTCAAAGGACTCATGTGAAACTGAACTACAAAGTAGAGCAGAGCAAAAGGACTCAAAATGAAAAAGTCTGTGGGTCACACCCTTACTTCTTCCCAGTGATCCCCCTTTATGTGCTAAAAATACAAGAAAAAACCTATTCTGACTTCTCTTGCTGTGCTGTTCACCCGGCCACTTTTAGGGAAGAAGGGGAGTTTCAACTCCCAAGATAGGCTAACTTGAAAAGTTCATGTCATGCAATGTCACACCTTCATATCGGAGGCACTAACGAAGACTTCAGGCGTTGGCAGGGACTTTTGGGGAGGCTTTGAATCTTTAAGATAAAAGCCAACTCCTCCCCCAGTTTCCACAAGGAGTCTATGGATTGTCTTTCTCCAACACTGGGGAGCATATGAAAGGCCCCAAGGAATACCTGTCTATACTTCTAAAATGGTGTCATTGTTATTTTTGGTAGTGGTACTGAGGAAAGGAAGTCACACAAGTCTAGAACAAAGCTTTTCAAACCGCGGGGTACGATGCATTAGTGGGACAGGATCAACTTAGTCGGCGCCAAGTACACTTTAAAACAAAATAAGAGATCGGAGCACACTGCAGGTGAGAAGGGGGTTGCGCCATGATACTCTTGTTTTAGGTAAGTGTGTGCAGATTTGGGGTCCCACTCAAGGTAGAGAATGCTCCGAAGGGTCCTGGGAGTGGGAAGAGGGGCGCCGGGTACAGGGCGGGGACGTGGAAGGTCCCCAGGCCCGCATGGCTGGCGGGAGGGCAAGGAAGCGCGAGCTGGGCGGGGAGCACGTGGCGGCGGCGGCTGTAAGCTGCAGAATTCGGTTGCTAGGCAACCGCGCGGCATTAAAAAGTGGTTGGGGTGGTGGGTTACCTTCTGAGGACGCCGCCGAGGAGAGACGCATTGAGGCATTCGGGGGGCGACAGCCGTCTCTGAACTTCTCCCACAGTTACTTTGTATTTTGAAGTTGAACTAAGCAGAGACAAACGGCCTGGGACCGAGCAAAACACCTCGCCGGTGTTGACGGACATGCCTCCTAAGAAGCCATCTTTATTCATCATCAGAGAAGTCACAGATTTGGGAGGAACCGGAACTAGAGAGAGAAAAAAAAAATGCCATAAAGGTGACCGGGTTTTGATCCTAGTGACCGCCGATAGAATGAATGTGTCGCTGCCTGCGCAGGGGCGAGGCCACAGGCCAGGCGCCAAGAGGAAAGCTGCAGGAGGAGGTGTGTGTTCCCATGGTTCCGCGGTGCGTTCCGAGCTCTGTGTACAAACAAAATGCAAAAGCTATCACCTCTGGAAACTTACCCCAAGTGTGTGGACATGTGAGAGTGGCTTGCCACAGTCCCGCTCACTACACGAATCAGGAAAAGCACGCAACCCAGAGTTTGGATTGTGCTGTGAAGCCAGACAAGTCCGATTCCATCACGTGTTGGCTGTGTGACCTTAGACATCTCACTAAAGCTCTCTGAATCTTAATGTCCTCATCTGTCTCCTGATAATCACATTTGGTGCTGAAACCTGAAGGCGATGCTCCCTATCAGTGATATAAAATAGTAATACCAATGGTCTTTACGGGAACCCTTCCCTCCTCTATTTGATACAAATCTATGGCCATCACTGGCAAAGATCAGGATGGTGAGCCCCATCAGTCACTCTGCCCAAGAACAGCCAAGTAATAATACCATTAAATTGGGGCAGTTGGACCCAAAAGAGCTGCTTATTTCTCTACAGTGGATCCCATTCTTTGCTATATCCTAACAACAGATTCATTTAGAAATGAACCCAAATGCTCCTCTCCAGTGAAAGCAATTCTGCGGTGACATGAATTTTGTTTACAAATTAACGTAAAGCACCCGGCTGGTGATTGTTTGGAGCAGTTATGATTTACAACAGGTGCCCTGATCAATCAACCAATCACTCTAATTCATGTGAGCGGCGGTCTTGCCTTGCCCCAGTTGTTTCATTTCGGCAAGTAATTGATAACAAACCGCACTCAAGGTATGTTTTATGCAGAAGTTAATAAGAGCTGACAGCTGGTTGCCACTGCTACCCAGGCGCATTCAGTCTCTCCAGCCTGTATTTCTGTTTAATTGTGTTTCAGTGTCATCTGCACCTTAGGAAGAGGCGGGGCTCGGTAGAACCAGAGGCTAGGAGCCAGGAACAGTGAACGGTCAGCTTCCCAGTCCCCTGGCAGTCTCCCTCCCTTGGACTTCTACACGGCTGATGCCCATTTTCTTTCTGCAGGCCACTGGGCAGGCGACACTCCCTGCTGGCTTGCCCTAAACCTTAGCTTCTTCCATGGGGATCTGAAGCCCCTCAAGCACCTCTCCAGTGATCACCAGGCCAGGGGACTTATTGAAACATGCAGTGTTTCTGGCATGAAAAAGGATGCTTCCATTCTTCCTTTTTAATAAAGAGTCTGTCTCTATAATCCTGGTAAGAGAAAGATATGCTTTTTCTACTCCCTGGAACCTAGAACCCCACATGTCAAGCAAGTTAGTATAACCTCCCTTTACTAGAACAGACTAACCACCCTGAGTGTTCTTGAAACAGCTTATTCTCTCTACCACAGATCCCAGCATTTAGACCTTCATGATATTTTAGAGATTCCTAAAAGGTAGGTCTCAAATCTTCTATTTCCTATAAATTGCATTTGGCTCTTTACAAACGCCTGGAGAAAGGGTTTTCTGAGGACAGTGGACAGAGAGACAAGCATTCCCTTTTTCTACTTCTTAGTAGACATTTTAGAGTTTCTGATCTCTCTATATAGTCTCTCCCAGGGCTGAATGAATGATATCAGCTAACCAAGTGAATATTCTGCACTGTCATGGTGGTGGAGCAGTTACAAAGTGAGGTTTCTTCTTTCTGATTCCCTTCATCACAGTCAGTGAAGTGCTTCCCATTTGAGGGAAATGTGAGTAAAATATGGATTTAAAGTCACTTAAAAAATAATGATTGGGGTGGGAACACCCTGTCATTTAATTCTCTTACACAATATCCACATCTATTTCAATATGTCTTTTTTTCCACTACTGTCCTGATTTCTGTATTTCAGATTCATATGCAGGCACTATAAACAAATAATGCACGATCATGGTAACCTTGGAAAACTTCTCTGCAAAATACAGATGGCCCTTTGTAGTTTTAATATGGTATGAACTGTAGAAATAAGTTGTATAAAAAGCTTTGTCTTTGATATTCAGCAACATTTAAAAATTTAAATCCTACTGTATTTAGAAAGAACATTTTAACAGAACCCCCCCATCCCCCACGGCCAAGCAACTTGAAAATAGTAAGTTAATTCCTATTTACGATACTGGATAACTGAATATCTGCTGAGAATTGGAATTCTGCCTGCTTTTCACAGTCCCAGGTGCCAAATCTCTTGAAAAGCCAGGCCTTTCAAGACATTTTATAGCCTGCCCTCAATTTCACTATTGTTAATTGCCTGATTTACCTGACAAGAGCAATTTCCTTTGGGGAATGTCCATAGCTCCCTCCCAAGGGCTGTACCTTTTGCATATACATTATCACCTAAATATCACCCACCCAGGCAGCATCCCTCAGCACTCTGCTGTCTAGGGGGAGAAGGAAGGAGAGAGTGGTGATGTTTTTTCACTCCCCTTCTCCCCTCACCCCCGCCCGACAAGACTGTTTGAGCAGACACACTTCAGGTTATATTTCTGTTTTTGAATTTAAGTATCAGTCTTGTTCACACCCTCCACTCTCTCATCCTCAGGTGCTAAATGCTGGCCTTTGAATGGTTTCCTAAGCTAGACTCTGCACATGTCTTGTCTCACACTCTTCTAAGTCCAGCCTACTTCCAGCATCTACCTTCCCCTCCACTCTCACACCTGCTTTCCTCAGCTGATTAACCCCATATTTTATTCTGTCTTTTCCCTTCTGCTTTCCTCCAGCTTATCAATAAACCCAGGGAGCAACAGGGCCCGGTTGATTTGTTAGTAATTATGAGCACACTGCTCCTGCTCACGGAACCCAGAGATGACTAAGATAGGTTTAAAGCGACAGCAGGAAATGGTAAGGAAATGGAGCATAGCAAAACTCAGCGTGAAGCTTTCAGTTCTTTATATGTTTACAATTTTCTGTGCATACATTAAAACTGGGTGGGATTTTTTTTTCCTCTTCAGTTCTCAGTTGGATAGCGTAGCCAACTTCTGGATGTAACACCCACAAAACTTGCCCCCCTCCCTTTTAACTTGCATTATATGGGGGCAGAAGAACAGAGGTTTAAAAATTGATCAATATTTCATTACAGGGACTGGAGTTTAATTTGAAAGAGTAGAAGGAAAACCGATTGGAGAAAATCTTATTCATTAGTGGACTCTATAGAGCCAAAGTGTTAATAAGGTAGCGTTTCATCTTTACACTTAAGTATGAAATCACAGCTCTGATATCTTTGTGTTTGACTGGAGGCAGGTCTTCTGTGGTTCTGATCTGTTGGTGGGAGAGAAGGAAGAAATGAACCCATCTAATGGACTGAAGCCTAAGTCCCTCTGAAAGGTGCTCGGACTTAAATATGGAAACCTCTGCTATTCGCGGTATCTTTTGGGGCTTGCCTGGTGGCTCAGAGGTTAAAGCCCTGGGTCGGGAAGATCCCCTGGAGAAGGAAATGGCAACCCCCTCCAGTATTCTTGCCTGGAGAATCCCATGGACGGAGGAGCCTGGTGGACAATAGTCCACAGGGTTGCAAAGAGTACGACTGAGTGACTTCACTTTCACTTTCACTTGCACACCCGGAAGCAGCAAGAGGTGGAGCATTGCTTGAAATAATTACTTCTCACCAGCAGATCACCCTTTTCCTCATACTTACATTGCTTCTCATCTACCTGAGGGCTAAATGTTTTTCCATATGTGTATAAGAGCATGTGTATAAACATGAGCACTGAAATCCTGAAGAAAAAACATAAAAGGATTCTCACAGAGAAAGCCAGAACAGAAGAAAACTACAAACATCCAGTGTTGGCATCCTTTAGGGGCAAAGCCTAAGAGGCTGGAAACTGGGTTGGATCCCATCATTTAACTCAGTGTGTGGGACCTTGAGAGAGTCATTTGTCTTCTCTCCATCTCAATTTCCTCACTGGAGGGTGGGGGTGGGAGTTGGAGAAGAGTGTCTAACCTTTCCAGCTTTGAAATTAGATGAACTCTGATTACTCCCTGGGTGGCTGGAATGTAGCTGAGAGTCTCTAGTTGAATAAAGGCCGATAGGGACCCAAGTCAGCTCTGAAAACATGAACCTCTTCCTTTGAGAGGAAACTCATAGCCTTCTCAAAGGTTCTGACAGACTGGGTGCTTTGACCTCCTAGGTCAGAAGGCGGAATCTCAACAGAACCCCTTGTAATAGAAATTGGCAATTTCTCTATCACCCCCCATACCCGGAGAAAATCCACACCAATCAAAGTGTTTATGTGGGGAAGAGGCCAGAACTAACGGGAAAAAAGTGGGAGAGAACCAAGAAGCTGAACTGAAACTAACCAAACAGGATATCCCTAAGACCAGTGAAAATGGCCCATAGTCAACACTTGGACCTTGGACTCCAGCCATGCCAGTCATTCCAAGAAATCCCAGCATCTTTTTCTGCTGTCTAAGATGTCCAGTCGATTGCATATTGGCCTCTAATTGCACCAAAAACTTTTTCTAAAAGCCTAGGTGAGCCTTCTTTAGGCTGGTGGAAGAGTGGCAGTGATCATTTATAGGAGCTGGGCACCACCCCACCCCCTGCCCGGCCCAGATTCCTAATCTTAATGGAACTGAGAGTTAAGAATGATTTTTTAATGTCTCGTTGGATTTTTAGACTGTTAATGTACCGAATCCTTCTCATTATTACTTTATTGATTGCTCATTGACCAGCCCCCTTCAAATCGTATTAACCACCCTCTGCCGGTTTAGATTAGGAGAGTTTAAAAAGCACCTTTCATTACTCCCCCCGCCCCCAACTCCTGCCATGGAGTTGAGACTCGCTGGCTTAATGGGAGCTCTAATGGGGCAGCTAAGAGGAGAGGGGCCCCAGTCCCTGCCGATTGCATTAATAGCTCAAAGGGGGCCAATACAGAAAATTAGCCGTAAACGAGCTCTGGAGATCTTCAAATGAAAGAGCCATTTATCACGTTGGCTACCTTCACTCCACTCGTTTGCTCTCTCTACTGGGAACAACTCATTTCCTCTTAACTAAATTACTTCAGAAATGTCAGCTAAGCCCAGATAGCAAACATAACAAGAGAGCTAGCCTACAATCAATGGGGTGATATCAACACGGGTGAAAAACTGGACAGGGTTAAATTTTAGGACGGAGACCTTGCATAATTAGACACACGCGCGCGCACACACAGAGACCTATATCCTTTATGTCTAAGTTTTCTCCCTTAAATACACACAGAGGCAGAGAAACCTGAACCTGGGCGGGTTGCTGCCACTTTATTAATAAGGTAGACCTTTAAAAATCTCTCTAAAAGCCCATTAGAAAGCAAATAAAGCAACCAGGTCCCTTGCCAGTTGTTGAAATTTAGAATATTTCGTCCAGGAAACGTTCTCACCTCTTCTTTTATGAAATTAATCTCTTCCTCATAAAGGTGGGGGAGGGGCAAAGACGGGAGACCAGAGGGCAGGGAAAGAGCTAATGAATCCATAACCTTATTTTAAGTGGTTCATAGTGATCTAGAAAACTAAATCAACCACTTATTCCACTTTTGCCCATGGCTCTCTAAAGATAAAAATATAATATTAGGATCTTTTCGTCATGTAATAAAGCAAATACCTGAAATATTAAATAATGGACTTGACCTCACACTTCATATTCATACCACACTCCTTAAATCAATAGAATGACTGGGGTGCCACTTAAATGTGTTAGGCTGTGCATTTTTAAAAAGGTTTGCAGGGGGCATAAAAAGTAGTCCATATTTCCAAAACCAGAAACTGCCACGTTAGTCAATATTCTTTTCTTATTCCTGGAGATCCTCATATATACACACACATTCACATTTCACTGACAAACATACACAAGCCCTGAAACCAAAGCATCCACATCTAAGAATATTTTCAGCTCCATTTTGTTAGGCAAGTTCAGTTCCAAATATTTTTATTGGCCTATTAATAATATTTCTAATTGGTCATCAGTTGGGCATGCCCCACCGCCAGCCCCGATGCTGTTTCAGCCCCCATAGAGAACTCTGAGCTAAGGGATTCTAGCTTTCCATGAAAAGGGACAGAAACTAGAGAAGAAACCAAGAAAGCCAATGAAGAAGCGCCTCTCCTCCTCCCCATACTAACCCCCGCCCCACCCCACCCCCATCCCATCAACCAGCAATTAACCACAAGAGAAGACCCAGGAGGGCATGGTGAAAGTGAGCTGTCAGTGCACTTGCAAATCAAAGCGCAAGCCCAAGTGTCCCAGCGAAACCAAACCCTGGCATTAAAAATCCGAAACGATACTATCTAAGGAAGAGTCGGAGACATTTGGAGGAACACTTAAATACTTTTACCCCAAACCCTACTATTCCTCTTCAGGATATTACATTCAAAAGCCAAATGGCATCATTTCAAGTACAGCCTCCCCTCTCCGCCTCCCACCTCTCAAAGTGACTTTTTCTGCTTTTGTAAGAGCAGAAAATTGAACACACCTCATCCTGCTTACACACCCTCCTACTCTACCGGCTTGACTCTGCATTACTTTTCAAACCATCCTTTCCCTTTTAATTGTTTTTGTGAATGTCATCTGGCTCAAATGAATCAAAAGTGACTGCAGCTAGGGATTGTTGACACCAAACAGAAGGACAGGCCTTCTCCAGCATCGATTAAAAAAAGGGTTACAGTAGTTAAAACTGTAGCTCCAAATACCGGTTCTTGCGATAATTAAAGATTGCACTGTTTACACATTCAAGCTCCTAAATTTGTGGCATGTGAATGACATTCGGGCCTTTTGGCAGCCACACTAATCGCCAGGCATTCTCTCAGTGACTGTCAGAGAAGAGGGGGGAAAAATTAAGCAGCTGCAATACGCCCGAAATGAGTTATTGTAATTACATTTAATTAGTTTAATTAGTTAATTATTTTGCTTACAGCTGTACAAGAGACTGCAAACATTTGTTAATATCACATGCCCTTTACCAGTATGGGGTGATTCCACAGTCACACTAAATCATGAATGCATATGTAGGAAGATTGAGAAATGTTCAGAGGCCAGCTCAGTTTCTCAGGAAGAGCATATTTAGCGACACATTTGGCACAATTAAAAAAAAAAAATCTGAAGAAACAACTCGTAAAACACAGAGAACTGGGAACAAAATTACCACCCCAAAATACAAAAGCAAGGAGAGAAGGAGCTGCCCCAATGGCATAGGGTTTGGCTCAACAAACTCCAGTTATCAATGAAATAATTACCTCATATTTTTGAAAGCAGTGTTTCCCAACCATACAGAATGGTAGTTCAATTATTTATGATGTATCTAGGATTGCTAGCGAATGTACTGTGAGAAAAATGGCAATGGTCTCTGTCTCTCTCATCAGGGTTTCTGCCTTCAGTCCCCCACCCCCATCCCTTCTTCCCAACAGGCATTTTCATCCAGATAGCCACTGTCCTATGATTGTGAACAAACACTGGTGTCTTATAAAACAATGAAGTCCTTCAAAGTGAAAACGCATCATAAAGACGTGAATGCACAGGAAAACTTGGCTTACTTTGGTGGGAGGGAGAAGAATCCATACCTTTTTTTATGACAGACTGGTCCAGTAGATTCATGCCGCTGTTATTGGCATCTTCAACTGACTGTGAATATAAAAACATCACTATTCAAATCGACTGGATATTAAAGAATCGCACACATAAATCATGTCATTCCAAACTGGAGTTTCTGTTATTTCCATTTATATTAATTCACAAAGGGAGGTTTTATTATTATTATTATTACCTCCAAATGGACACAGAAATGAAATTCACCCAAATTATAAATTCTTCCAATGGAAGACGAGGAAAGAGGGAACTGAGAGGCATCTGGGATGCAGGATTGGTTTAGTGATTATATTAAACATAGATATTACATAGACACATACACTTATATTATTCGCTCTTATGAATTGTGAAAATTTGGCAGCCGCTGAAAGATTTCCACTGATATTAGTCAGAGCGATGTCTGTTTTCTATGCTATCCCAGTGCATCTTAACCCCAGAGTCATTTTACAAATACATAATAGTTTACATTATAGGATTTTAATTAAAGTCTGAGCAATTTGGAATGGAATGCAAACAGCAACACATAGGAACACGTTTGCAGGCCGTCAGGACCGCACACCCACTGCGGTTCACACACATCTCAGTGCTGTGTGAGCTTCCTGCTGCAGGACAATCCCTGCAAGGGACCTGCACAATCTGCTCCCCCTGCCACTGCTGCTGCCCAACAAGAAGCACACCTGTTAGGAAGGCAGTAACTACAGACATGCACACACACACACACACACACACACACACACACACAAACACACACAGGATCTCCCGGTGAGCAGCACCTGGGTCATGGGAAAGAACAGTCACCTTTCTTGCCAGTTGCATTCCAGAGAAGGAAAATTTTGACCCTAGATGTTGGCTGCACTTCAGAGGGGAAATGGCTGTTAGAATGATATTCTTGCTGTCAGGATGCACTAGGCTTCTAGCTGTGCATCCCAGGGCATCCAAAGGCGGTGGATTCCCACCCTCTACTCCCCACTGAAAATCAGGGTTGGCCTTTCCTGCAATGTCCAGCCGCTTTCCTTGATCCTTACAAACCTGTTTGGACCAATCTGTCACCCTCTCTACAGAGGAGTAAAAAGCAAAGGGCTTAAGAGGGAGGCTGTGTTTAGACAGCACCTCCCACCCACTCAAGCTGCATCCCCAGACAGGGTGTGTGTTCATCACAAGGAA